>NW_007726144.1:323319-412550 GCF_000696425.1 Galeopterus variegatus | reverse complement strand
TGGCTGAGCGCAGTGCGGGCGCAACACCAAGGGTTGCGATCCCGTTGCCAGTCCCCGGTATGGGCGCGACACCGAGGGTTGCGATCCCGTTGCCAGTCCCCGGTATGGGGGCAACACTGAGGGTTGCGATCCGTTGCCGGACACGGAGAAAAGACAAAAAAAAAAAGAGCTAAACCCCTGTGGTTCTAAGCCCCATGTCTTGTACTTAGCCTCTCAGTACATGTTTGAAGGAATGAGTTAGGTTTCCTTAAATCATTTCCCTTTAGAGTTTGGTGAGGGCAACACTGAGGGTTGCGATCCGTTGCCGGACACGGAGAAAAGACAAAAAAAAAAAGAGCTAAACCCCTGTGGTTCTAAGCCCCATGTCTTGTACTTAGCCTCTCAGTACATGTTTGAAGGAATGAGTTAGGTTTCCTTAAATCATTTCCCTTTAGAGTTTGGTGAGGGCAACACTGAGGGTTGCGATCCGTTGCCGGACACGGAGAAAAGACAAAAAAAAAAAGAGCTAAACCCCTGTGGTTCTAAGCCCCATGTCTTGTACTTAGCCTCTCAGTACATGTTTGAAGGAATGAGTTAGGTTTCCTTAAATCATTTCCCTTTAGAGTTTGGTGAGGGCAACACTGAGGGTTGCGATCCGTTGCCGGACACGGAGAAAAGACAAAAAAAAAAAGAGCTAAACCCCTGTGGTTCTAAGCCCCATGTCTTGTACTTAGCCTCTCAGTACATGTTTGAAGGAATGAGTTAGGTTTCCTTAAATCATTTCCCTTTAGAGTTTGGTGCCGAAGTAGAAATAATTAACTCTGAGCTCGTTTTCATTCATTCATTGTTGAGCCGCTTCTTTGTGCCTAGAGCTAAGAGTGCAGTACTGAACATAGTAGACTCTGCTCAAAAGGAGCTTATGGTCTACTGAGAGAGACAGAGAAGGGAATAGATTTTTGGGTCAAGTCAGAGAAGAACTACGATAGAACTGGTGCCATGGGGGTGCTCCAAGCAGGCACTATTCCAGTCTCGGGAGGTTGGGGAGGCGTCTAGGAGGGGGAGATGTCTCAGCAGATATAAGACAGAATGATAAGAGGTAGCCAGAGAAAGGGGATTAGGGTGGGGAGGAGCATATCAAGGCAGAGAAACAATGTACAAAAGCCTGGAGGTGAGAGCGAGAGGAAATGCTTTGGAGGAACATTAGTTGAGTAAGACTCAGTGGCTGGAGCACATGGAGGGTAGGTAGAGTGGTGAGAAATGGGGCTAGAGAGAGAGAGAGAGAGAGAGGCAGAGGCCAGATAGTAATGGGCCTTGGATGCTAAGGTCTTTCTACTTCATTCTGTGGTAGTGAAGAGCCCTTAAAGGCTGAGCAGGAATTCTCTGATCACAGAGTGGTGAGAGACTTAGAGGGAGCAAGACTGGCAGAGACACAATGTGAGAGATGCTGGTGGCCTGAATGAAGGAATAGATGGGGATGGAAAGAACTGGAGAACTGAGGTATATTTGGGAGGAAGAAGTGATAAGACCAGGAGCGGGAGATGTCGAAACAGAGGTAAGAGTGAAGGAGAGTATTCAAGGTTGACCCCCCCTCCTCAGCCTTTTGCCTCAGGCAGCTGAGAAGGTAGTGGTACCATTTACTTAGGGAGTACAAGAGGCAGAGCAGATTAGGGATTAGATTTCATTGGTTGCAAGTGTCAGAGGCCAGCTCAAACCAACTTAAATGGTAATACATTATAAATACATATACTGTGGTACCTCACAAAAGGCCTGGCATCAGGAACTGGAGATCTGTTGGGGATCCACACAGCTGCTCTTTGCACATTTGATTCATTCTTTCTCTGCAGACCAGTTTCCTCTGCTTCTTTGTTGCAGTGGAAGACAGCCATCCACATCTTCCTGGCTTTTATTTCCTTCCTTTTAGAGATTATCCCTAATTGAACTATAATCTTAGTCCCAGTTCTGGTTTTCCAGGAGAGTGAATTTGATTGATTTCGGTCATGTCATCCAATCATCTGCAGTCAGGGTAGTACCAGATTCTCCTTCCAGGTACATTCCAAAATCAAATTCAGTCAGCTTTTGATTCATGTGAGGAATTAGGAATAATCCATAGACTGGATAATCATCTCCTTTTCCCTTCTTACCTTTCTTGTTCTGACCCAAGCTACGTTGGTTGATTTCATAGGCTCTGGAGATGCAGACTTCTGAAATTAGGATATGAGAAACCAAAATTAGAAGAGTAAGTCTGCTGTAAGAGTTTTCTGTCATATAATGTGTATTCCAAAGCAAATAGAAATATTAGGGTTATCTGGATTATGATTACCACTACTTTCAGATTATTTACCCAGATACTGGAAAATTCAAAGCTCTCAGGTAGAGATTTCACTAATTTTTGTTAATTCTAGTAACCAAATAATTAAGAGTTAACCTGCAGTGGATTTAGGTAAGGTTTAGTCCTAGACAAAAAGAGGAGGGGGAGTGCACTAATATTTGTGGGGCACCTGCTTAATGTCTGACACTGTACTGGGCATTTACCCGTAGTTTACAGAGTAGGAAACAGGAATTTAGAGAACAGAGACAATTTACTTAAAATCATATAGTTTGGGAGTAGCAGAGTTTGTATTTGAACCTAGGTGTGTCTATAGTAGTGCCTACTGAAAAGATAGAAGGAAGAGCTACGGGCAACCAGAAATCAGAAGGTGATAAAAATGTGGAGTGCTAAAATGGGAGAGAAAATGATATCCTAACTGAAAGGCAGATGTAAGCAGAGGATACTTGAGACCAAAGAACAAAGAAAAGTTGGTGAATCTAGTTAATGGGAATAATAGTAGTAGTGATTAGAGTTTAGAGCCCTGTTGGTTGGGGGGAGTGCAGGGGTCTGTTCCTGGGCCCTTATTTTCTCCTTGGCTCTTGGCCTTGGCAGCTAGTGATTGCTTTTTGGAGAGGCAGTTTCTCTGAACCAGAGCCTGGAAAGATAAGAGGGAGGCTGCCATAGGGAATGAGGATCTGATAGATTAGCAGATCCTGCTGGACCTGGCTTAATAGAAAATGTCTGTTTCCGTTCTTGCTCAGCAGTCTTGGGGTATGTGTGTCTTGTCACTTTTGGCAGTTGAAGCTAGAGTTGACAGTGGTGACCACTGAGGCCCAGGTTCTCATGAAGCCAAGAAGAAATACAATACTTTCTTCTTAAGAGAGGCAGTCTGTGCTTCCAAAACCCATGTGTGCCTGTTTTGGCCCAGCGCACACTCACTCAGCGTTGGGTGTTCGGATGTTTCTTGCATTGCCCTTCTGTCTCTCCATCTAACGGCACGGACCCACTCACATCGCTATTTGCTGGTCTTTAATACTCCCTAGGAGTTGACTCCACAACCTCCATTTAATATACTCCTGAGTAAAACAGTCTGGCAGTTCCTTAAAAAGTTACACAGAGAATTACTGTATGATTCACCAATTTTACTCCTAGGTGAAAATAATTGAAAGCAGGGACTCCAACAGGTACTTGTACACCAGTGTTCATATCAGCACTACTACCAGTAGCCAACACGAGCAATAACCCAAGTGTCCATCAGCAGATAAATGGATAAACAAAATGTGGTATATACGTACATTAGAATATTATTCAGCCTTAAAAAGGAAGGAAATCCTGATGCATGCTACAACATGGATAGAACTTGAAGACATTGTGCTAAGTAAGCTTAGTCACAAAAGGACACATATTGTATGATTCCACTTACATGAGGTACCCACAATAGGCAGATTCATAGACACAGAAAGTAGAATAGAGGTTACCAGGAGCTGGAGGGAATGGGGGATTATTGTTTAGTGGGTACACATTTTCTGTTTGGGATGATGAAAAAGTTCTGGAAATAGACAGTAGTGATGGTTGTACAACATTGTGAATGTACTTTTATTTTTTTGACGGCTGGCCAGTATGGGGATCTGAACCCTTGACCTTGGCGTTACCAACACCATCCTCTAACCAACTGAGCTAACTAGTCAGCCCCCCCCCCCCGCCTACCATTTTTAATAGGAAAAAAAGTTATACAAAATTTATTTAAGGTGCACAGGGGAAAATCACATGAGAGTGATTACCCGACTAGCCCAGTTCTTGATAGAAGTGGGATTGATTTCCTTTCAAATGCTCTAAGACAGCAGTATTCCCCCCCAGGATCATTGGAGGATATACCACACATCCTTTAGCATTTGGAATACTCATTTCTCTGCTTTCTGGTACTCTAAACTGAAATTTATTTTCTTTTGTGAAGTGTTCCGATAATTCCTTGCTGTCCTTTCCTTCTGTTACTTGTTAGTCTACAGTCAGCCTCCCCCATTCCTAGAAATGCTTTGAGTGGTATCTAAACCTCTTTCCATAGTGAACCATTGAGTTCTATGTTTCCAACCTCTTCTAGGATGAAGTTGGCAGAAGTTAGTGCAAAGGGCATGCAATAGATCCTCGTTCTGTATGCCCACCCTCCCAGTCCCCCTCGGTTTCCTCTGTGGCTGTGGATAGGTTATTGAACATCTCTGAGTCCTGTTTGTCAACTTGGAGAGTTAAATACTTATTTCTACCTTTCCCTCAAACATAAGTAACCATGACTTAAGAAGGGTTTAGGGGCTCAGCATGTTTTTGAGGTTTTTATTTTATTGTTCTGTTCTAGGAGGCTGTCATTTACTGTATGTCATGAGATAATGTGTAATTGGGTTCAGTAGTTTAGTATAAGATGTTTAAAGAGACTTGAATCATTGTGAGTAGCCATAGCAGTCCTCTAAATCCATAAATAATAGGGTGTTCTAAAGTTTTTGTACAGGTTTTTTTTTTTTTTTTTTGCTTTTAAACTGTAAACTTAGGTTGTCAGTATAATGGAAACAATCTGTGACATTTAAAAAGAAATTGAATTTTCTTCCCACAGCTGATCTGGCCTTCAATTCTATTAGCTGTAGGACAGGTTGCCTCCACTCTCACAGTAGCCACTATTTGTTGCAGGATCTGAAAAATAAGAATACTTTTGTACAGTTTTATAAATGTAATTGTCTTAAATTTGATAAAATCTGTTTATTTTCAGATTGTTGCTATTGGACCCATTGCCTAAGTTGTTAAAGTTTAAATGTGCCTGGGGACTCCATGAAAACCTTGTATACCCCATAGTGAGGTGGTTCTGTGTGGTCTGCTGGAAAGGAGATACATTTTAAGGTCAAAAGACAAGGGGGATGGTCAGGAACTCCTAAGAGGCAATGGGAGTTTGGAGCAGAGAGAAAAGGTAGAAAATGCTTAGGTGTTTAGAGCACCACCTCGTAATGCTAAGGTCAAAGGTTTGGATCCCTGTGCAGGACAGCTGCTAAATAAAAGCAAAAAAACAAAACAAAACAAAACAGAGGATGCTTAGTTCTTGGGTACTTAAGGTTTTTTCTTGGTTGAGTTCGACATCTTGGCAAGCCAGAGAGATTAATAATCCTTGAAGTCCATTTAGAATTTTAGTTTGTACATACTTTCAAGACAGTAGCTCCTACAGTCTTTCCAACATTGTTGTGACAGAGGTAAGTATTATTTCCACCTGAGTCTTGGGGAGGTTAAATAGCTGGATTACCCAGCCAGTGAGTGGCAGAGCTGAGACTTAAACCCATGTCGTGCTCTCTCATCTGTATTATGTGGGATCTAGTGTATCTTGTCAGTGTGGGTCTCACGCCTGGACAGACAGCTCAGCATGGGGTAGTTGCAAAAGCATGGAAGCCAGAACCAGTTCAGGCACTGGTTCCATAATGTCCTAGCCATTATTTAACCTCTCTGAACCTTACTTTCCTTACCTGTGAAATCGAGATAATAACGCCTACCTTGAAATGCTATTGTAAAGATTAAATGAAAAGTTGTGAGTAGATCGTCTGACACATAGTAGGTGTGGCTGCCTTTTCCTTTATCCCCTATATTTAGGTACCAAGACAGATTTCCCTTGTGGGTTTAAAAAAAAAATGAATTAAAAAACCCCAGTATATATATATATATTTGGCAGTAGTTAATTAAAATCAGTGTGTATTGACTACTGGGAGGCAATATTCAAGATATAGCCTTTACTATCAGAGCAAAGGGGAGAATAAACGCATGAAAAAAATGTAACATGTATAGAGCAAGCACAGATGAACCATCACAAAGTGTGATGATGTAGGGACACCGAGTGAAAAAGAGCAAGGTAAATTTATCACAGAGACTTCTCAGGGGTTTTGTGTCAGGAAGTACAGAGTGCAGATTTTTTTTTTTTTTGTCTTTTGTCTTTTTCCGTGTCCGGCAATGGATCGCAACCCTCAGTGTTGCCCCCGGACCGGGGACCGGCAACGGGATTGCAACCCTCGGTGTTGCTCCCGCGCCTCGCTCAGCCAGTGAGCGGGAACCGGTCTGTATGTGGGATCCGAACCCTCTGGCGGGAGCGCCGCCGCGCTTCCCAAGCGGCGCACTTATCCAGTGCGCCACCGGGCCGGCCCTACAGAGTGCAGATTGACAGGAGAGTGAGAAGTGGCGGTGATACAGGTACAGGGGTGGGAGTGACAAGGGGAAGGACTTATGTGAAAGAAAGTAGAAATGCAGAAACAGCAGATTCTTTGAGGGGATTTTAAAAAAATATTTTATTGTAAATTGACAATTTATAATTGTAGGTATTTATGGGGTATAAAGTGATGATATGATTTATGAATACAGTATGGAATAATTAAATCAAGCAATCCATCACCTCAAATACTTATTTTTTTGTGGTGAGAACATTTGAAATTTACTCTTTTAGCAATTTTGAAATGTACAGTACCCTGTTATTAACTATATTCACCAAGCTGTGCAGTAGATCTCAAGAGAAAAGCTTATTCCTCCTGTCTGAGATTTTGTATCCTTTGACCAACATCTCTCCATTCCCCCCAACCCCTGGCCTCTATAACCACCATTCTACTCTGCTTCTATGAGTTTGATTATTTAAGACTCCACATGTGGTATTTGTCTTTCTGTGCCTGGCTTATTTCACTTAACATAATGGTCTCCAGTTCCATCCATGTTGTTGTAAATGACAGAATTTCCTTCTTTTTTTTTTTTTCTTTGGTGGCTGACCAGTACAGGGATCCGGGATCCGAACAGTTGACCTTGGTGTTATAACACCACACTCTAACAAACCGAGCTAACCGGCCAGCCTCTCCTCCCTTTTTAAGGCTAAGTAAATAGTATTCCATTGTGTACCTAGACCACATCTTCTTTATCCATTCATCAGCTGATGGACACTAAGGTTGATTCCATAACTTGGCTATTGTGAATAGTGCTGCAATGGACATGGGAGTGCAGATATCTCTGACAAACTAATTTCAAATCTTTTGGGTAAATACCGAGAAGTGGGATTGCTGGATCATAAGGTAGTTTTATTTTTAGCTTTTAAAGGAACCTCTGTACAGTTTTCTATAATGGCTGTACTAATTGAGAGGATATTTGAACCACACTTGATGCTCTTATCTTTTATTGCCTTTTTTACAGATATTTGAGTACTTGTCATTCTTACTGGATTGTAAGTTCTTTGAGGGCAGGTACTGTTTTCATGTCATGACATACACAGAAAATCTTTGAAGCATGCTAGGGTAGATGGTCCTGGTTGTACCTTTGGAGACTTGTGGCCAGGACTTTAGCTGCCCAAAGCCCTGCCTGGGATACCAGTTAGTACAGTGTCTTTCATATAGTAGGTTCTCAGTTATTGTGATTGAAAGATCCTTGAAGCAGACAAATTCAAAAAGGAACTTGTGAGATATGAGAGTCAGTTGAGAAAGACAGGCAGAGGTTTTGAGTTCTTATGGAATCTTGGAGAAGAATGGAATCTTAGATTCCTGCCTAATCACCTTTATTTACAGGTGCCCAAACCAAGGCCCTGGGAACAAGTGGGAAGCTTTAAGGTTCTTCATTTGGGGAGTAATTTTTAAAAATAAAATGTTAAAGCTTGCTATTCATATGCCTTGCATCTTTCTTAGCCTTGAAGGTGCTGAGGAACTGGTATTGAGCTAAAAGTTTAGATATTTTTCAATGTGAAAGCTTGTCTTAGAAACAGTCCTGATGAGTCAGAGGTATAACACAGACGACCTCCTGTCTTGCCCTAAATCCTCACTGTCATCATTTGCCTGCCCTGTTCCTGGACATGAACAACTCTATTTGGCAGACCATAGATCATCCTTGGAGAGAAAATGGATTTCTCCAATGGCTTTGACCTTTAGTGCCTAATAGAAGAGTAGTTAACACACCACTTAATCCCACTGGAGTTCCTTAGGCCTGTGGTTATGTAGTCTATATAAGTGGTTTTAAAAGTGAAGCTGAGATTGGGTGAGATAGTGGGCCAAATCCCATTCATCTTCGAGTGGACAGATTTATAGGAAGAAGAATGGGTATAGCTTTTTCTTCTCGCCAAGGACCAAATGGTAGGAAATAGTCTCAATTTAACAGAATAGAAATTGACACCAAGAAGGCTGTGCGGCATGTCTGGGGGGTAGGGGAATGAGTGACCAAGGGAGGTCAAGGCATACCCCATTCTCTGAAGCTGTTTGAGATCAGGAAAGGAGCTCTGTTGTTTGGCTGGGCCTAGGGTGGATGTACCTCTGTCCAGAGGTGGGGCACAGACAAGATGATGGCATCTATTATCCAATTCTTTGTATGTACTTCATTTAATGTGTTTCCTCCACTGTCCTAAAACAGTGAGGCCTTATTCCATTTCTTTTTCTCTTAGTCAGATTCTGAGGAAGATGAACCCACAAAGAAGAAAATTGTCCTTCAGGTAAGCTTTGTGACAATAATATAAGCCATTTCTTCTCTTCCCATATTGTTTCCTGAAAGACAGGACTTACAATGCCTAGCAGTTTTCAAATCCAGTTTAGAGCAAACACAGGTATTTGAGGACTATTTAGGTTTTGTTTTGTTTTTCTTTATAACTGCAGACCTTGTGCATCTCTACCCTCTCCTCACTGTTTCTTGGCTTTAGCACGATGGTGTTACCTCTCTTAGAGGACAGGCAGTGGTAGGGAATGAGTTGTAACTCAATTCAGTTCATTACATTTCAGGTAAAAGGATTATTTAGGCAGGGTACAATAAATGAATTGGTCAAAACGATGTTAGGGAGTATCTGTATTTTAAAATTGTCCATCTTCTCCCTGTTTCATTTTTAACTTGGAAAATAAACACTTAAATAGCACTTACTATGTTCCAGGCACTATTCTAAGTACTTTATCAGCATTTAACTGATTTCATCCTTATAGTAGAGCCTAAGTCATGGTGTTATTATTGTTCCTATTTTACATATGAGGGTACTGAACAGTTTGCCCGAGGTCAGACAACTAGTCGGGGCAGAGCCGAAGATTCAGACTCAGGCAGTCTTACTGTAGAGTCCAAGCTCTTAACTACTGTACTTGGCTGCTTCTCTGTAATCAAGACCAGAACTCCTCAACAAGACAGTGCTAGTAGATGACCTCCCTGCTGTTTGCTTCTGTTTCCTCTCGTCTCAGTATCTTTATTTTGGTCCCCAGGAGTCTTCCTTTTCTCTCTGCAATTGGTAATTTACACTCTGACTATGTCTCATTGAAAAGCAAAAGTGGTCCTGCCTTTATAAGGTGGTTATCTGGTGATTTATGTATATGACACAGCGACCTTATTCCATTCTCCTTTTTCCAATTGGTACTTCTCTTGGGCCTACAGCCATCTAAGAGATTCTTATGAGTAATATAAATGAAATGCTTGACTTTGGCATTAACTAGCTAATATACCACATCTGTAGGTCTTTCCTTGGGCAGGGGAGAGACTTTTGGCAACATGTATGAATGTCTCTTTTGGACAGAGCCTTGTTCTTGACTTTGGGTAGCAATCCAAAGGAAGGAGAGGGTTCCCATGTTAAGAGATCCCTTTAGGACAGGGAGAGAAGTCGAGTGATTAGCTGGAGAGACCTGGGCTTTCAGGGAGGAAGGATGATATGAGATTAATATGAGCATCATATTTACCAAAGACACTGAGTTGGGGAAGTCTCTGTGGCAAAGGACAGTGGAGCTGGGTTGGGATAGAGCCAAGGGGAAGAAGGATAACATCTCACTTTGGGAGAAGCAGCCAGCAGAAGGACCTGAGGTAGGAGGAGTCAAGCCCAGATTGGATGGCCTGAGTGGGTGGAGGTAGGAAGGAAACAAGGGCTGGTAATATTGTAGGTTACAGCACATATCTGTAATTATTGCTTTTGGTGTCACTAGTACATAACATAAAATTTCACTTGTCATCTTTCTTCTCTCCTACCCCAAACCTGGGCTCACCAGGGATCCAGCGAGGGCACTGGTTTGTCTGCCTTGCTTCCCCAACCTAAAAACCTGACTGTGAAAGAGACTAACAGGTTGCTCCTGCCCCATGCCTTCTCTCGGAAACCCTCGGATGGTTCTTCTGATACTAAGTCCTCCAGACTGGCTTCTAAGACCAAGCCTTCCTCTCTTGCCTCTGTTGTGGGCACCACAACCACCACTCCATCACCCTCCGCCATCAAGGCTGCCGCCAAGAGTGCTGCTCTGCAGGTGACGAAGCAGATCACGCAGGAGGAGGACGACAGTGATGAGGAAGTAGCCCCTGAAAACTTTTTCTCCCTCCCTGACAAGGCTGAGCCACCTGGAGTTGAGCCATACCCTTACCCGATCCCCGCTGTCCCTGAGGAGCTGCCTCCAGGCACAGAACCAGAGCCGGCTTTCCAGGACGATGCTGCCAATGCCCCCCTTGAATTCAAGATGGCAGCAGGCTCAAGTGGGGCCCCTTGGATGCCTAAACCTGGGGACGAGTACAGCTACAATCAGTTTTCCACATATGGCGATGCTAATGCCGCTGGTGCTTATTATCAGGTGGGTAGGAGGCACAGAGGACAGGTCAGAGACTGGTGGAGCATGACAGTCAGGGAGAGTTTTGAGCCAGCAGTACAGCTGAATTAACCTTCTGGTGTCTTGATCTTCCTAAACCTGTCAGTCCTCAAGCCATACTACCTTCATTCTGAACCATATTGATCTAAATTGCCCAAGTCTTGAAGTCTGACACGGTGAAGGATATATTTGACATATTCTGAAAATCTTACTGTGGGAGCTGGTGAGAGGTAGAGGGAGAAGGCAGGAGGAGGAGCGGTCTTTAATTTTAGAGATACAAGATAGCCTCTTGAAATGTAGATGATGAGGATAAGGGAACTATGGCGTAGACTTCTAGAAAGCAGTTAGTCTAAGAGTTTCTGCAGGTGGGGAGTTTTGAGAAAATAGGAAGAGAGGGGTGGGGCTGGAGAGGTAAGGAGGGAATATGGAGAGTTGAATGCAAAAAGGGAATAAAAAGAATGAGAGGCCATGAATGAGTCAGGCGAAGTTGAAAGTGCTGAGGCAAGTTCCTTGAGAGAAGGCCTGGGGACCATAGTTTGGGCAGTGACACAGAGTGGGTCCTGAGGGTGGTTTGGGGTTTGAATTCCAAGCTGTGTGATTTTAGGGAAAGTACTTAACTGCCTCTCTAAGTCTCAGATTCCTTAGCTATAAAATGGTATGTAATAGCAACCTCATAGGGTTGCTAGGAGAATTACAGTAGCTTGGCATGGTGGTGCCTGGAACATAGTAAATGCCCAATAAATGGTTGTTACAACTATTTTAAAATTTTTTATTTCATCTCATGTTCTTTTTTGTTGTTGTTGTTTTTTAGTTTTTATAACTATTTTTATCCACATGTTGTATTCATATGTTATTTGGGAGAGAGATTTAGATTCGTTCTCCTTGGCCCAGAGAATGAGTGTATAGGATGCTGGGTTGTAAGTAGGTTTAAGAAAAAATTTCCCAGCAGTCAGAGCTTCTATAGAAGGAGAGGGCTTCTAGGAACCTGAGGACTCAGTACTGGTGGTGATAGCTGAGCAGAGGCAGCTGGCCGGCCCCATGACTGGACAGCTGCAGAAAGTTTTACGGCTAGCTTGGGATGGTTGGAAAATTTAAGTCCCCTTCAACCACTGGTATTCTCTGAATGGTTAGTGTTACTCTTATTTTCAGTCTGGGCATGGGTAGGAGGGGCTTTGAGGGGACCCTGTTTTGACCAACAACTTGGAAAACAACTGTTTATTAAATCTTTGCTGTTGAAGCTTGTTATATCCTGTAGGCTGATCAGAGACAGTATGTCTACCCTCAAAGTTGTTAGAAGGAAGGAGAAAGATAATAAGATTGTTTTTAATCTCTTTACTTTTTACCCCCCCCCCCTTTTCTGGCAGCTGGCCAGTATAGGGAATGGAACCCTTGACCTTGGTGTTACAAGGCTGCACTCTAACCAACTGAGCTAACCGGCCAACCTGTTTTTACCTCGTTAGCCAAAAAAAAAAGATGCTGTTTAAATCTAAACCACTGGTTTACATCCAGCAAATGAATAACAAATTGGAATTCTGTATGCAGTTATAAACATCATGTGGCAGTCTATGCAAATTAAAGCACTTTAAATACACTAGAGGATCCTGAAATTTAAATGTATCTTATTGTGAGTACTGTTACAGAAAAATCCATACTCTAATTGCTCTGGATTTTTGTATATTATTTTTATGTGGTGAATATCAAAACTATTTTCCATTAGCTCATTATAAAATTAATGTTCTTAGAGGGGCATTTCTTGGTATTTTGGGCAAAGATGTAAGAGTTGGGAGAAAGTATAGGCAAGGAGGAAATGGTTTCTTGGCGCTGTGGCTGCCTGACTTGGCCACAGCAGGGGCCTTGCCCTTGCCTTCACCCCTTCTTCCTCTAGGGTCTGCAGCAGCATCTGGGCAGCTCACCTCTAAGGGGAGTCATCAGATTCCTGAACTAAAACTCTGGTAACACAAACCTGGTTTGTTTTCGGCTTTGTAAATTCCATAATACCCTAATAGTGGTTTATTTCATATTAGATATCCAACCTCCCCATGCCTTATAGTCTCCTTGTGTCCAGAGGGCCCAAATAGGATAAGGAGCAGGAATGACGTGCCTCACACCTTCTTATTCCTGCTCATATCGTAGCTCATTGGGGTCTTATGAGCAGGAGGAGCAGGGCTGAGCACATGGTAGAAGTAAGGGGTGGGAGAGGCTGCTGGGAAGCAGCTGAGGGAGCAGGGTATAGATTGATGCAGGAGAGAATGTCTTTATTCCATTTTACCCTGAAAAAATATGCATCTATCTGGACAGTGCACACCAGAAAAGCTGCAGGAATTGTTCTTGAGTATAGGGTAGGTCCTTAGGGTCTGTGCCTTTAACTGGTCCATTTGAGGGGCTATAATGTGGGCATCTCACCACTGCCTCTTTGATAAGGGTTTTCTCTGTTTCTGGGCAGTCTGGTTGTCCCCTCTTCACTGTGTTCTCAGTCGGTGTGTGTTTTTTTTCTTCTTTGGCTGCAGGATTATTACAGTGGTGGCTACTATCCTGCACAGGACCCGGCCCTGGTTCCCCCACAGGAAATTGCTCCAGATGCCTCCTTCATTGATGATGAAGCAGTAAGTTAACAAAGCACAAGTGACCTTCTTTGACCCATGGACTCCAGGTTACAAATCTGAAGCTAAAGGAAATTAAAAAAAAAAAAAAAGTATCAGTTAGGATTAGGTTTGGCAACATGTAACTGAGAAACTTCAAATAATAGTGGCTTATATAAGGGAAGTTAATTTTTTTCCTCATAAAAGAAGGCTAGAGATAGGCGATGGGTGGTGTGGCAGCTCCACGAAGTTGTCAGGGTTTCAGTTTCCTTCTGATCATTGCTTTGCCATCCCTATGCTATGGCCTTTATCCTTATGGTCCATGATAGCAGCTAAAGCTATAGCCATCACATCTGCACTGGAGATGCAGCAGAGTGGAGAAAGAAAGGGGAGGGACACTTTCCCTCCCTTTTCAGGAGGCTTCCTGAAAGTTCTTCAGTGCATTTTTACTTCTCTCTCACTGACTAGAGTCTGCTCACATGGCCATATCTGGTTGCATGGGGGCCTAGGAAAGTAGTCTTTTAGTTGGGTGGTAATATGCCTAACTAAAATTTTTGTTTTATTGACACTAAAGAAGAAGAGGAGAATGGATTTTGGGAGGCTACCAGCAGTTATGTTAAATAATCTCTGTTTCATGTAAATGTATCCTCCTGCTGCTGAGCTTCTCCTGAACCTCAGCACAAGGGAAGGTAAAAACACCATGTTCTGCAGCTAACAGGCCCACATTCAGGATATAAGGTTCTATCCCGTTTATAGGGAAGTCACAGCCTATTAGGAGGGAATTGGAGAAATAGGGGGTACCACCCAGCACGGAGGTTCTTATAAAAACTAATTCTTCTCACTTTTTCCCAGAAAGGTGTCTATCCTTTGCATACTTC
This sequence comes from Galeopterus variegatus, assembly GCF_000696425.1. Classification (NCBI taxonomy): domain Eukaryota; kingdom Metazoa; phylum Chordata; class Mammalia; order Dermoptera; family Cynocephalidae; genus Galeopterus; species Galeopterus variegatus. The sequence goes on along the minus strand of NW_007726144.1, from coordinate 398,245 downwards.
CGCTTGTGGTTGATATTGTGTGTTCATCCACTCCTCTATGTATATCCTTCTTGGCAAGTTCATTAGTTGGATCCTTTTGGTCCTAAGCCCAGGAGACAGCTGAGAACTCATTCAATGGCAAAAGTCAGTTTCTTGTAGGTAGAGTGAACCTAAGAGGCTTCACTAATGTTCAGGCCAGGTCCTGGGTCTCACTGAAGTTTCTGATGAGTGTTTTTAAATTCTACTTCATTTTACTCACACTCCCTTCCAGGCATATCTCTGGATGACTTGTGTGATCTGCATTTTTTTGAGGAGGAGGAGGCGGAGGATGAGGAGGAGGAGGAAAGAGTAGTAGTCTGCTAGGAAATTTGCTGGGCCTTTTTTTTTATTTTGTGGCTTCCTCTGTACCTAGCTCTATATTCTCCACTCTGTTGAGGAGTCTGCTAATTTGATGATACCAAACCAATGAGAAGGAACAGAGATGAGAAAAACTGATTTTTAGAGGAGAAATCCTGGAATTTTTTTTAACCCTGAATTCTTAATTTGAAACTTGTATGCAATCCTTTTAGGCAGATACAATTTATATATAATTTGAGCACAAATTCATAACACTGGTTCTCTGTATTCACTCATGTTTGGGGATACTTCTTGGCTTCCCTTTTCCTGGGTCCAGGAGACCTTCTGAGAAGGCATCAAAACAAGCTTGGTAGATGGCAGGATGAAACAACATATTGCACAGAGGCGATTTGAGGGGTGCAATGGGATTGGTGATGCACAAAATCATTCCATAAACTTTGGATCCTTAGCAACATCTCCTGATCCCCTCACCCAAATTCCCTACTACTGTATTTTTTTTTCTTTTCCAGTTTAAGCGGCTGCAGGGCAAGAGGAACCGAGGGAGGGAGGAAATCAACTTTGTGGAGATCAAAGGTGATGACCAACTCAGTGGGGCCCAGCAGTGGATGACAAAGTCATTGACAGAAGAGAAAACCATGAAGTCGTTCAGCAAAGTAAGTGGGAAAGGTCTATTGGGCGGCCAACTTAGAAGGCCTCAAAGCAAGATATTGTCCTACTTGCTGTCTTGACCCTACACCCCATTGTTATTGTCACTACATCTTTAGCAAACATATGTTGCCCATGGTACTGGAGTACTCACCAAGCCTCATAGATATAGCTCCTGTCTTCCAGAACTTTGCAGCACTGCTCTCCAGCTGGATGGGGGAGACTGGGTGTTGATTTTGAATGGCTGGAGTAGTTTCCTAGCCTGTGGTTGGGAAGGTCTCTGATGTGTTGTGGCTCTTTCCCCTGGCTGGACAGAATCCACAGATGTTCAACAATTATATCACTCTCTCCATCCTGTTCAGCTGGGACCTGGCTCAGCACATTTTTTGAGGTGTGGGCACAACAGAGCCTCGAAGTCCTGGGTTTGCTAGATTCTGAGCACGCAACTTGTTCTCTCCCCTTTCTCTCCATTATTTGTTGTAGCCAGCTGTGGTCTTTTCAAATGCTTCTATTCCTCACGTTTCCCATACTACACTCCTTTCTCTGTGCTAGTTTTTTCTTCAGTCAGTATGATAAACATCTCTTCACCTAGTAGCTGAATACAGCAAATGTGGACATTTATGAGCCTGCCACAGGGGGCAAATATGGGGAAGCCCTGGATTTGAGCCCAGCATCAGCAAGGCCAAGATCGAGGATTTTATTCCCTTTTCCTCCCCCCTCATTTGCTTTGCTTTGTTCTGTGGCCACAGATGGCCATTCGAGCCCCAGCCGTTTGTTTTAACTGAATGCTGGCGGTCATACAGGACAGAGCAAAGGATTGTGGTTAGATCAGCATAGATCCATCACTGTTTACTGGAAGAACCACTTAGGAGAACATGCTCTACTAACTGTGGGTCGAGAAGCATCGTCACATAGTAATAGCTAGTGTTGTCAGTGCTCACCACGGGCCAGGAATGGAGCTGGATGTTTTATGTGTGTCATTTCTAACTGTCATATTAAATAGCAGCAAGGAATTAGAATTTGCTATTTCCCCAGCTCCAAGTTTTCTTCCCACCATCTCACTGTACTGAACTAGATTTTTTAAAAAAGAAGATATGGTTCTTGTCCTTGAGGAGTTGACAGCGTAGTTGGGAAGAGATTTAAGGACACTTGAGTGTAAGTGATTACAGTGCAAATTGATTACATAAGTGCTGAGGAGACTCTGGAGAGGAGTTTTGGGAGTTGGGTGGGGCTGATTAGGAAGCTTCTAGTCTGAGAACTCTGGCAGAGGATAGGAAAACCACAGAATGAAAGCCCAGACCAATATAGACTTTGACAGTAAATCATTTGCATCAAAGTTTGGTTAGGGGTTCAATGCAGTTACGGGTGGAGGCTGGAAGATTGGAGAGAAGTGGAGTGATTGTGAAATTTCTAATTCCAGGGAAGCTGTTGGCACTTACTAGAATGGGGGAGGCAGGGTTTCAGCCAAACGTGATTGATGGGAGAGAGCTTGGTAAGCAGTAGGCAGGAGACAGGCTAGACATCTGGCCTGACTGGGGAGAAGGGGACAGAGATGGAGTGGGCTTAAGGGGGAGATGGGCACAGGGATTGTGAGAGGGCCTGGAGGGACAGCAGAAGATCACCACCTGTGCCCTGGCATTTAAGCTGTTTGAGACTGACTGCAGGCAATAAAACTAGTCTCACTATAGACAGAGCCCCATGCTTGGTCCTGGGGGGTGGGTGGGAATGCCAAAGAAACGGAAGACAGTCCTGACCTCAAAAGTATTTCCACTCTAATGGGGTTATTAGCAGGCTATTTCAGGCAAGTATTCTGAGCTTGTTTTTTTTTTTTGCATAATGGCTTTAATAAAAATAACTTTTTTCATACTAAAGCAAGGCCTTAAAAAAAAACTTTTTAAAGTTTAAGTATATAGGCATAAAAACAGCTCCAAGCTGACTTTTCTGTCCCAGGATTTGGGCTGTGTGATTGGTTTCTCAGTCTCCAACCTCGTACTGTCTGGGCACATGAGAAACTTCTGCTTTTCTTACTGTGGGTTCATAACTGTTTTCTTCCCTTGCAGAAGAAAGGTGAGCAGCCAACAGGCCAGCAGCGGCGGAAACACCAGATCACATATCTGATACATCAGGTGAGAGGAGTGAGGGTCCTGTTTCAGATCCCTGTAAACTGGGAATTTGAAGGTGAAATCTGGGCTAGAGGCCCAGGTGCCAGGGACCAGCTTCCAGCAGGCGTTCTTCTCTGTTCTGTGTATGGCCACTAGGTGGGGGATGAGTCCTTCAGAATTCTCTACCTCACTCTCACTGCAGGTAAGACTTAGGTACATTATAACACCAAGGTCATGGGTTCGGATCCCTGTATCAACCAGCTGCCAATAAATAAATAAATAAATAAATAAAATGAATACAGGTGCTTAGAATAAACTCTGTAAGTGAAAATTCAGATATTCAAAACATAATTTAAGAGGAGAGTGAAATGGTTTATTATAGGGTTCTTTTAAATAGAAAATTTAAGGGCCAGCCTGTGGCTCACTTGGGAGAGTGTGGTGCTGATAACACCAAGGCCACGGGTTCGGATCCCTATATAGGGATGGCTGGTTTGCTCACTTGGGAGAGTGTGGTGCTGACAACACCAAGTCAAGGGTTAAGATCCCCTTACCGGTCATCTTTAAAAAAAAACAAAACAAATTTATCTCGTAATTTAAAAAACTAAAGAAAAAGTTGATTCACCAGTTTAGCACAACATCCACCTGATGAGGAGGTTGTTTTTGTATTCATCACTTATATGGCAGGGAACATTGACACAAATAATTCAGAATTACAGATAATTCAAAAATGTCTTTCGGAATTAGAGTATGTCTTAGAATTTATTTGATATGACAGGGCAGCTTTCAAATACTCATTTCATCATTAAAGAAACATCTTTTGAGACCTACTGTCCTAAATGCTGTCAAAGATACAGACATGAATAAGACCCTTTTTGGTACAGGGATCAAAACCCTTGACCTTGGTGTTAGACCACTGTGCTCTAACCAACTGAGCTAACCACCCAGCCCCTGGGGAGCATACATGCTGATGGATGATTTCAATGGCAAATCTTTTTTTTTTTTTTTTTTTGCAGCTGGCGGGTACAGGGATCGAACCCTGGACCATGTTGTTATCAGCACCATGCTTTAACCAACTGAGCTAACTGGCCAGCCTCCAATGGCAAATCTTGCTTTCATTGTCCTTTTCATATTTTCACCTTCCTTTTCAGGAACTCCTTTGTACGCTTTCCATTTGTACTCTTTTCCTACGTTCTGAAAGAATTTGAGGGTAGGGTCTGTTTTAAACACAAACCCTTATTGCCTCCCTAATTCCAGGAGAAATGAGCAGGCATCAGAGCACCGTTTCTAGGGTGGTACTTGTACATTCACACAATGCAGTATAGAGCCAGGTGTTTTCAAGATCAGAAGAGAGAAGTTATTATTCTAGTACCTCTCAGTTTTTCACAGCTTCAGTCATTACTTTAAAATGGTGTGAGTTTCTGGGGTACTATATTCAACACAACAACCAAACTGCAGCTCCAGACTAAGGTATTGTTGATTGGTGTCCTCTTTTGACCTGTCCAAGCCTTTGAAGCTGGCCTTGCCCACTGCTGTTCGGGTATTGAAGGCAGTTGATTTGTCTTCCTTTTGGGTGCCAAATTCTAGTTTTCATTTGTCCATTTCTCACTTGAGTGTTTCACTTTGAATTCTACCAGAGGAAGCACCAGAATTCTTGAGTCTTTACTCTGCTTAAACTTTGTTAGCTCCCCAAAGAGATGATATTTCTTTTTTTCCTTGGTGTCGTTGTCTTCTACTTGGATAAGAGAAAATTAAGTCTTTCAAGGGATTTGCTATTTCCCCATAATTATTATGATGGGAGAAAGATTTTAAATTGGGAAGCTCACAGAGGTAAGTAGAAAATGGTTCTCAGAATTCCAGTTTGACTCTCCCAACCCCTTCTTCCTCACCATAGGCTAAGGAGCGAGAACTGGAACTGAAGAACACCTGGTCAGAGAACAAGCTTAGCCGCCGTCAGACCCAAGCCAAATATGGATTCTAGGGCCCTGGAACTGATTGCTCCCAGGATCTCCTGCCAGCCCAGCTGGCTTGGCCCCCAGCTTCACTTCTGGGACCCAAGCTGCTCCAAGCCCAGGATCTCTTTCCCTGAGGACCCAGCCCTCGCCTGTGCGAGAATGAACATATTTGATAGATTTTTCTTAACAAAAGTTAGAAAATTCAGCTCCTTTCTGTCTTGGAGCTAGCAAAGACTTGAGTGATGCCTCAGAAGGGGCTGTAAGTTCTTGGATGGGAGTTTTGCTCCCTGTCAGGTGTGATGAAATGTTGACACCTCCTGTCCCCCCACCTTTTTTTTTTTAAACCAGGAATATCTGTTGAAATAAAACATTCAGTCTGACAGATGCTACCTGCCCTGTCTCTGGACCTGTGTTTACCTCGTATAAAGCACTCTCCAAACCATCTTGAGCTGCCTGGATGATTGCTTTGCTTTTTCTCCCTACCTACCACCTAAACTGGGTTCGTAACCATTGAAGACCCTAGAAATTGTATGCACAATTTTATACAGGGAAGGATGATTTTCAAAGGGACCTGTGATCCCAGATATGGAAAGTATTGCTGACCTCAATATCTCGAGACTGGGGGAAGTCAGGAGTTTCTATGGCATGAAAGAGTTAGACATAAAATCATGTCCAACAGGAGGTAAAGTGATGAAATGCCCTAAAGATGATTCAAATTTACACTGGTAGTCATTGGCCTGGACTGGTTTGGAAGATTTGCATAGAGCTTGGGGGCTAGACAGAGATCTTTGGAAACTTCCAGATCCCAAGCATTTGTTGGGAAAGGGAAGTGGTAGGGTCTATAGTCTCCAGTTAGCTGTAGGGCACAGTGATGCCCAGAAGCAACAAGACAGATGGCACGATTCTTTCCTCTCACGGCAAGGTTCAAGTAGGGATGATCACAAAAACTGTGCAAATCATACTGCAAACCACCACTGAAAAATATTGCTAAGGATACCAGGACTCCAACAGGGCTTAGCTGCTGGGGTTTCCTGCAGGTAAGGAGTGTTGAGGAACTTGGGGCCGGCCCGTGGCTCACTCGGGAGAGTGTGGTGCTGATAATACCAAGGCCACGGGTTCGGATCCCATATAGGGATGGCCGGTTGGCTCACTGGGTGAGTGTGGTACTGACAACACCAAGTTAAGAGTTAAGATCCCCTTACCAGTCATCTTTTTTTTTTTTTAATTCCTTTTTGTCTTTTTTACTGACCAGTAACGGGATCGCAACCCTCGGTGTCGCGCCCGTACTGGGGACCGGCAACGGGATCGCAACCCTCGGTGTTGCGCCCGCACCGTGCTCAGCCAGTGAGCGGGAACCGGTCTCCACATGGGATCCGAACCCTCTCCAGTGCGCCACCGGGCCGGCCCACCAGTCATCTTTTTTAAAAAAAAAAAAAACTACAAGAGAGCCCTTGGATGCCAGGTGGAGGAGCCATTGATCGGACATAGATGCTTGAATCCACTGTTGCAAGGAAACACTGGGAAGGATTAGTGTTTGGCAGTCGTGGTGACAGGCAAGGCTAAGGCCATAGGGGCAGTTTAAAGAGGTATGTGGTGGGGACTTGGGGATGGGAAGGAAGAGACAGAAGTGAGGAATCTCACCATGTTTCTGGTTTTGTGTGCTGGGGTAAGTTGAGGAGTCTGTTTCTCATTAAGTACAGAGGGTTTCATCGCTTACAGGAAAACCACCCGCTTATCTGAAATCTGACCTACTTTGGGTTGGAGCCAGACAGGGCTCCTGCATCCCACAGGGACACTTAGGCTTTAGTTGTCCAAATCTGTGTATCCAGCCAGCCTTCAGCAAGGAGCATCCGCCCTTACCACACTCCCACAGTCCACAGAGGCACTGGGGGCCATGGCTGAGAACTTCCCCTCTGGGGTGGTAAGGTAGGCTCAGCAGGGCCCCAAAGCCCGAGACCCCCCTGTTAGCCAACTGCTTTCTTGTATCCAGTATGTTACAGGTGCAGCCCTTCACACCTGAGTTGTCACACTCCTGGGATTCAATAGTTCAGCTTTCTCATTCCAGGGGCTGAATCATGATGTAGTTGAAAGTGCTCTGGGCTGGGAGGCAGGAGATCGTGGGGAAGTAGAGTCCCAGTGTCTTCTGGGAATGGACAGAATTAGGCTAGATGTCTCTAAGGGTCCTTTTACCTCCCACCTCCTTCAGTTCTCTTCAACTAGTCTTAAGCCACATTTTTTTAAAAACCACTTTTCAGTGCTACCAAAGATGACATATTTGGTAATTGGAATTTCCTGGTCACCAAGAGAAATAGGTATTTCAAAAAGTTAGTGGAAAGATTATTAAAATTTTTTTATTGTTTTCCTGCATTATCTTTCAATTCTATTTATTCATGAACCTTTTGAAGTACCCTCATACTAACAGGTTAGAAAATGTGCAGACTTCATTTGGGAGGGCTTCCTCAAGGTAGTAGCCTCAAGTTCTAACAAATAGAAAAGAGAAGACAAACAGATGAGGGAGAGATAAGGAGGAATAAGGAACAGTATCTGGCTAAAATTGTCATGGGATTAACAGCCAAGGGGCAGGAGGAAGGTGCAGAAAGCCTTGGTCAGAAAGGATCTACCATACCGGCCAGCTGCCAAAAAAATAAAAAAGTAAGAAATGGATCCAGACAGCCCTGGAAGATGGTAGAGGGACTGGGGCAAAGCTTGGGTGTGCAGTTTGTACTGACCAGGATAGCGGAGCTGAGGTTTACAAGGATCATACTTAGAAACTATACAGAGATGGCAAAGTTGTCGTAATGAGGGTGTTTCAGTGCCTCTACATTGGCCCTGGCCTCTGGGGAGGGGCCCAGCCAGGTCTTCACCCCAGGTAGCGTGCTGAGCTTGCTGTCCAAGAAGCACCTACATGCTGAGGGGCTGGTTAAAGTTCTGTGGGGTCTGTGGGAGGTAGCAAGGATGCTGGACTGCTCTGGGCTTCATGCTCCTATGTGTCATTTTTTGCTGGTGCTGGGATATGAACCCTTCACCATGGAATTACAACACTGCTCTAACCAGCTGAGCTAACTGGCCAACCCATCCTATCCATCCTTTTCTAACCCCTCTCCCTCTATATTCAGCTTGCTTTCAGGTGAGGACTAGTAGAGATTGTTAAGGGTGGGACCTCAGTCATGACTGGAGGCTCTGGCTGGGGAGGAACAACCTGCTCAGCATAATTGCCCAGTTCCCTTTCCTTGTATGAGTTACTCAAATTCTCCCCCAGCTGGAGGTCTCACCGCAGCCCCAGGCCTCAGCTTGGGTGTAAAGTCAGCCCCCAACCCTCCCTGAGTGGGTTCATGTGCTGTGGAATTGGACCAGCTGAGATTTGGGAGTTAGTAGAAGCTCTTCAATCCTTCTGCCCCAGGGCTAGAGTTACAGATCACCTTACTGAGACTGTCGGTTGCATTAGTTGAGGGAGCAGATAGGATGAAAAGGGCTGCTCAGGGGAGACAGGAGCAGGAAAAAAAATACGGAGAGCCATCAGGGTCAGCCATGGTGCCGAAGGGGCTGGTCCCGGAGGGCAAAGTAGGAGCAGAGAGAGCAATGCTGTCTGCTCATAGCAAGGCTTTCCACATGCTCTGAAGGGGATCTGGAGCTGGGGGTGAGATTCCTTTTGCAGATCTAAGAGTGGGCTAAGCCAGAAAGGCCTTGCCTGGAGGAGGCTGGAGGACGGATGGAATGACGGTGGGAAGATGGAGTCAGCTGAAAAATGCCCTCCTCCCCCTTGCATGAGTGGAGGCTCTGGCTGGGGAGGAGTAACCTGCTCAGCATAATTGCCCCAGTTTCCTTTCCCTGTACAAGTTACTCAACTTCTCCCCCAGCTGGAGGTCTCACTGCAGCCGCAGGCCTCAGCTTGGGTGTAAAGTCAGCAGGATGGTGCAGGGCTGCCCCTAGTTGTGAGGGGAAGGGAGGTCCCAGCACCCTGGTATTCAGGGCGGGGCCTGTAGCTGGAGGTCTTGGCAGGACTGGGACCTTATCCATCTGCCTGGGAGGGGCCATCTGATAGCAGGAGGAACACTGGGTTGGGATGACAAGATCTGGGCCCTGGGCCTGACTGTCTCCCGCTTCCTGTTATCTCCCCTCTCTAGACCTCCGTTTCCTCTTCAGTTGACCCAAAAAGTCTGTTGTGAAGGGTCTCTGAAGTCCCTCTAGCCTCAGCAGTCCTACTTTTCAAAGCTCCTTCACTTGCATAGTCTCATCTGGACACCAACCCTGGGTGCAAATAAGGAGGCATTATCTCCATTTCATAAGGAGTGTGGGGCACAGTGGCACAGAAAGAGGGTTCCCCTGCCAAAGGCTGCACAGCTAGTTCAAATGCAGAAACACAGGGCTCTTGATGACATACCATCATCTAGAGTCTCCCACCACCCCTTGGCTGTGTCCACCCCAAGCTGTATGGAGCTGAAGGAGTCCCTAGGTCCCACTGTGTCCTGTCTAGCAGGCTTTGCTCCCCCAGAAACATGAAGTGGTTACAGGCATTTTGGCCCCCTTCCCATACCTTCCCATTCTGTTATACCCTGAAGTCTGAGGAAATCCTGTTTTCTGACTTTCTGATTTCCATCTCTTGCTGTACAATAAGCCATTCCTTTTTGCCTCTTCCCTCTGCCACAAGGAATCAGCCACAAGGTGACTCTGAGTCTAATCTAAGACCTTTCTTGCACTTTCAGCCTCCTCCCTGATTTCAGCAAAGCCATCTGCTCTCCCCTTCCTTCCCCTTGGCCTCCCTCCCCACCTCCCCTCTTGCTCAGAAGGGCGTTGAGACCTGAGGTCTAAACAAAAGGAAGTGGAACCCCAACTCTGTTGACTCAGCAACCATATTTCTCCTTAAGCTGATTAGCACTGGAGTGGAAAGGAGGGGAATTGGCTAGTCACTGGAGCTGGCGCCTGGGCCAGGCTGGGGGTGGTGTGGCAGAGGCAGCACCCAGGCCTAGAGAACACTGGATTAGGGAACATCGAGAGAAGGGTCTGGAGGATTTCTGTGCCTCAGGCAGGTACAAGGCCTCTTGGCAGGAAGAGGGACTCTGACAGGCACTAGTGGCCTTGACTAAACTCTTGTAAGAATGGGTGTGCAAGAACAGGCTGCACAGAGGAGCCCACAGGAGGGCTCAGGCCTGGGCGGCTTCTGCTCTGAGCCCTCTGGATGATCCAGTGGCAGATACAGCCCTGCCTCAGAGAGCCCCAAGTCAGAAAAATTAAGATCCAGAGCAGACTCTTCCAGGTAGTCGGAGCCCCAGGGTGTGGAGCTTTGCACTGGGGCAGGAGGCTGGCCCTGATGTGGGTCTGAGCAGAGAAGTGGGGGAACGTCACAAGAGGGCTGGGGGAGGGAACGGGGTCCTGATCGAGGTAAAAGGCCTAAGTCTATGAGTCTGGGCAGATGCAAGAAAGAGTGCTGAAGCCATGTCAGGTGAGATGCCTGTCCTCTAAGGGGCTCACACACACAGGCTCATATAACACACCCTCCTCCTCCCAGTCCTGTGCTTTGCAGAGGGGTTGGGGAGGAGGTGAAGGGGCTACCCCTCAACTGCTCCCTTTCCTGCCCCTCTTTCTTTACTGGCACCCCCAAGTGCTGCAACTACCCCTCTTCCCGTGGCTACCTACTCAGCACACTTTGCAGAGAGAGGTCTGTGCCCCTTGGCTCGGTGTCTTCCAGCCCTCAGCCAACAGATATGTGACCCTTGCCCAGGTGTCTCTCAACCCCTAGACCACTCTGCTCCCACTGCAATGGCAGCTCCACCACTTGCCTTCCACAATTTCAGAGAGAGAGAAAGTCAGACAGAGACAGAAGGAGCCTGGAGGACTTGGATCCCTGTTGGGGGAGGTGGTTGGCGATGATTTATTAGCCAGACAAAAATCAACAAACAAGTTCTAACATCTGTTCTCACCAAACCATTCCTCAGACAACAGCAGCATTGGACCAGGGCCCAGACTCAAAGGCTCAGAGGGCCAAGGAAATTAGACTCCAGGAGGAGAAACCAGGGCAGCGGGAGCCAGCAGGGCCCTCCCAGCACACTTCCTTGCCGTCTTGAGGATCACCAAGCACTGAGCCATTCGATTCTTGGAGGACACTCAGGAGGGAGCCAGCAGGTATGTCATAAGTGGAAGCAGACTCCACATTTGCTCCTTTGACCTCCAGGCTTCTTGGTGAGGGGGAGGCAGGCCTCTCAGGGGTACAGGATCCAGAGGCTGGGATCCAGAGGAGGGGACCCAGCACCCAGACCCCCATGCAGGAGAATTCTGGAAAGCCGCCAGCTTTCCAATCAGGAAATCTCTGATGTTTCCTGTGGAGAAGTTAGGAGATGTGGGGTAAGGGACAGAGCACTAAACAGGGGAATCAGGGAGCCCTGGATCCTGGTTCTCGACCTTGGCCAAGTCCCTGTCCCTTTCTGACTTTGTTTCCTTATCTGCACAGTGAGGGAGTTGAAATTGATCAGTAAGGGCAAGCGAAATGCTGCTCCTCCTCCCTCCCTCACCCATGGCAGACGTCACTCATCAATCATGGTGATCTTTTCTGCTGAGTTTGTGTATGACCTTAGCATCTTTTCCGATGCAGTGCTCTAGGCAGCCACAACCAATAGATTGGAGTTGACACACAAGATGACACCTCTGTGCCATCCTTGCAATAGATGATAGCTGAGGTCCTTTCCAGCACTGATCACCTATGGTTTCTTCCATCCACATTTCCTGAGAGGGGGCCCAGGTGCATGTGAAAGTCTTTGGACCTAATGTTCTAAGTTATCCTCCCCTTGTGCAGACTCACCGCCTACTGAGGAGGCCCAAGGGGGAGACATGCCTGTCCTTTGTCCTGAAGCACTTGTCTAGAAAGGTTGGGGAAGGTGTGCCTCCAGGGGGCTGGGGGCTGGTGGGGCAGAGAAGGGCCTTCTCCAGCCATAGAGTTCTCAGAATGCAGCTGTGGACCACCTGGATTCTGCAGAGAGAACAGTCCTAGGTGAAACCCTCTACTCTCTGCCTCTTAGGCCTACCTGTATCTCAAGGGTTAAGGCAGCTGGTCTTATACTTTGGCTTCCAGAAAGGGGGTCTAAACCTCCTGTTAATTCATTCATTCATTCAACAAACATTTCTCAGCACCTGCTCTGTGCGAGGCAGTGGGCGGGGTGCTTTGGAAACAGAGATAAATAAGTCCCAGCCCCTGCCCTCAGGGAGCTCATACTCTACTGGGGTAGGGGGAGATAGAGGGAGATGGGAAGAGATAGGTGATTAATGGCATAGCAGGTGCATGTAAAGCACAGTGGGTGGCCTCTGTGGTCAGGTTAGGGAAGTCTCTCTAGAGGAGAAGGGCAAACTGGTCTTGAAGGATGATTAGAAGGTTGCTGGACAGCAGGAGGATGAGCTTGCAGGAAGTTGCTATAGGCAGAAGGACTGGCGAGTGTAAACCCAAGGAGGCTTGAAACCACTTGGTGAGTTTGGAGAAATGTGAATAGTTCTGGGAGGATGGGAGCAGCTGGTGGTAAGGCTAAGGAAGTGGGACCCACCCCCCAAGTACGGAGGGGCTTCATGGGCCAGATAGCTGTTTCAGAAAGGCTATTCTGGCCTCCTTGGAGCAGAGTGGATCAGAAGTGGCAAGGCTGGTGATTAGGAGACTGGTTAAGAAGCTCTTGAAAAATCTTGAGAGAGGATGGGAGGGCTAGAACTGGGGAAAGAAAAAATATTTTTAGGAAGAGACCTAGGAAGAATTGGCTTAAGCCAATTCTTAAGGGTTGGGGGTGAAGAGCGAAGAGATGTTGAGGGAGCTCTAGGATTCTGGCTTGCATAGTGGGGTGGCTGCAGAGTTAGCAACCAGGATATGGATGATGGGAGGGAGCAGTCTGGGGGCAAGGGTGAGAGCAGTGTCAGTTCTGTTGAATTTGAGGGGCACTGGGGAGCTGACTGGAAGCCTGGAGAGAAGTTTGGAGGGAGACATGGACTGGCGACATCAGCTCTAGTACAGCAGTAGTTGGCAGGGGTGTGGGTGAGTGTGAGCAGGCACAAGGGCCATGAGGGAGCCTGGGGTGCCAGTGGGAAAGAAGGGTGGGGAAGGGCCTGAAGGGGGGCAGAGGAGGAGGGAAAGGCTGGGAGTGGCCTGTGGGTGGCCAGTGGGTCTAACACATGGCATAACTTGAACTGATTAGTGAGAAGACTGGAGGTGGGGAGAGGATGGAAGAGAAAGAGGGAGAGCGCGTGGAAGGACACTGGGAGTGCAGATGCCCCCTCCCCTGAGCTCATCTGACATGACACAAATGACCCCAAGTGCTCTTCTTCTCTAAGACAGCAGGGCCATGAAGGCCAAAGGAGAGAGCCAGAGAGGAAGGGGTCAGGTCAGCCCCAGGGATGTATGAAGAGGGCCTGATGGACAAGACGGACACAGACCAAAATTCAGGCTTGGGTAGGAGAGGGCCGAGGGGGACCCTGCCTGGGGAGTCTTTTTTCTATGTGAAGTTGGAGGAGGTGGGAGCTTGACAAAGGTGGGGCAGGTCTGAGTAACTCCGAAGAGGAGAGGGAGCAATGGGCCTGGAATAGGGTAGCTGGCAGCGGGGATGACCAGGGGATGGCAGCGGGGACCATTCTGTCCTTCTCTTATCACCTCAGGCCTCTGACCTTCGCCCTGACCCAGGCATCCAATCAGAACATCTTCTCCACCCTCCCAGTCTAGCTTGCAGGAAGGCTTCTTGGACTAACCTTTCCCTGCTCCCGTGTTTACCTGGTCTCCTGGGATAGGCCTGGACTGGCACTTCTGTAGGACAGAGTGGCGGATGCTGGATGGTGGGCCCTCAAATGCCGTGGTCACTGATGGCACTTCCACCTCGGCATAGATGTTGCTGGGGGCTTCCCTGGGGCTGCCCCGGCCCATGGCGTAGAAGGCTATGGGTTCATCAGGCTCATTGTAGATAGGATTGGTGGCCTTGAGGGGTGGGGCTGGGCAGGGACGTGGAGCAGGGCTTGTGTAGACTTCATGGGACAGCTGAGGTTTGGCAGGGATGGGAAGCTTGGGCCTGGGAGGCTGGGAGGACTGGGAGAGAAGGCGAAGCCAGGGAAGAGCGTTGGAGAGAGCAACTGAGGCAGGGCCAAAGTCGGGCCTCAGTCCCAGCCTGAGCCTCCTCCCCCTTTAGGCCCTGCCTCCTCTCTCCCCCTTTTCCCTCCCTGGCTCCTCCTCCTCCCTCAGGCTCTGCCTCCTCCCCGGCCCCTCCAGCCCTGTACCTCCTTTGGCTCCCAGGCCCCCTCCTGCGTTGAGGCTGAGGCCTGCCCCTGTCTGATGACCAGGCTGTACTGGGAGTTTGGGTCCTGGCTTTTGCTTCCAGAGTTTGATTCTTCAATCCTTAGGGAAAGTCCTGCAGGCTCAGGAGTCTGTTGGGAAAGAGGGAAGCCTGAGGGAGATGGTGCAGGAGGGGTCTGGGTGGGGGGTGAGCAGGTGACCCAGGAGGACAAAATAATCTGGTCCAAATGGAGGATAAAGGAGAGGAAGCAGACATGGAAATTTGGGCTGGTTCCTGGGTGAGGAAGAGAGGATGGAGATGGTAAGGAGACCAGGGGATGGATGGAGGCAAGGGGAAACTCTTGTCACAGGCCATGTCTAGCATTAAACCTAGTTTCATCCAGAACACAGGTCTAGGCCAGCTACCATTTGTGCCTGTGTTTGTAAAAATGCAACAAGGTTTTAGAAGGCTTTAGCTTAAAAATTATCTGCAAGGGGACCGAGCTCTGTAACAGCTGTGCCTGTGTATATTTCTGCAGGTGCGAGAAGCTTAATTTATGGAGATATAAGCTAAATGTTTTAGAGGCAAAGACTGCCTCAGGAGAGATGAGCCTCGCTGTGGGAAGGGTACGTCCCACGGTAGGTGTGCTCTTAGCTCAGCATTAGCCCTTGATTCATGAATGCCTTCCACATGCCTGCTGCTTCTGGTAGGCTAAGGCCATGGGGCTTTTCTCATGCTTCTGCCATCCAAATGCCTGGCTCCGCTGGGGGGTACTGCAGGCTTCCTGGATCCCAATCAGAATCCTTTTGCACTGCTCTAACCCCCTCCTCTCCTGGCATTTCCTTCAGGAATAAAAAGTAGCACACACCCTGCTCCAAAACAGCACCATAGGAGTCAACCTTGACAGCTTCACCTCCCTCCCCACACCAAAGCAAACACAGGTCCTGCTCCTTCCACCACCTAAATATCTTTCACATCTGTACCCTTTCTCCATACCCATAGCACCCCCTATTCGGCCTCCCAGTTCCTCCACCTGCATCCCTTTGCTCATCCAACCCATTCTCCAGTCTTTGGCCAGAGTGATCTTACAGAAACTCCCTTAGCAATCCTTTGGTGGTGGCCTGTTGCCCCCGGATAAATGAAACTCGTGGGACCTTGAGTGGTAAGACCTGTGTGGCCCAGACATAGGCCTTGGTGTCTGATAGCTCTGCCTTCAGCTTTCTCGGTTCTGGCTGGCTCCCCTCACCCCCGGACTGTCCTACACCCTGCTCCCACTGCTTGGGACTCTTCGGGTCTCTGCCTGTTCCTCACAAAGTACCATTTCTTTGAACTGACCCCAGCTCAGCTCCATGAAACCGTTCTTGTCCACATCTTCCTCTCTGTTAAATGCAATGGTCAATTCTTGGCCCATTGCCACTCCCTCTTCCTGGACTCAGTTTCTCCGCTTGGCTGCCAGAGCATCACACTCTCCTGGTTTTTCTCCTCTCTCTCTAGCAGCTCTTCACATTTTTCCTTGCAGGTTCCCCCTCACTTCTGCACACTTTAAAGGCTGGAGACTTGATCTTCATTTCTTTTCCACCTGCACTGACTGTTGAGTGAGATTTCACCCATCCTGAAGGCTTCAGAGTCCATCTATGTGCTGCCGACTCCCAAATGTTTACCTCCAGCCCAGCCCTCTGTCCCAAACTCTAGACCCGTGTCAACTGCCTATTGACACCTGCATATGGACATCTTGAACTGTGCATGTTGAAAACTGAACTACTAACCTCCCCTCCCCGTCCCCAGTCTGGCTCCTCCATAGCCTTCCTCATCTCAGCGAGAACTCCATCTTTTCACACTCCTCACCCGATCCTGCAAAACCACTGGCAGATCCACCTCCTAAACACGTCCACCCTCCTCACTTTTCCACCTCTACTGCCCTGCTCCAGGCTGCCATCAGCTCACCTGAAACACTGTAGTGGCCTCCATCTACAGTAGCAGCCTCACCCTCGCCCCTCCCAAACTTCCAGGTCATCCCTCAGCTTGTAACTCTCCAGTGCCATCTCATCCCACTCGGAATAAAACTCCAAATCCATACAACGGTCTACAGGGCCCCCTTCCCTCACCTTTCTGATCGCACCTCCTACCTCTCTATCCCTCAGTCACCCCGATCCCCCCACCAGCTCCCTCGCTGCTCACTATTCTTCAAGCACATCAAGCATCCTCCCACCCCAGGGCCTTTGCATCTGCTGTTCCTTCTGTCTGGAATGCTTTCCCTCCAGTCATCTGCATGGCTCCCTCCCTTACTTCATTCAGGCCTCGTTCAGATGTCTCCTTACCAGAGTGGCCTTTCCTGATGTCATGTAAAATAGCCCTACCCCTGTCCTTCCTTATCACTGCTTGCTTTTCGTTTTTAGTGCTTACTTATCATTACCAGACATACTACATGTTATTTGTTTGTTTTCTGTATTACCTTTGGGCCTGGGAGCCAAAGGAGGTACTGGGCTGGAGGGTCCAGGGAAGATAATATTATGTATTACCTCATGAGTGGGTAATACAGATAACAAACAACACATAGTATTTCTCCAGCTACTAGAAAGTAAGCTCCACGAAGGTAGGGATATTTTGGTCAGTTTGTTCACTGCTATTTCCCCAGTGCCCAGAACGATGCCTGGCATACAGTGATCTCTCAGAACTGCATGAACCTGTGCAGGGCGGCACTCCCTGACACGTCTCTCTGCCATGCTAAATGCCCTGTATTTCCCCTCGAATCACACTCTCCACACTTGACTCCCATGACTTGATTGTACGCCTTCACTGCTGGAAAGTACGCTTTGTGAGTTTGAGACCCTTCTGTCTTTTCCCAGGTCTATTCCCAGGGCCTGCCACCACCTGGTATGGCCTAGGGACTCAGTAAATATCTCAACTTAAAAACAAATAACTGTGTGCCTCGCTGGCTTCCCCCTTTCCCTCCTGTCTTTGTGTGGTTGGGCTGCTCTCTCAAGGACTCTTCTCCCAGCACTCAGCTTTCTTGAAGGGCTTCCCATGAGGATGTGGGGGCAAAGGAGACAAGGTGGGGTCGTCTGTGGGATGAGAAAGTGCCTGGTGCCGTGGTCGCGGGCCTAGACTCTGGGTGGCCTGAGTCCCTGGGGTCTTGCGTCAGGGTCCAGGGGCATACCTGGCGGGCGAGGGGTTCGGTGAGCGTCTCTCCATAGGGGCTGAGCGGGCTCGCCTTGTAGTGCCGCAGCAGGTCCTGCAGCCGCGCGTGGGCGCTGTCCTCGCCCAGCACCACGTGGCGCCCGTCCCTGAGCTGGGCCAGCAGGAAGTGGCGGCAGCAAGTCCGGCTCCTGGAGGGCACCATCCGATTTCAGATCCTCTCCCTCTCCCGGGCTAGGGCCACCAGCTCGAGCCATAATCCCTACCTGCCCGGTGACTTCTCCCACCCTCAGCAGCCCCGGGGTCAGCACCAGGCCCCTCCCCTCCATTAGCCCGAAGCCCCGCCTCCATGTCGCGGAGCCCCGCCCCTCACCTGTAAGTCAGCACAAAGGTGACGGCGCTCTCGCTGAAACGCACCAGGTAGCATCCTTGAGGCTTGGACTCCAGCAGCCTCTCGGCCTCCCTGAGGGTGACGAAGAGAAGAGGCGGAACTCCGCTGAATCTTGTAGCCTCGCTTTCAGTCTCCCCGGCTCTTATGAGGGACCCCTGGCCCCCAGCAAGCATGCTAGAGAAGGGCTAGGATGGAGATGGGGAGAGGACGTGGGCGCCGTTCTCCCGCTGCCGCGTGAACAGGGGCCGGGGTCCCACTCAGGAGACCCCCAGCCCTGCATCCTCCCTCGGCCTCACCCTGGAAGGGCAGCGTGGAGGGGCTGCGGCTGCAGCAACAGGGATGGTAAGGTTCTAGATTTCAGAAGTGACAAGCTGAGGGCTGGCCCGTGGCTCACTCGGGAGAGTGCGGTGCTGATAACACCAAGGCCACGGGTTCGGATCCTATATAGGGATGGCCGGTTTGCTCACTGGCTGAGCCTGGTGCTGACAACACCAAGCCAAGGGTTGAGATCCCCTTACCGGTCATCTTTAAAAAAAAAAGGAAGAAAAGAGGTGACAAGCTGAACTGAGGAGGCGAACAAAGGGATACAAGATAGATGAGGCTGAGAAACGGGAGAGGAGGGAGGATCTGCCAGGGCGGGAAGAGAGAGGAGAGGGCTGTAGAGATCCAGAGAGGAAGATGGAGTAAAAGCTGGGAGGAGAGAGAGGCAGAAAATGTAAGAACTAGAGGTCTTACAGACAGGAAAATAATGGAACCTAGAGAGGGGAAACTGAGGCACCGAGGGGGCTGGGCTGGAGCCTCTCCAATGATCTCCCCCAGGAAAGATCCTTAGTGAAAAGTGTGGGAAACTCCAGGGGCTGTAGTCTGGAGTCAGCCTCAGTCTACTCCTGACTGGCCGCAGTACCCAGGACCTGCCCCTGCCCCTGCCCCTCTCTGAGCTTATTTCCTCCTCTGTGACTCACCTCCGGGTGATGAAGCCATGGAACCAGGCAGGGGCCACCCCATGCTGCAGGAGCCAACGGGCCTGGGTCTTCTGGAACCAAGAGCGGATCTCCGTCTGCAGGGACAGGCCTTCCCCAGGCACCTCCTCAGCCCTCTCAGCACTCCCTGGGATGGAGGCAGCCCCTGGGGCCTGAGGAGATGCCTGGATAGGGGAAGAGTTCAGGGAGGGGAAGCAGCCATGACTAGTGGGCCTTCTCCTGACTCCAAGCCAGCCGCCACCTTCTCATCCTCATACCCAGCCCTCCTGCCTGTTTTAGGGTATAATTGCCCAGAAGATCCTTCCTAAGGTCCTTCTTCAGCTTCAGCTGTTTTGGTTTCCAAACACTCTCCTCTCTTCCCCCTGGATCTGAGGGCCTTTAATCCAGCAGCAGTGAGCTGTTAAACTGTGCTTAAATGGTGGTGGAGAAGAAGCAAGGCCTTCCAGATGGACAGAAAGGTGTTCCCTGGCTTGGGGGATGAAAGGAGATGATGAGGAAGTCACCAGAGGCCAGAATGAGGGAGGGCTTACCTATACTAGGAGGGGCTGAGCTGGTTTGCAGGGAAGGTTCCTAGGGACTGGGTGGGTGAAAAGGACGGAGATGGGGATCTGGACTGCCCTGGGCAAGTGAAGGCCACTGGCACAGAGATGCAGATGCCTTCTTCTGGGGCTCAATGCACTGTACCCTGGTCACCTGTGCCCTCAGCCTGAGCTTCCCGGGGCAGAGGAGCAGGGAGGAGGTGAGTGGGCAATTCAGCATGTGAAGGAGGTACTCCTCCTCTCCTTTCCTCCCTCTGTACCCCTAGCCCTGTCGGCAGCCCCAGCTCATTCCTGCTTTCTCTCTTGCTGACTTTTGTCTACCTGTAAGTCCACACTCATGGGAGGGAGGGAGCAGATGAGGGAGCTGCAGCCCCCACACCCCCGAGTTCCCACTCACCACAGTGTGGACAGCTGGGGCCCTGAGGCTGGGCTGGACCTCCTCAGCCGTCAGGGTCTGGAGTCTGGGCCCCGGGAGCAAGCCCAGGCCCTGGCAGCTCCTGCGAGTCAAATCCATAGGCCGGAAGGTGCTGAAGGTTGGGGCAGGGGCTTCGTCATTCCCTATTAGCACAAAGAGGGCTGCTGGGGTTTCTCAGAGAGGGACTGTCTCTCTCTCTGCCTCTCACCCCTCCCCCCAGGCTCAGAGGGGCCCATGCTTCTGACTAGGGACCTGGAGGACAGGGACAGTCATGAAAACTGGAGAAATGCAGGAGGGACAGCAGGGGAATTTCCCAGGGATGAGGAATAAGGAGCCAAGGTGGCACTGAGGGGCTGATGCTCCAGAGGGGGTTGTCAGGGAAACTAGGTACCAGGAAGGAAAGCCTGGGAATTAGGCTGGCCTTCTGATGGCCTGGAAGTCCCACGTTCAGAGAGCCAAATCTCTTCAGGGCAGGTCCCTCTTCCGGCTCAGAAACCTGCTTCCCATCCCCTTTATCCTCCAGCTCCCTTCTCTCCTCTTTGAGAAGCACTTAGCAAACCCTGTCACCTTTTTCCTCAGGGATGAGTGAACATGGAACTCCAGAGAGGGAGCAGGGGTTGTGGGCACCCTGCCAATCAGCCTTGTCAGCTTTGGCTTGGGGTGGGGCCCCTCACCCCTGAAGTAGGAGCTCAGGCCCAGGAGAGAGCGCAGGGGTGATAGGTGTCTGATGTTCCCTCCCGCCCACATTCTCGAACTTCACACTTACCTTGGGGACATGTCTGGGCCAGGGGAAACTCCATGGGGGCAGTCTAAGAAGGGACCCCAGAGAAGGATGTATGTATGTGCTCTCAAAGGTGTGCACACTCAGCAACTCATCTCTCCTCTCACCCTGGCCCCCGGGGGCAGGAAGTGTCGCCTCACCCACAGCCTTAGCCCCAGCAGAGGACCCACGTCATGGAAAGCCGTAAGACAATTGTCCCACCTCCGGAAGTCAGGCAGCTGAAGATGATAGTGGTAAAGTGGTGGTGGGTATTCACGTCACTCTGCGTTCAGGAGTTGGGAAGTCCTTACTGCTATCTGACCTCCTTCCCTTTTGACTCTTTCTTTGTTCCCTTACCCCAGACTGGAACTTCCCTTTCTCTCTCTCTCTGGGCTCCTGCTTTCTCCCTGATAATCTTCCATTTTGTCTCTTGGTCTGTTTGGAGCAGCGGGAAGAGGGATGTCAACCTCAGAAGGATAAGCCCTTTAAAGGTGCTCTAGGCTTCTTGGAGATTCATACTCAGGAATACACTTTGAGGAGACCTGAAGAGGGGAGGGCCAGGGCTGCAACAGGAAGGATGTGGGTCAGGCTTCTAGAAGGACTTTTTGAGGTCATATGAAATTTGTGAGACAAAGGGTCAGGGAGAAGGGGACCTGGCTTCCATCCTTGAGCAGATAATGGAGTTGGATTAGGGCAAAACCAGGCAATCTTGGGGGAAGGGAGGAGAATTTCCTCCAACTAAGCAAGTCATTATGACTACCAACACTATTAACAGTTGTTGTTAATAACATCAGTACTGATGTCTTTAACTTCCATTGTGCTTATACCCCCCTGCTATACTACAGGACCAATTCCATTTCTCTCTCGTTTGAGAGAGGACAGGGAACATTATCCCCATTTCCTAGAAGGGTAAACTGAGGCTCAGAGAAGTTAAATGCCTTGGCCACGGTCTTTCGGTGTCTCAGAAGTTGGTGGCAGAGCTGGGACTAGAAACGACTTCCTTTCACTGATTTCACCATGATTTAGGCCAAAGGTCCACACACTATTCTTGGTGCCAAGAACCCAGAGAGGAAAAAGGACCTTGACTCAAGGCATCAGGTGGGAGAGATTGATTTGCCAACAGATACTTGTTAAAGATTGTGGCAAGTTAGTAGTGTGGGCTGGTCCTATTGGAGATTCAGAGGCCCCTAATTTAGCCTGGTGTGTGTGCATGTGTTTGTGTGTATGTATGTATATATATGTGTGGTGTGTGGAGGGTGTTGGGTTGTCAGAACAGGAGCTTAGGCTGAGTTGTGGAGGATGAAGAGGGTTGAAGAAGGTGGGGAAGGGCGTTTCTAAAAGAGAGACCAGACTCAGAGTGGTGACAGAGAGGAGAAGAGAAGTATAGAGAAAAAAAAAAAAGATGCAAAACAATGTTACTGCATTGGCTACCACTTCAAAAATGAGCTATGACGAGCAACGGACAGTTGCTTGAAGGCATGTTCACTTGGCAAAGATGACTTTGTTCAGACAGGATGCAAGGTGAAATCAAGCCTTGGAGTAATCCACGGAAGGGGGAAAGGAGAAGAAATTTATCTGCCTAGCTCCCTCTTGCTTCCCACATCCCAATGGTCAAAGTTATCCCATAGGAACTGTCTTAGGGGTTACATCTCTGTACATTGGCATCCTCTCAACAGGCCCAGATCCCATGGCCCAATGGTGTGGTATTTGATATTTATCAGAAATGAAGGGATGACTCAGAGATAGCCTCAACATGTGGGGAGTGAAGACCATGCATTCCTAGGACTTCAGCTGGGACCTCAGTCAGCTCTGGCCATAAGAAGAGGGCTCTGATAAAGGTGGCCAGTGGTTTGAGAGGCAGGAGGAACTAAAATAACGTAAGTGGTGTACAAATTTTGTGTCTGATAAAGTCCACCCCTTGTGTCCTCTTATTATATCCAGCACTGGAACTACAGTTTTGGGCTTAAATTTGTCCTGTGCAAACAAAGACATTCCTAATTCCTTACTTATCCCCCAGGAAGGGAGCCACAGGTCCAGTCAGTCACAAGGCCACCTTCAAGGTGGTGGCCAAGAGTATTTTTCTCAAAGACTAAGGCAAGAAGATTAGTGAAAAAAGCTACAATTTTCATAGTGGTAACTGGTCCAGAGGCTGTAATTGACATTCATCATTTCCCTCCTCCACTACCCATTATAGATGCCCCCACATTCAACTAGCACTTCATCTGGTCTGCGTTGATTTCCTGCTAGGGGGACCCAGACTTTCATTCCCAAAAGGTGTAGACCCTTCGTTGCGCTGCCCTTGTTGATTGCTTTAGCTACCCATTAACTGTCACCACCAGGCATGAAAGACTAAGAGATGCCCCAGACAGACCCCCAGTGCAGAGCATTCACTTGCCTGCCCCCGTTGTCTAACAGCCACTCCAGCTCCTCATGGTAACCGTGATCGATGATCCCGTCCAGCATCAGGACTTCCTTCCCTTGCCTGTCAGTCCACTCCATGAGGATCCCAAAGTGGACAGGTGGTAGTTGCAGCTGCCAGTTTAATGGAATTCTTACTATGTCAATTGGTAAAAGTCTTCTCCCTCTGTTAACTAGGACTTCTGACCTGGAAGACCCCAATATTATGGTGAAGGGAATCATAAATTCTAAAATAAATCACTGGATGAAATAACGAGAGGAGCCATTCCTAATCCCAGTCCTTGGTACCCAGATCTGTGTATTCTGATTGCAGGAGACATAGGACCAAATTGTGAGCATTAGTTTAAGGCATATACTTTATCCTTGAGGAGAGAGCTCCCAGTTCCACAAAGGGTTATTTCCCAGATGGTGCCTTCTTGTGCCTGTGACAGGTCATTCCATCATCCCATCAAGCCACTTAATTCTGGGTGATGAAGAAGACCAGTAAACCCTGTGATCACAAGCCTGTTGTGCTTCTTTGCTATAAAATGAGTTTCTTGGTCTGAGGCAACTGTGATATGGGATACCATATAGACAGATCAGGCATTCTGTAAGCACATGGGTGGTGCTGCTAGAGTCCGTAATGATTCTGGTAAGGACAGATCACTGCCCCCTCAAAAGGGAAAGGGGTCTGATGTAATCGACTTGCCACCATATGGCTGGATGTTTTCTCTCCCCACTAGAGAACAGTACCAGGTATAGGGCTCTGAGTCAATCTCTGCTGGCAGCATGTTGGGCAAGTAGCTCTTGGCCTTGGTGAGAAGACGTCCATGATCTTGAGCCCATGCAAAGCCTCCACCTTGCCACTGAGTCCTCTGTTTACCAGCCCATTGTGCTAGCACTGGGGTTATTAGTAGCAGAAGAGAAAGGCTGGCTGACATCCACAGGATAGTTATCCTGTCCAATGGTTGTTTATTGCCTCCTCTGTGGCTGAAGCTCTTTGGCAGGCATTGACGTGAGGTCCAAAGACCTGCACCCTGTGTGTACACTTCTGTAGGTCCATCTACCAGGGCTGGGATTGGGTGAGGAAAGTAGAGTGCATGGGAGGAGGTGCTTATTCTCAGGATCGTGCAAACGCTCCCTTGTCTCAGCCTTGCCATATGCTTATCTCTTTCACAGACCTCCCTTTTCTCCAGTCTTTTTTTTTTTTTTCTTTTTGTCTTTTTTCATGTCCGGCAACGGATCGCAACCCTCAGTGTCGCACCCGTCCGTACCGGACTGGGACCGGCAACGGAATCGCAACCCTTGGTGCTGCGCCCACACCTCGCTCAGCCAGTGAGCGGGAACCGGTCTGTATGTGGGATCCGAACCCTTGGCGGGAGCGCCACCGCACTCCCAAGCAGCGCACTGTAGCAGTGTGCCACCAGGCCGGCCCCTCCAGTCTTTTGATTTTATTTCTTCCAGGGCCCTGACCAACAGGCCGGGCCATTTGCCACTTCCCAGTAGTCCATGTTTATCCTTGCTCTGGACTATCAGTCCCTAGATACAAAGTGGATGACCAAATGTGTGCTTTCAGCTCCCCTTACTGCTGCTAGTGACAATATACCATGTTGGCACATCTACCAGTTGGTTATATGGACCCCCAACCTCCCTGCCATGAAGTCATAAGTGTGAATTGAAGAAGCAGCAGCAGTGCGATCGAGGCAGGTGACTTGGCACCTGCTCATGCAATGTACATATGCATTCTAGACCAGCTCAAGTCTGGTCCAAATTTGTCACTTCCATCACATAACCGATTACTGCTTTGCATGTCCTACTTTATGACTCAGTGAATCATATAACATTCAGCTTATGATGGGCAGCTCAGGTTAAATGGCCACTTGGTGCCCATTGGCCAGGTACTCAGTCTCTGTTAAGGCCCAACAGCATTCCAGGAGCTGTTTTTCAGAATGTAATTCTTTGTCAGAGAGGGCATGACCTTGCTCTAGAACCCTAGAGCATGCTCTGCAATTCACTGGCACTTGGTGAAGACTCTATACAGCAACTTTATCTACCACAGGCATTTCTAGCAACACCAGACACGCTGGATCACATAGCCCAAGAGGCAGAGAAGCTCATATCACAGCCTGGACCTGCTTCACGGACCTTTCTTGCTCCAGGACTCACTTGAGTTGGCAGCCTTCCCTGTCACCCAATAATTAGGTTGAAGTGACATTCTCAAGTGCAGCACACCTTCCTCCAAAATCCAAACAGGTGAAATAAATGCTGCACTTCTTTCTTAGTGCCAAGAAATGCAAAGTGCCACATCTTGTCCTTTACAGCAAACTACCGGCCAGGACTTTTGAAAGAAGGTGGTGATCAAGGAAATTTGAGGAGATCTGTGTCCAGCATAGCAAGGATAATACACACAGTGGATCATATATATATATATCTTCACTTTTTTATCCCTACCGTGTGCTTTCAGGGAACAAAATTGATGAGTTTTTATTTTTGCCATCCTGTCCTTTGTATCCAGACTTTAACAATAGCCCACCATTACCTTGTATAATCAGTTGTTACTTGATAAATAAAAGCCAAGACCTGGCCTTGCCTTATTTGAGGATTACCTGGCACCATTTTCCGGGTGAGAGAACTGAGATCAGGTTAGGAGACAACTTCAGTCACATAACAAGAACATTAATCTACACCTGGGTTTCCAATGTGGGAATTTTAGGCTTAGGTGGAGAGAGAGATTAGATCCATCATGTCCTGAGTGTTTGCCATGAGTGAGTGCCATGCTACATGCTTTACAGATACGAACTCACATACCCTTATAACAGGCCCATGAAGTAGAAACTACTATTATTTCCCCCCCTTTACAGACAGGGAATCGGAGACTTAGTGAGGTTAAGCGACTTTCCCAAGGTCACACAGATGGGGGGTGGGGATTAGAACCAGGTGGTTTAGCTTCAGATCTTGGGATCTCAACCTGTAACCAATACAGCTGCCCAGGATTTAGGGACACGATTCCCCACAGATGTGTGGGCACTGCTTAACTGCTTTCCCACTAAATGATTTCATATTAAAGACACCCAAGGAGAGCAAAACAGGAGCATGACTTTCAAAGCCTTTAACTATTACTAGAACAAAAGAGTCCTATATGGAATTTCTCTGAGAAGGCCAGTTTCAAGGTTTAAGAAACCAGAATCCAGGACACTTTTCTAACCACCAGCCCAAACTCTACCCTTGCAGTCACATATGCTGTGCAGCAATTTCAGTCAAAAACATGGACTTGTTTGCAGAACCATATCATCTTTGCATGTAGTTTTTCGTCCAGCAGAATGTGCTTTGCCAGCATCACGAGCAATCATGACATGAGCTCCCACAACACTACTGAAAGGAGCAGTGATGTTTTAGGTTTCAGATAATGCCTTTTCTCTGAACAGCTCTAGGCATTTGCAGAACCAAAGCACTTCTTTCTAGTTACTCTTCCTGTATCTATTTAGTCAACAAGGACTCTATGCCTACAGCACACCAAACAGGCTAGGGCTAGGCATGCAAAAGTAAATAAAAACTCAGCTCCTGTTCTTTTGGAGTTCACCTCTGGGTGAAAAGAAATAACCATTGCATATTAACCTTTTAGTGCTTCTTACTTATTACTGAAAACCAGCAGGCAACAAAAGAAATGAACTAGAAGTGAGGGACTATGAATCTGAAATGCTCAGCCCTTGGCCCTGACTATAGCAGCTCCTTTATTTCGTGGGTCTGCATGTGCCTGGTTGGGTTTCTAAATCACTGCTTTATTATGGAATTAGTACATAAATCTACAATGAGCCAGGCGTAGTAAAATTGCCTCTTGTTCTTATGAAAGTATGAAAAAAAACTCCTCCATAAATAATATATAGTATAATAATATTTCTAATTTTTTGAGGATTACAAGGCCATTTGCAAATGTAATATTAGTATTGAAACTGATAAATTGGATCATTTGCTTAGTTTTTAATATAGTTTATTGGGCTCTACTGATTTACTGGTGTAAACAATGAATCGATGGCACTGTTAGTTTATTTTCTTCATTCCTTTCCACTCCCAGGTAGAAACTTTCTCTTATTTACGTTGAATTCCCAGTGCTTGGTAAAATGCTGGCATGTTGGAGGCACTGAATAACTCAGTATTGGCATTTTGAAAAAAAAAAAGGAAAGGAAGGAAGAAAAGAAAGTTGTAGAAAATAACAGTCCCTGCAGGCAGAGGCAGCTCCATGTGGACTACTCCCCACTCCCCACTCCCCACTCCCCAAACCTGTCCCCTTCACAGGCCCTCTCGTGCATTCTACATGCTTCTCCTCATGCACAGTTGCAGGCCAGCCTCTGTATTATGGCAGATGCTTTCTTCCACACACACACCAGTGCCTGCCATGGCACCTGCATGGATGAGAATGACAGAGGAAGAAGGGACTGGAGGGTACCCTTCCATTGTGTAGGTGACTATGTGGTTGTGGAAAGAGAATAGGAGTCTGGGTCTGTTTGAGCCTCTGCTTCACCACCAGTAAGGCCCTGTGAGCTGGGGCAAATCCTGTATGCCCTCTGAGCCTCAGTTTCCTCATATGTAAAATGGGATGAACACAGACTAAGTCATTGTATATAGAAAATGAGCAATAACTCAGTGTAATATTTCATCAATTGTAAAAGGTTAATTATCCTAATCATTACACTTATTATATCTATGGAGTAGTAGTAAGAAATGGAGAGGGCCGGCCCGTGGCTCACTCGGGAGAGTGTGGTGCTGATAACACCAAGGCCACGGGTTCGGATCCTATATAGGGGTGGCCGGTTTGCTCACTGGCTGAGCGTGGTGCTGACAACACCAAGCCAAGGGTTAAGATCCCCTTACTGGTCATCTTTAAAAAAAAAAAGAAAAAAGTAAGAAATGGAGGCCCATCAGTCAGCTAATTCAACAGAGCAGAGCCGCCCACGATGTTGTAGGCACTGCGGATGCAGCGGCAAGTGAGATGTGCAAAACCCTTGCTTTCTGGGAGCTTTTGTTCTGGTGGGAGAGAGAAATAAACTTGTGAGCAAATAAGAAAGTCCATTTCAGATCGTGATGTGAGTTACGAAGATGATAGTGCAGGGCGTTAGATGCAGAGTAGATGCTTTTGAAAGTCCTTTCCTGAAGGTGACCAGGTAGGAAGTAGCCAGCCACTCAAGACCTGGGGAAAGATCAGGGGACAGTGGGTACCATGGCCTAGAGCACTGCAGCACAGTTATGGGACTGGGTCCCTGTATCCCTCCTTTTTTGGAGGGCGGGGGCTGGACAGTACAGGAATCTAAACCCTTGAACTTGGTGTTATAACACTGTGCTCTAACCAACTGAGCTAACTGGCCACCCCCGCGCTGTTTCCCCTCTTTCAGCTCCTGAAGCAGCTGCCTACCTGCCAGGTGCGGACTCAGCCTGAGAGTGGCACATGGGGCCCTGCGGGGGCTGTCTTGTAGGTGCCTGCATGTCCAGACCAGCCTTCCCCACACCAGCCTCACCAGCACTGGTTCTGTTTCAGCCTCCTGCTGCTGTGATTTTCCTTCTCTAGGAAGTAAGGAGAGCTAGCCCAGGCCCGGGGCAGGGCCAAATGTCACTGAAAGGTATTGGGGAAGATGGGGGTGGAGAGGCAGAGGAAGTGAAGTGTGTGGAGGGGCTGCACAAGCAGAGGTATAGAATCCTGGCCACCCCCACCTCAGGATTATGCCTTTTGAGGACTAGTTTGGAAGGTGTAGCAGGGGAGCGCAGCTACTCATACACCCTTGGCAAGGCCGTCCTCTTTGACGGAGTGTGCAGCTTTGAAAGAAATGCACATGGAGTGGCGAGGGAGGAAGAGACCTGCCTAGCCACCCGGATCAGTTGAGTCACCCCTGGCGATCAATGGGGTGACAGATGTCACACCCAGATTGTCCTCACGTCCAGGATTCTGCCTTTTGGACAGGGAGTCCCTGGGGGATGGACTGTCTCTCTCTCTCTCTCCATGCCCCCAGCCCTGAGTAGGAGGACACGAGGAGGATTAGGACTGCTTGGTCTTAAATATCTACCCCTACTCTCCCCTGAAATTGGTTGTCTCTTTTCCTATTTGAAAAGGGCCTAACAGGGAGAGCAGTGAGTCTGATTATTAGTACTCAAACACCTGACTGCCATCTTTTCCGTAACTTGCCATTTAAACATTGATCACCAGCTGGCGGGGGCAGTCTTGGTGCAGCCCAGTCAGATCCAGGGTTTGGCTCTGCTCTGTGCAGCTGGAATGCTGCTCAGCACAGCCCGCTTCTGGAAACCGTACCCACCACTTTGATACACTTTGTGATAATTGCAGTGGAAGCATTTTTCACCTTTAAAATGGAATCACTCACTCTCTTTGTCTGGAAGCCTGGGCCCAGGCCAGCAGCCCTGTCAAACTGAGGGCTCTCTTAGACCCAGGAATGGCTGACCCATTCTACAGCATTGTCCACATGCAGACCAGGTTATGGGACTGGCAGGAATCTCTATGTGTGTCTCAACATTTCACTCAGATAGACCTATCGTGGCAGAGTCCTGTTTGAGGTTGTGGACTCTTATTCTTATTTGTACTTTTTTTTTTTTGGAGGCTGGCTGGTAAGGGGATCTGAACCCTTGACCTTGGTCAACCCTTGACCTAGAGCTAACTGGCCAGTCTTATTTGCATCTTCATCCTTCCTCTGCTCTTGTGCCCAGGTGAACCTGGGCAGGTTGCTTGATCTCTCTGAGCTTTAGCACCTGTCTAGAAAGTGGAGGAAGAATATTTTTCTGGAAGGGCGGCTGTGTGATTCCATCAGCAAATGGCTGCCAATTATTAGAAGGTCTGATATACAGGAGAAACTCAGGTATTTTGTTCCTTTTGTTCCTACAAGCTCCTAGTACCTGATGGCAACATTTAACAACTATCTCCTCCTTGATGCCTGGGGCTGAGCGTCAGACCTTGGGTCTTCCCTTTGGCTGGGTAGTCCCTCCCCTCAGCCCTGCACGCTGCTGGGCCAACAACAGGAAGGGCTCCCAAATGGCAAAGGCTCATGTCCTAAGGCAGATAGGACCATAGAGAAAGAACTCTCCTTTGACTGGGCTGACAAGCTCAAAGGCTCAGAAGACAGTGCAGTTGTGGGGCATCTAGGCTGGGTCTTGAAAGCTAAGCAGGATCCTAATAAGAAGTCATGGGTGGAAAGGGCGTCCCAGCGTAGGAAATGGCCTGGGCAAAGACTCAGAGGCAGTGTGGGCACTGGGAAACCTGTTAAGGGCACACTGGGCCAGATCAGTTTGCCCTCCCCACTTCTCTTCTCTCCCCTGCTGTGGGTATGTACTTTGCTGCCAGAAGTTTCCTCAGGCTGAATTCGCTGTCAATAATAAATTGCAATATGCAAAGGGAAGAACCAGCAGGGGCATCAGTGACAGGAGGGTAGGGGAAGGAGCCCTGCAGCAGCTAGCCGGCTGTGTGTCCCCAGACAGTGCCAGGGTCAGAGCTGGCAGGACTTGGTGAGGGTGAGAGAATGAAGGATCCTGGGAGTCTGGAGAGACTGGAAGAGTGGGTTCTTGGTGACCCAAGAGTCAGGTTCCAGGACTGCTTGGAGGTGATTGGAAGGGAGACCACTTGAGAAATGTAAAGGATCCTGGTGGTCTCAAGGGACCCCAGAGAACCCAAGGAAGCTCTGGATGTTCTGAGGGATGTGTGAAGCTGAGAGTGTCAGAGGAACCAGAGGATTAGGGAGTCAGGGCAGGAAGATGTTAGAGGGAGTTCAGGATCTTGCAGACTCTGAGGGCTGCAGGTAGAGGCTAGAAGGGATGAAGAGATGTAAGGGTTCCCACCTTTTCTCCTCCACCGTGGTCCAGAGTGTAGACCTTGTGGCTGAGGAGTCATGGCGGTTAGGTCTGCAAACTTCCTGGTGCAGCCCCAGGGACTGAGATCCTCACACATGATCTGAACATCACCTCTGAGCACCTCAAGGAAGAGGCAGGTGGCCCTGCAGATGTCTTGGGTCAGGCATCATGCTTCGAGGTGCATGGTGGACTTTGCATTTGACAGATGAGTTAAACTGAGGATTGGAGAAGTAAATTACCAATAATTTTATTCAAGCAAACTAGTGAGTATGTTTAATAAGATTCAGTTCAGGTCTGTCTCTAAAGGTAGTATTTTTTCCTTTCTGCACTGTCAGCCCCTAGCTCGTTTGTTATCATTAACTCATTTAGCATCTGTTGAAAACCTATAATGTGCTGCAGTGTGTGATAGTTTCAAGGGATACAAATATAAATTAGATGGAGGGCAGGGGAGATACACAGATAATACAGGGTGATAAGAGTTAAACTAGAAGCGTGGGGTTGGAGGTGGGGAGGGGGCATAAGAAGGAGCAGTCCATTCTAACTAGGATGAGATTGCACGGGGGAGAGAGGTCAGGAAGGGCTTCAGAGAGGAGGTGGCAGTTGAGAGAGAACTGATTTAAAGGGGGAGCAGGTGGTCTCAGGGTAAGTGGGAAGGGAGAGGGATGGAGAGTGGAGGATGTTCTGGGTTGCAGGAGTAAAGTGAGTGAAGGCATGGAGGCATAGAGCTGCAGAGCGCTCTGGGGGAAGGCATGGGTGTGAAGGGGCAGGAGGCTGGAGAGACAAAGCCTGAGAGGCCGGCCTGCCTGTGAGCTTCGTCTTTAGCTCATTGGTGCGGGGGAAACATGGAGGGATTTTCAGTGGGGAAGTGTTGCGGTCTGAGTTTTGTTACCGTCATGCCTTCATTGATAGTGCTCTCCAAGCACTCGGTTCTTACACAGCTCCCCGAGGGCTTGCCATGGTGTACTGCGGTTATTTGTCTGTATGCCTTCTCTCCCAGGAGACAGTGTGCTCCTCAGGGCAGGGGCTGACTCTTGCCCATCTTTGCGACTTCTTTACCCACTGCAGGATCTGCTATAAGTAGGCATTCGGCATACCACTGTGTGCTGAAAGTGGTTTGGTGCTGGGGCCATGCAGATATCATCCCTGACCATAAGGACTTATGCCTACCCATCTCCAGAGCCTTCTTGGCCCCATGTGGGGTATCTTATGGACAGTATGATGTCGTGGAAAAAGTGTGGACAGATCTGGCTTTGAATCCCAGCTCTACCATTTATTAGTTGAGGGACTTGGGCAATTGGTTTCATTTCCTTAGGGCTCAGTTCTCTTATCTGTAAAATGTTGGCAACAGTATGAAGCCCACCAGATTGTGTGTCAAAGTGTATGTCAAGTGCAGACATGCAGTAGGTACTCAGTATATTTTAGTATAATAATAATAATGAATAACTACCATGGGTGCCAGTCATTTACCTATTGTCTCTCAGATCTAAACCTTCCCTTCCATACTCTACTCTGGGAGGCTGGGCTGAACCCTGCAAACCATATTTCCCACACTCCTTTGCCAGCGGGCTGTCTGTGAGGTTCTGCCGGTAGGAGTGCTACAGGAGACGGGGGCTATTTGAAAAGGGAGGACTTGCTTATTTCTGTTTATTTCCTTTCAGTGTTGCTCCAGCACCAGCCAAGCAGCATCACCTCCTCTGAGACCGGAACCCATCTCTATGGGGCCCCTCCTTGAGTTTCTACACTCTGACAACCCCAACCTCACCCACTTGTTCTCCCAGCCTATGGGTGGTAGCTTCTTCCTGCAGTTAGCTCTGTGTTATTTAGGGTTTTCTTTTTGCTTCTCAGCCCTCCCACATCAGTAAAGTCAATCTCCTATATTCAGTCCTCTCTGTAGAAATACCTGGTGGTGTTTCTGTTTTCCTAAGGGGACTCCTGATGCCAACACCATGGCTGTGGATGACAGCAGGTACTAAGTGCTCTCTGGATGGTGCAGAGATCAGAAAGGGAATAACGGGGGAGACTCAGAGATGAAAGATGGGGGAGGATGGGGACAGATGTGGAGGCAAGACTGAGAAGATGCAAGTCCCACACCTGGTGATGGGCAGCACAGTGCACACTGGCAGATAGGGAAGAGTCTAGACTGATTGAAACATGGAGTTTGTATTGGGCTGGGGCGTGTCATGATGCTAGAAAGGCAGGTTGCAGCTGGAAGAGGAAGCTTAAATGTCAGGGTCCTGGCACCCGGATGATGGAATTTGGAGATAAAGACAGGGACTGAAGGACAAGAGGACAAGTCAGCTAGCTGTACTCTCAGTCCTTGGAGTAGGGTAGAAGGGTGGAAGGGGGCTGGACCTTCAGTAATGGCTGTGTGATCTTAGGAAAGTCATTTCGCCTCTCAGGTCATTGATGCCCTCCATTCTAAAGTAGATTTAAACATATATACTTTGGAAATAGAAAGCTTTTTGCCAGTGTAAAGAATTATTAGTATTAGATACTATCCTGAGAAGGTGGGAGAAGCGGCTCTAGGGGAGGGCATTACTGAAGGGGGTGTATTTCCAGGCTGGGAAAGAGAGAAGAGTGGGAGCCCGGTGGGGAGGAATTTGGGAATAGGCCTTGAGAAGTGTGATAGTTCACACTTAGGCTGGGAGGAAAGGTCAGGCAGAGGGTGAGGGAAGGGATGGAGGAGGAAGACATGACTGGGCGCTGGAGAGGTATGTGTGAAAAACAAAGGGGTAAGGGAGCCTGGCCTGGGGGTTACTGTAGGAGGAGGCTGATCCCACAGGGTTGGGAGGGGAAGGCGCCCTCACTTTTTGTGACCCCAAAGACACTGCAAGCAGAGGGCCAGCAGCCTCCTGTGGGGTGGACCCAGAGTTGCCGGAAATCTCTGAGAAGTGTCTGCTTTGCTTTTCTCCACCTCCCTCCGGTTTTTTTTTTTTTTTTGGACCTGTAAGGGGATCGCAACCCTCGGCACAGTGTGGGCCGCACCACGCTCAGCCAGTGAGCGCACTGGCCATCCGGGGTGGACCCAGAGTTGCCGGAAATCTCTGAGAAGTGTCTGCTTTGCTTTTCTCCCCCCCCCCCCGGTTTTTTTTTTTTTTTTGGACCTGTAAGGGGATCGCAACCCTCGGCACAGTGTGGTCCGCACCACGCTCAGCCAGTGAGCGCACTGGCCATCCCCATATAGGATCCGAGGCCTCGGCGCTACCAGCGCCGCACTCTCCAGAGTGAGCCGCGCAGCCGGCCCTCCCTCCCGTTTTATGTCTCCCCAGCTGGAAAACATCGTGAGGTTATGAAAACATGCTGCCAATCTTAAATTCAAGAAAACAGACTTTGGCCCAGCTCAGAACATGGAGGGAGAAGTGTCCTTGGAGAACGTGTGTGGGACAGAGCTGTGGTGCATAACCAGGTAGAGAGGGCAGGGCCAGGGCCCACTGTGGGCTCTGTGCTCACCCTTCCCGAGCTTCCTCGGGTCGCCACCCTCTGGGCAGGAAGCCTCAACAACACACTGCTAGTTTTTCTTTCTTTTTCAATGTTTAAAATTTTTTTTAAAAAAGTTGTTTTAGGTGGCTGTCCATACTTTTGCACTATATAAATAATGTATGCTCTTTAAAAAACATGAAGAAAAAATATGGGTAAGCAAAAAAGAATGTATAAATCATCCACAGTCCCATCATCCAGATGTGCATTTATACTTCCAGACGCTTTTCTGCGTTTGCATGCGAGAAGGTAAACAACGGCATCATTTATATTATTTGTAACTTGTTCATTTCACTCTGCAGTTCATCATGGCCATCGTTCCATGTCACTAAATGTACTTCTGCAGCAGCTTTTTAAATGGTATCACAATTACATAACAATGACAATTATTTGTATAGTGCTCTGTAGCTTACAAAGCACTTGGCATCCATTATCTTATTTCAGCCCTTGGCCTTCCTGCAGGGAGGTCTCTCCCTTAGGAAATCCTGCTTCAGAAGAGGCTGCTCCGTCTCCTT
This sequence comes from Galeopterus variegatus, assembly GCF_000696425.1. Classification (NCBI taxonomy): domain Eukaryota; kingdom Metazoa; phylum Chordata; class Mammalia; order Dermoptera; family Cynocephalidae; genus Galeopterus; species Galeopterus variegatus. Next base: position 363,538 of record NW_007726144.1, on the reverse strand, counting down.
CACACCTGAGCCTCCCGCCGCTGGAAGGCTTTCCACAGCTCACCTTCATCCTTCCTGCTTTGGCAGCAGCTGATCGCCCCTTAGACTGCCATGTGGAGAGATGGCTGCTCTCTGGGTCCCTTCTCCTATTGCCACAGCTTGTCTGACCCAGCTGCCAGCCTCTGGCCTTTTTGTCCCATTTTCTTGAGAATCCTTCTTCACGGTCTCAGAATGTCTTCCTGCTGCCGCCCTAGTCCTCTCTACTCCATCCATCCTTCCCCTCTTTGTCAGACACAGCCTGACACAACCTGAGGGGTGGGGACCTGAGTGGGTCCCCTGTGCCCTCAGAATGTGACCCTCTTCACTTCTGGAGGTGACCCAGCAGAAAGTCTCCCTGTTACTCTCAGTGGGGAGGGCTGGAGACCAGCCCCACAGAGATCAAGGGGGCAGGGGTGGTAAGAAGACCTGGAGTGGCCCCAAAGCTGTGTGTGCAGAGGTTTCTGAAGTCCCGTCTCCTGACCTCTCTGCGTCTCTCTCTTCTGCAGCCCTTTGGCGTCCCATCCTTTCCTGTCCTTACTCCATCTGACATCTGGAGAACGGCGTCGGTGTTTGAGAGCTTCCCCCCACTCTGGCGGAGAGGCAGAAAGGAGTGTCATGTGCCCCTGATTTAGCCCCCGCTTTTGGTCCCAGGACTTCAGTCCCATCTTTATCCTGTGAGTGCCTCCTTTCTGCCCCTCTCTTCTCCCTCCTCTTCTGCCCAGAACTCCTGGCCTGCCAAGTCGGGGAGGCCAAACTGTTCAGATGTCCTGTCTTCCTAGGACCAAATGAGGGGCATATCTAAGTTAGGGCTGGAATATCTACTCAGTCAGCTAAGCTTCTGGTCAGTGGGCTGGATCTCCTGGCTTTGGGGAAGGGCAAATATCTCAGTGTTAGGGAAATCCAGATATCCATCCCACTTTTCACTACATCCATGGCCTTTCAAACCTCCTTTCAATAACAAGAACACCAAAACTTAGCCATGTGGCCCCTTTGAAGAGCCTTGCTTTGGTCAGGAATCAGCTGCAGCTGAGGACTTGATCTCAGCTCCTGTGTTCCTGGGGCTCACCTAGTGCCCTCTGCTCTGACTATGTGCCCAGGGATCACCAAGTGCCCTCCGCTCTATGTATCTAGGGCTCACCAAGTACCAACTGCTCTGACTGCACGCCAGGGCTCACCAAGTACCCTCCGCTCTGACTGCACGCCAGGGCTCACCAAGTACCCTCCGCTCTGACTGCATGCCAGGTCTCACAAAGTACCCTCTGCTCCATGTGCTCAGGGCTCACTGAGTACCCTTCGTGTCACTGAGGGCCCAGGCCTTACCAAGTACCCTCTGCTCTACATGCCTAGGGCTCACCGAGTACCCTCTGCTCTGACTGTGGGCCCCAGGGCTTACTGCTCTGAATTCATCCCCATCCCACTTACCTGGATTCCTGATCTGGCACACATCCAATTCTCTTCAGCAGTGGGTTGTGCCACCCTAGAGGCTAGTCACTAGTAACCCCATTGGATGGGCGACCCAGAAGAGCTCAATTTCATGGCAGATGACCAAGAGATGACCCAGGTATTCAGGCCCTCTGACTCCTGGGCAAAGATAAGGGTGGTCAAGGGGTGCCACCACACTGCCTGTCAGCCTCACAGGGATGGGAAGAAACCAACCCCCCCTCCTACCCCTAGGGGCAGGCAGTGCTGGCCTCAAGGGTTACGCATTGGAACCTCTGGCTGGAAGGAGGAACTTTGCTGTGGGTTGGTGGTCATGCACTAACATCCCCCTTGTCCTTTAGCCCCCAACAGGAAGTTGGAGAAGAAGGCAAACAACTCATGGACCAGGGGAGGAGCTTCCACAGAGTGTTGGCACTAGGCCAAGGGGAAGGTCTATCCACAGTTTCTACTCCAGGATTACTCCTTGGTTGGGCATCTAAGACCTGGTGCCCTGCCATTCAAGGTTCCCAGGATTTGGAGGGAGCTTGGTGTTGTGGAGCAGGATGCCAAGAGCAGGGATGGGATGCTGATCTCTCATGTCCTTGTACCCCACTCTTCCTCCCACATGGTGACAGCCAGGAACCACCTTGGCTGCAGCACTCTGTAACCAGTGGCACAGCTCACCTGACCTCAGACCACTTCTACCAACCTGTCCTCCCTACCCTCACAAAGACACATCAGTTGTTCCTGAGCTCAGAGGCGGTGGGACATGAGACCCATAGCCACCAACACCCATTGCCCAGGTGGAGGACCTGTCACAGGTCCTCCTGTGGGGAGGGGATGGACAGTAAACACGCCATTTTTTATGCTCATCTGTTTCCAGTCCATCCACCACCTCCATACCTCACCCTCCGCCAGCTGCAGATTTTCTGCAGTTCTGTCTAAACCTGGGTGGGGGGGGGACCAAGAAAGGTGTTTCTGGATTGTGCCTTTTAGTCCCTGCATTTGCTCTCTGCCTCTGTGGCAGGTGTCCATCCCTGCCTCCTGCCTCCTCTGGCCAACCTGTTGTCTGTCTTCAGCTGTCTCTGAGAGAGGAGACACATCCTTCCCTCCACAAAGCTTCCCAGTACAGTTGAGAAGTCCCTTCTGAAGCCCAACCTCCATCTCTCTTGCTACATTTTTTTTTTTTTTTGTCTTTTTCTGTGTCCGGCAACGAATCGCAACCCTCAGTGTCACCCCCGTACCGGGCTGGGACCGCAACCCTCGGCGTTGCCCCCGCGCCTCGCTCAGCCAGTGAGCGGGAACCGGTCTGTATGTGGGATACGAACCCTCGGTGGGAGCACCGCCACGCTCACAAGCGGCGCACTAGCGCAGTGCACCACCGGGCCGGCCCTCTCTTGCTACCTTCTTAAACCCACTTCTTTTCTAGGACATGGATGGCAGTGGAGTTTGTCTTTTAGCACCTCCTATTCCAAAGCGTTCTTCTGGGCCAGCCACCACTGGCTCATCTTTTGAGATGGAGCCCAGGCAGCATATTTCTGAAGCCTTCTTTTCTTCAACTCCCAATCACTTAAGCTCTTCCACATCCAGATGAATGGCACTTCCTGAGCATGCAGTGCCCAGCACTGTGAAGGTTCGGGGGCATGGGTGGTGGGGAGAGGGTTGGCCCCGTTTTTGCCCTCCTGGCAAGTGCAAGTGCAGCTGTGCCTGTGTGAGTGTGTGAGTGTGTGGGTCTCAGATCCAGGGCTTGTGTGGAGTTTCTCCTTCCTTCCACTCTCCCAGAGACAGAAGGGTCTTAGCTGCAGTTCTGCTGGAAACCATTAGGGGTCACTGTTGCTTCAGTCACCAATGCCCGACAGGTGCCGTGGAGACGTGCGGCTCCACACAGGTGGTCCTTGCCGCCCACCCTTGCCGTGTTAGGTCAACAGGGTAGTTGCTGTCTTAGAGGCAGCCTTGCACAGACTCATGCCCGCTCCGCTCAGTCCCTGCCCAGGCGTTTGTGGCTGGACTGAGAAGGCTAGTGTGATGAGAGGTGCATGTCTCACCAGACCTGGTGCATGTGGCAGTGTGTGGCAGCATGGGAGGACTTGGATGCGGGAAACTACAAGGCCCTGAGACATGATCAGCCCCTCCCCTGCTACTCCCTTCACCAAGGCTTGAAGTCATTCTTCTGCAACACTTCCTCTTCAGATGCCCTCATGGCACTGGCATGAAAGCCTGGAAACTGACTCCCCTGTGCAACTTCAACATGCCTCAAAGACATCTCTGTTCATGGGATGGAAGCTGAGATTTTGGCCTCCCAGAACAACCATAGGGAGCCAGACACACTGACCCTGCTCTGGTGGGGGTCATCTCGCATGTTCTGGTGATGTCATTGGGGCTCCTCCCCCACCCCATGGTCTGCCCCCTTAAAGTCTGCCCTGCCATACTCCAGGCAATGCCTGCTCAGTGGACAGACGTGGCAAGGGGTGAGATGAAGATGAGGCATGGGGGACTGGTTGGTTCTGCCGGGAGGCCAGATACAAAGATTCCCTGCTGGGCTCAACCACTTCTGGCCCCGAGCGGGAGATAATAGCAAGACTGTCCTGCTTCACTGCCATGGCAACCCTGGCTGCTCTGGTCCTCACTGAGGTGGTGTTTGACAGCAGTGTATTTATCTGTATCATTGCCTTAGGGTCACCACCTCAAGTCCCGCAGGAGGGAGGGAGGAAGTTCACCCAGTGTTAACACCATACGGATGGAAAGATAATGGGCTGCCCGGGACCAGGGTACAAACAGATCTCAGCATTTATTGTGCCTTCTTCAGTCTTCCCACGAGAGGTGGGTGGGGGCAGGGGTCAGTGAGGGGAAGGAGGAAAACAAGGCTCCAAAGCCTTAATAATCCCAGACTAATATCTGAGGGGAAGAGAATGGGAAAAGGGTGGACATGCACCAAGGGATGTCCCTGGAGAAAAGGGGACCAAGCTTGGGGTCCCTGGGTGGGGCAAGAGGAGAGGAATAGGTGAGGGCAGGTCTAACAGGGCCAGGCTGGAACCCTCTTGTCCAGGCCCCTGGGTTTTCCCCACACCACCAGGTGTGTGGTGTGGGGGTGGGGAGGTGAAACACAGTGGTGAGGACAGTCATATGGACACCCCATCCTCTGCATCCAACATGGACGCAGAGGGTTCCAGGCCTGGTTCTGATTGCCCATCTGGTTTCAAGCACAGTGATGGCCCCAGATGACCACAGGAGACACACGCTGAGGGCAGGGTTCTCCAGATGCTGTCTCCAGGGTGGGCAGGCTGTCTCTTAGTCTGAGTAGGGTCTCTCACTCTCTGAGGGCAGGACAGCTGACCACGGTGTGCTCTGCACTCCTCCAGCTGCTACCCTGCTTGCTTCCTCATGGGGAACTCAGACTGCTGAGAAAGTCTTCCTGCACTGAGTCTGCTCTGACCACCCTCTCCCTGCAATCTTTCCTGCTCCTGTCTCTGCCCCACCTTTGGCCACCCCTGTCCTGTCTGAGTGGGGGTGGGGGACGGGAGTGAACATCTGGACATCTCAGGGCCCCAAAGTTGGGTCACTTCCTCTGTGCCCATGGAGACCAGTCAGCCAGGGAATGGGGTGCCTCTCAATGCCCTGGACCCCCATTTTGGGGGCTGCAGCTTGAGGAAGCTTCTCTTGGGGTTGGTGGGGAATCAGGCTCCACATCGGTTGGCAGCAGGGAGCCCCGACCCCCCCGGCACTCTGGGCTGTAATAGAAGGAAAGGAGGCGGAAGGAGGGTCGCAGCTCCTCCTGTATGCTGTCCAGGATGTGGGTGAAGGTTGGGCGCAGGCGTGGGTTCTGCTGCCAGCAGCGGTTCATCAGCTCCTGCCTGGTGGGTGTGGGGAGCAGTGTCAGAGGGGTCCTGGAGCCCCAGCCACACCCCCAGCCTCCTGCACTGGAAGAGTCAGGATCATGGGGCATTATGTCTGGGAGGGTCAGAGGGGGAAGGTCGTGGAGTGCAGTGAGAGTTTAGAATTGGGGGGCTCATATAGCTGGGGATAAGTGGATGTAAAAGCATCGGAGGAGGTGGTCCAGAATCATGAAGGGGGGGTGTAGGCAGAGCAGGGACAAGGAAAATTATCCTGCAGGTAGGGTAACTTACAGCTGATGGGGACAACCCTCCAGCTCCTCCAGGACCCCACCGTCCATGACAAACTTGAGCACCTGCTCATTGGACAGGCCCTGGTAGGGTTGTTCAGCCAGGGTCCCAATCTCCCAGAGCACCACACCGAAGGACCTGGAGGACACGCAGGAGGTCCTGAGCCCAGCACCCTTCACACTGCTCAGCACACCCTAAGGGAAGGGGGTCCCAGGCCCCTCCCAAGATCCTGCCTCCATATCCCTGGAGCCCTCTGCCCAAGCCAGGCCCCACCAGACATCCGAGTGGGTGGTGAAGATTCCATCTTTGAGGGACTCGGGGGCCATCCAGCGCACAGGCAGCAGCCCCTTCCCACCCTTGCGGTAATAATCTGTCTCATACACGTCCCGAGTCATCCCGAAGTCTGGAAAGTGAGGGTGGAGGAGTTGTGGGGCAGAAGAGCCACACAGTAGCTCCTGCCCCAGTAACACTTCTCCCCAACCCTCTCTACCTCCATAGTTTCCAAGAATCCTGGAATGTGAGGACTCAATGGACCTCAGAGATCATCCCATCCAAACCCTTCTGCTCTTGAATAAGGAGACTGAGATCTGGGATGGGGGTGATTTTCCAAAGTTTTCACAGGCTATCAGGGATGCTGCTCTCTGCCACGCCTCCACCCGCTTCTCTTCCTCTTCTGAAGGGCTCTGGTCCCAAGCTGTGGGCCAGGCCTGGGTTTCCTGATGCCTAGTTTAGGGAAGCCTCTCTTCTCTGCAGGCTGCCCTTATCTTCCTGATGCCCCCTGTACCCCCGATCTTGACGGTGAAGTCCTGGGACACCATGCAGTTGCGGGCCGCCAGGTCTCGATGCACAAACTTGTTGGCAGCAAGGTAGGCCATGCCATCTGCAATCTCACCAGCCATTTGGATCATATCCCCCAGTGCTGGCCGTGGGAGCCCAGGGTTGTTCTAGAGCCAAGATTGGGGGTTGTTGAAGAATAGCCTGGCTGCTCTCCTACCCAGGACTGTCTCCCTCCCCCTACAATGTGTCCAAATCTTCTCTAACTCACTAGCCCCTTAGCCCAGGATCTTTCTGGTCCCCACCTCTGCCTCAGGCCGCAAAGATCGAAGATGGCTCTTGAGGTCCCCACGGGTCATTAACTCCATGATGACCAGAGTTGGCTGGCCCTGAGACACAACACCCAGGAGACGCACCTGGGATGAACAAAGAGCCTGATTGCTGGTCCACCCAGCTCCCCTTGACCCACCTGGCCCAAAGCCTGACCTGCTATGACCACAACCTGACCCAGATACAATACTGACCCTTACCCCAACCATGACTGTAACCCTAATCCTGACCTAACAATGACCCTGACCCTAGCCCATGACCTTGATCATGTCTATTATCACAATTATGAACTTGGTCCACCTTTGACCTTGATCTCAATCATGACCCTAATAATGATCTGGACACTCAATTTGGTGGGGGAAGGGGACTGGCTGGCCGGTATGGGGATCTGAACCCTTGACCTTGGTGTTATCAGCACCACACTCTACCGAGTGAGCTAACTGGCCAGCCCTGGACACTCAATATTTGACCCCAACCAAGACTGATCTCTCAGCCCCAGCCATGACTTTACTATGGTTCTGTCATAACCCTGTTTGACTCTAACCCTAATCATGATCCTTACCCTAGTCAGGATCCTAACCGCAGTCCCAACCCTGACCTTGATGGTACCCTGACCTCAGCTCTGAGACTTTCCTTCTTACCATATGACATTTTCCCTAATTATGACCCTGACAATGCCCCTGACCCTCTCTTACCACATGGTGACACTTGAATGCCTTCATTACAGAGGCTTCCTTGAGGAACTCAATGCGTTCCCGGGGGCTGGCCAGCTCATTCACTGTCTTCAGGGCCACTGGCGTGGACTCCTCTTCAGCCTCAAGTCCTCGTGCCAGCCCCTCGTATACCATCCCAAAAGAGCCCTGGCCCAGTTCCCGGATTATGGAGATCTGCTGCCTGGGCACCTCCCACTCGTCAGGGATGTACACTGAGAGGAGGCAGGGGTCACGGGGCAAAGATGCTGCTCTCTGCCACGCTCCACCCGCTTCTCCCCTCCTCTTCTGAAGGGCTCTGGTCCCAAGGCCGCCTTCTCCAAAAAGGTCTCCTTGAAGTCTGCCTCTCCTCCTCTCCTGTCTCCCTGTCCACACCACCTGTCTGCCCACCCCCAGACCTACCATCAGAGGCGCTGAAGTACTCTGGATTCACAGAGGCATACAGAGTGCTGTTTCTGCAATGGGAGGCGAGGGGGTCAGGCTGGAAGGGTCCTCAGGAAGGAATGAACAAAGTCAGAGGACAAGGAAGGGGGATATTTTAAGAGGGAAGGAAGTTAGTGATCACACCCCTAGCATTGGTCAGGGTGACTCTTGGGGATCCCTAAGCACTTTCCAAGCTGGTCTTGGTCCTAGTCTTGGGATCTGAAAGCTGGAAATAGGGAGGACACAGGAGTAGAGGAGCTCCTGCTCCCTCAGCTAGTCCCTAGAGCCCAGCTAATCAAGGTCCTATCCACATTTCCTTCTTGTGGTTAGCCCCAGAGGGATCTGACACAAAACATTCTCAGACACATCCTGAGGTCTCCTGCCTGTCCCCCTGATTGATGGGACCAGCTTCATTATTTCTTGGCTTGGGCTGAGAGTGTGGTGACCAATAGGCCTGGTGCACCCAGACTGAGGGGTTTCCTAGGATGTGTGACTTTCACTGCTAAAACCCAGATAGTCCCAGGCTAACTGGGATGAGCTGGTTACCCCAACTGAGAGGTATGTCTCCTCCAGGGAAAGTGTCACCGCCTCTAAGGAAGTCCTTTCTGCTGTTTCACCCACTGCCCTATGACTGCACTGACCTTATGATGAGGACTCAGGGAGAGAAGGGGGCTGGGAGCCAGTGGGACTTGTCATCACCTCTTCTTGCCGTAGAAGAAACCGAGGGCAGCAAGAATGATGAGCAGCATGAGCACCACAGGGGTGACAGTGAGGAGGACATGTAATCCCCCGGAGTCCTCTTCCTCTGGCATTCAGAGGACAGGGTCAGAGGGTAGGGTCAAAGATGGTGAAGTCAGAGAGTAGGGGACGCTTTTCTTTCCACATTGGGAGATGAGGATGGGGGAGAGATGGGGCCTGTGGTAGGCTGGGGACCAGGGCTGTTTGGGGATACAGGTCTGGGCAGAGTCTGTGTATACCTGGGCCAGGGATGTAGAAGGCAACACTGTCTGTCCAGGAGCCATTGCCAGCCAGTGAGGTTGCTCGAACCCTGGCAGAGTAGTTTCCAGGGGGTAGCAGGGCCAGGTGAACTCCTCCAAACTTGGCATATCGCAGACGAGACACGCACAGCACTGTGGCCTCCTGAGGGTAACACAGAACAGCTGGCTGAAAAGGGGATGGAGGCACAAAACGGGGCTGGGATGGGGCGGCGTCTCCGAGGGCACCTACCTCTCCCAAGCGGCGGTACTTTATTTCATACTTGAGGATGAGTCCGTTGGGGTCCGGTGGCTCGATCCAGCGCAGGAGGACACTGCTCTTGCTGGCTGCCTCCCAGGCCACCTTCCCTGGGATACCATCCGCCTCCCCTGCGGGAGGGTGACCCGGCAGCCGGGCCACAAGTAGTTCCTCTCATCTTCATATTCAAACCCACGCTAAACTGGGCTAAACTGGGAGGTTTGGGGGAGCGCTGGGATTATGGGAACTGGGAGGGGCAAGCAAAGCCAGGCTCTGGGGTTAGCAGGAGGTCAAACCCGCTAGTTAGAGCACTAATTGCACAGTGTCCTTGGGGTCGGTGGTGGAGACAGAAGGGGTGTGTGTGTGTGTGTGTGTTTGAGACTTACTGTGGGGCATGGTGCGTGCAAAGACGAAGGTGGCGGCGCTGCAGCCCACAGTGTGTGCCGCGTGGTTGCAAGCATGGATGTCGATCCGGTACTCTGTGAAGTGGCGCAGGCCGCTCAGCACCGCTCGCTCCCGGGGCACCTTGTCCTCCTGGATCTCAAAATCCGAGCTGTTTCCCCCCAGTCGGAGGGACCCGGCGGCCCGGCGGTGCCGCTCTGAATCCCTGGGGAGGGCATGGGTCAGAGCCCTGCCCCTGCCCCAGGAGCCACGCTCCTCAACTCCCGGCCCCAACCCCGCTCACCTTTGGGAGTTCTTGTTGATGGACGTCACCTTCCAAGGGGATCTGGGAAGGCCAGGAGCAAACCTATCGGACCCGCCCGGAATGCGCCCCTGCGCCCTCGGCAGCCGGGTCCGACCTCCAAACCCACTCCCAGCCCAGGCCCCGCCCACACAAGTGAGGCCCCGCCCACAGAGCCCCGCCCTTCCCGCACAGACCCAGCCCTCGGCGGCCCCACCCTTCACACCCGCCCCGCCCACGTGCGCTCGCTCTCACTTGGGGATGGTGATGGCGTTGTGTAGAAAGTTTTCAAACTTCTTCTGGAACGAGGCCTCTTGCGCCTCCAGCGGGGGCAGGACCTGCCCAGGAAGTGAGTGCTGGCACGGGCAGCAGCCGGGCTCCGTCTCTGTCTCAAGATCCCCGTCCTGGCGGTCGAAGCGCGGGTCGTTGTTGCTGGTGGGCAGCCGCAAGCCTGGCGCCGCGGCGGGGAGGAAAGCTGTCAGACCAGCCGTCTACCCGCCCCTCCCCGCGACCCTGGCCCGGCTCCCCGCCCCACCGGCCTGCGCCTCTTCCCTGCGCACCACGGTGGCAGTAGTCATTGAGGTAGAGGTCGCCGTCCTCTGCCAGCCGCTGCCACAGCACTAGGTAGTAGGTGTTGTTTCCATTGCGCTGGGTCGGTGGCTTCCAGCGCACCAGGAGGTGGGAGGAGGAGTTGGACGTGGAGATGACGTCTTGGGGCACCGTGGGCGCTGGGGATGTGAGAAGGGGACAACTCGAAGGCCGCGGGTCCCCTTTGCAAATACTGTCTGGTAATGAGCTCATTTCACTGGGATCAAACCCTCCCTTCTCCCGAGGAACAGGTGACCCTCAACCCCCGCCCTCTGCTAGAACTCAGCTTTCTGTTCTTCGCTCCTCCTCCAGAGGTCCTTGAGTTGGCTCAACTATTCACCCCTCACTGTCCCAACTCCAGCCTCCCTAGCACCTAGGCAAATGCCCCCTGTTCTTTCTACGGCTCAAGCATTTGGCCTTTCAGCCTCTGTGAACCAGGCGTTCAGTGCCCCAGCTTCTCTATTTCTGGATCCTGGGTTCCCCCATTCTCACTAGGAAGCAGGCATCTAACTCCGGCCCCCTCCAAATGCTTCATCCTACCAGCGGGCAGGGTTCGGAGGTAGACAATGGGGCTCTGGGCTCCTTGATGTGGGCTGTCCTCAGCAGTGGTCAGTGTGATGGCCCGCACAAATACCGCATACTGTGTCCAGGGCTTGAGGGGGGCTAGGGTCACCCCTGGCTCCTGGGTGCGGCTTAGGGGCAGCTCCACATCCAGCAGGTTCCAGCTCTGGGCTCCACAGGCATCTGGACCCACGTGCTCCGTGGCATTCTGGAATGGGCTGAACACCCCATCCCCAGATCTGAGGGGTGGCTCAGCCCCACCTCCAGTTTCTAGCACCCCCCTCCTCCCTAAATCACCCTTGGACTGTCACTGTTATTCTTCTTACAGCCATGACTCCAGCCACCTATTAGACCCTGTGGGCCCTGTGATATCTGTGTTGCCAGCCAAATTTGTGATGAAATATCTCTTCATCCTTAGCAGGGAATATTGAGCTTTAGTCTCAATGAATATTCAAAAAATCTTGCATTGTATAAATAAAAGAAGGTGGGCGTGAAAGAGTCCCCTCCCTAGGAACAGCAAGCAGTGAGTTTATCTTAATCCCCCCTCCCCCAACTGGGATTGCCTGGAACCAGAACCGGGAGACCACTCTCTACCCAAGGGCAGAGTGTCTTAACCTAGGTCCATGAATGGAGGTTTATGAGTCTCCCAAACTGTAGGCAATGTTTTGTGCATGTGTATTTTCCTGCTTTCAGCAGCTTCTCAAACATGTTCTTGATTTCAAAAGGCCAAGACCCACTGCCACAGGGAAATTAATTGGGGCCAGAGGCAACCAATGCTGCCTACCTAGAGGCAAGAGCAGGGGCAGGGCCTGGGGAGGCACCACTGGCTTTAGGATTAGAAGGGGGGCTGCTCTTTGGGGGAGATGAAAGTGGAGCCTGTATGGGAGATATCAAGGTGATCGTGAAGTGACAATGGGGCATTGCACTGATGTTCATATTTGTTTCTTTGGAGAGGGGCAGAAGGGTGGAATTCATGCTGAGCTGGGGACAGAACTTGGGAGGTCAAAGGGGGTGGTAGTAGGGGACTTGAGGCTGGCTGGAAGTGCCTGCCCTTGTTGGGACCCAGAAATAGATAGTTTAGGAGCAGGTGGAGGTGGGGAGAGGGGGGTTGCAGAGTGGGTCCCATAGGGGCAGGTGTCTTGTGGTCTGCTTAAGCAGTATCAGAATATGTCTGGGTCTGCTTAGAGCCCAAATTGAGCCAGGATCCACAGTATGTCCCTGTGGGAGCACAGCCGCAGCCACACTGCAAGTTGGTGATGTTAGGGGAGCTTCTCTGTGCTTTGAGCACAGAGGTGGCTGTGTACAGTTGTGCAGATTGTGGATTTCACGAGCCAAAGTGTGCCATTCACATTGTAGTCCACATCAGTGTTCCTTAGAGTGTGGTCCATGAATCAACAGCTTCAGCATCACCTGGGAGCTTGTTAGCAATGCAGACTCATGGGCCCTACTCAGGACTAACTGAATCAGAATCTGTGAGGGTGAGGCCCAGGGATCTGTATTTAACAAATTCTCCACCTCCCCATACTAGAGACCTTCGCTTGCCACTGAGGCCTAGGAGAACCTTGGCCATCTGAGTAGGCCTCCCACCACTGACTTTCTTCCTCCCTCCTCTCAGGCCAGGCCCTGAGCTAGTGGTCAACGGAGACTTCTCAATTTAAATTCACAAGTGCTATCGAGCCGGGTGGCCCCCATCTTCTACCTCCTATAGAGAGAATACTCACTCCTGCCCTCCCAGCCTGCCATCCAAAATCCAGTTCTCTCCTCTGAAGATATCTCATTTTGATTCTTAGCTATATTTTTGGAGAAGTCCTTCCTGTGGTCTAACCACTATCCCTCTTGGTAGGGTCAGTCCACTCTCTCCAAAGAAAGAGCAGTCGGTCTCTCGCGATCTCTTTCTCCCTCCCTTCCTTAGGCTTTAATGAAATGCTGGCCGAGCTGCTCATAAAACTGGCCAAATTAATGGGCACTCCCCAAACCGCTGCTGGGGCAGGAACATGTGGTCAGTATAGAACATTAGCATAGTGAGTTGAAGTTTAATTATCCGAGCTTTCCCAGCAGGTCGGCTCTCTTGGGCTCTCAGAACCCCTGACTGTCCTCTCCATTTCACTTGGTGAGGGAAACTGAGGCACGGAGGGATGAAGAAGGTGGGGGGGGAAGAGCCAGACATGGGTCCTACAACGGAGTGTGACTTGGAGGTCCTATCTTCCTAGCTCTCCATAGCCCCCCTGGGTTTTGCCCTCTCCTGCCCGCTGTTGTGAAGAAATTGGCCTGGTCCGGTTCTGGCCCCGTCCCCCGATCTGGCCCCGTCCCCCGATCTGGCCCCGCCCCCGGTACTCACGACTCCTTGTAGTACACGATGAAGCTGAGCAGGTCGCGGGCCTCCAGCGGCTCGTAGCGCTCCCAGCGCAGCAGGATGCGGTCTGCCTCCGTCACGTTGGACACGAAGCGCAGGGTGCGGGTCTGGCCTGGGCGGGGCGAGGGGCGAACACCTGCTCCCAACCGCATCTATCACCTGCTCGAGCCCCGACTCTGGCCGCATGGCGTCCCATCTCCAATGTGACCTCTGAAGAGAACTTAGACGGTCCCCTTCAAGCGCCGCCTCCCACCCGCATGCGTGTGTCTGGTGTGTTTCAGTGCGTGTGAATGCCTGCGCGTGTGAGCGTCTGGGTGTCCCTGTGCATATCTCTGGGTGCATATCGGGGTCGTGTCTGATTGCAAGTGTGCTCGCTCTGGGGTTGGGGTCTCGGGCCTCACAGGCGGCGCGGTCTCCGTTGGTGCGGGGGTTGATCTCAGCCTTGTTTTGTCGGCCTCGCGTGCCGGTCACCTCCTCCAATCGGTAGATGTGCTCCAAGCAGAGGCGCGGGTTGAAGGCGAAGTAGATCTTGCCCACAGGAATGGTGAGCCCCGTGGCCACCCAGGACCCCAGCTGCTCTAAGTTCTGGTTGTCCAGCACGTACAGAGTGTAGTTCCTGGGGGAGACCAGAGGACCTTGCTCTGTGGGAAGGTGGGGGCAAGGCGTGGGAAAGGGGGTGGTTTATGGGCTCCTCCTGGAGGGGCTGTGCTGGGCAGAGGGAGGAGAGGCTCTCAGCAGCCCACTCACACCCAGGATGGGTGGGGGTGGAGTACATTTGTACACACCCACTGTACTGCTGACCAGGAGTGTGATGTCCAGCAAGTCACCCACCTTCTCTGTTTGTTTTCCTCATCAGTGTAGTGGGGTCAACAGCTTCCCTGCCTCCTTCCTTCCCTCATCTCACGTTAACTGAGCACCTACTATGTGCCAGACTCTGTGCTGGCTTTGTGGGACACAAGGAGGAGTCGTACTCAGCCTGGGGCTATGCCTCTGTAGGGGGTGTGGGCACCCCAAGTGGTACATGACAATGTGCCAGAAAACATGAGAAGTGACAGGAAACCACTTGACTGGATGGTTATTTAAAACATTCTTTTGATTTTGAAAAATCCTGGCTGCATTATGGGTAGCTTTGACTGGTAGGTGATAGGAATGAGTTTCAAATCCAGGCAGTCTTGCTCTGCAGCTGAGAGGATCAGATGATAATAATTATAGCCAACCCTTATAGAGTTATATGTAACTATAATTTATATTGTATGTACTGTGTTCCAGGCATTGTTTTAAGTGCTTCACACATAACAACTTAAGTAATACTCACAATAACCCTAAGAAGTAAGTAGTGTTATATTAGCCCCATTTTACAGATGAGAAAACTGGGGACCAGAGAAGTTAAGTAATCTACCCAGAATCACACAGCCAGTAAGTATAGGGCTGGTTCCAGACCTCATTCTCTTCACCACTGTTCTGGGAGTGCTGGGGAAGGAGGTGTGATAGAAGGAGCTGGTCAGAGGCCTGATTCTGACCCCTTACCCATCCACCATGTGGTCCCCACGGATTAGTTTGAGGTTCTCGAAAAAGCTCAGCGACACGAGGGCAAAGGAGTGCTTGATTTTGAGGAAGCCAGTGATGGTCTCTACCAGCCCCAGGCTGCGCTGCAGCTCTGGCTCCAGATTGTCTGAGGAAGGGTAAGACAGGGCTGGAGCAGGAGCAGGGAAGGTGATGGGCCCTCAGGGCTGGGACCCAGGATGATGGAAAGTGGTGCTTAGCCAGGTCATGGTAAGGGATGTGGCTGGGAGGAAGGGTGTGGCCAGGAGGAGGGGTGTGCCCCAAAGTAGGTACTGACAGCCCTGGCGAAGGTTGAGGATGAGGCTCCCCTCCACGTGGGTGCAGCCCACCAGATCCTGTGCCGTCTGGATGGAGTCGATGGTCTTGGTGCCTACCTTGCACTCTTTGGGGCACAGCCCCTCGCACTTGTGGCAGAATATGCTAGTAGGGGCAAGCAGATGGCATGAGCCTTGGACCAATAAGGGCCTCCTCAGGCCTCCTCACTGCTCCAAGGGTGCACCCCACCCGCCCTACACTCACCTGCTGCCATTACGGGTGAAGCCTGGAGGGCACTGGGCTAGGCAACTGCCCTGGTGGATGCCGAAGGTGGAGGCACGGCTGGGCACAGAGCGCAGGCTGGCACAGCACTCAGCTGTGACGCAGCGCCAGGACTCGTACTGGTAGGTGCCTGGAGGGCAAGCTCGGTGGCAGGCACCCTGGAAGTAGAGATGGCGGCAGGCTACACAGGCTCGGGGGTCTTCCGGCCGGCTGCAGCCCCCCAGGCATTCAGCGTGGCAGCACTCGCCGCCTGCTGTGCAGGCCAGTCCATGGGGGCAGGGACACACTGTGGGCAGAGTGCTATGTTAGACCTTACCTGTGTCCCCTGAGTCCTGGCCCCCTTTTCATCCTGGCCCCACCCCATTCCTCCTGGATTACACTCTTGATCTACACCCAAATCCTATGACATTGGTTGCTGACTCCATTTGCCTCAGATGGAGGCTCTTGAGGACATGGACTGTGGCCCCTATTGGTGGCTCCCCATCTCCCACAGTGCCTAGTTGGGGGTGCCAGAACTCAGGACAGAAAAATAGCATTGTCTAGCAGGGCTGCTGCTGTCCAGCCTGCTGTCCTGTCTAGGCCTGGTGCCCAGATCATCACTGGGCACAGTGCCAGAATGAACCAGCCAGCCTCTCCTGAGCAGCTAGGCCCAGGGCAAGGTAGACCTGGGAGTGTGTGGAAGGAGGGACCACCATTTGTCCTGCTGCGGCGCATACTGCCTCCCTCTTCAGCTCCCTTCCCTGGGCAGGAGGTGGCCCCAAGCAGCCACGGGAGGGTTTAGGGCAGAGAGCCCAATATCCTGGAAACTGCACACTGGCAGGTGGCTGTCTGTAGCAGCAATGTGTGGGGTAGGGGTCAGCTTGGGTGTGTTGACACTATACACGAAGACGTGCAACAGCTGTGTTTACAGCCAACAGGGAGGCAGCAGGGAGGTGGGGCCCAGCAGATACAGCAGGGGTCTAGCTACTCTCCTGCCCTGATGCTGAGGCATTGGTGTGAGAGGAGCTGACCTCCTGGAGCTGTGTGGAAAAGACCCCCAGGCTGCTCTCAACCTCTGAAAGGTCTTCCTTCCTTCCCCTGTAAGTTTCACTTCCTCCTACTCCAGCTATCCTCTCCTTTCTCCCCTCTCCCTCTCTTCACTGCTTGCCTTCTGTTTCCTGTCCATGCAGCTTCCTAAAGAAGATCCCACCTCACATATTTGCCCTCACCTGTCCTTTTCTCCATCGATCACCTTCTCCTTTCTTCTCCCACGCAGCGCCCAACCTCCCCATTACGATGCTGCCTGCTGACCCTGGATCACCTGTGCTCTGGCCACTTTTACTAGGAACATAGAGCTGCTACCGTGGCCCAGGCACTGCTCTAATGCTTTGTAGAATACCTCATTCCTCATAACAACCCTATGATCATTTACAGGTGAGGAGACTGAGGCATGGATAGACTAAATGAACACAGTGAGGAATTAGCAGAGCTGAGACTTTGACCTAGGCCATCTGGCTCTGTACTTAGCCACTGCCTCACTGCTTCTTGTGCTGCCTCGTGTCCATTTGTGCCTACCCTCTTTCCCCCATACCCCCTGTATCTGTCCTTTACCTATTCCATGACCGCCTGATGCTGTCTGTGCCTACCCCTTGACTGCCTTATGCCGCATCAGTTATTTAACTTTTCTGAGCCTCAGTTTCCCTATCCACAAAATGGGAATAACAGTACGGTAGTACCTGCCTCATAGGATGAGTGAGGATTAAAAAACAGTGGCAGCAAAGTACTGACCCACACCACCCTGTGGCCTCCCAGCCCCCTCTGTCCCCTAGTCATGTTCTGGGCCAGTGCCCACCTCTCTGGCAGTGGCTGGAGGTCCAGCACCTGTAGTCAGTGTGCCCGCTGAATGTGGTCCTGGCACAGGGCTTGCCAGCAGCACCCAGCACACCAGGACATACATCAGCACACTCCTCGCCCAGCTTGTTGCCCACGATGTGGTTGGCACCAGGTGCAGGCTGCAGCAGGCCCCAGTCAATGGTGGAGAGGTGGCAGAGCTCCTGGTTCTTCTCCACACGCACGGCCCCACGCAGCACGGCCCCCAGTGCTGGCAGCCCCACGTCACGCAGGTGTGGCATCTCAAAGATGACCAGTGCATAGCCCAGGAAGAGGTGGGCACCGCGGATGACCGCTAGGTTAGGGAAGAGGTCACGCAGGCTCTCCAGGCCATAGACACGGAAGAGAAGCAGGTAGTCGGTGACCTGGGTGAGGCGTGGGAAACTGAGGCCGTGGAAGTCCTCCCCTGTGGCCGTGAACATGAGCAAGATCTGAAGGTGGCCCTCTACCACACTGCAGTTCTCCAGCCGACGCAGCTCTGCCACCTCTGAGCGGATGTCCAGGCTGGAGCACACTGTGGGCACACGTGGCACACAGCAGTAAGTACAGCCCAGGCCACATACCCCATCCTGCCCTGACAGCTTTGGAGGAGGGGAGCCACACTGGCAGTAGGACACAGAGTGGGGAGTGGGATCTGCTCTGTGGGGTGGCCTCCTTCCTGGGCCTCAGAGTGCTCACCTGCAGCTTGCAGGATCTCTACCAGATGAGCCACCATGGGGAAATGTGAGCACCCGATCTCCCCTCCCAAGCCCATTTCCCCTTCTCTGTTGATAGCAACTTCATTCTTGCAGTGAGTCTCCAAACATGAAATCATCCTTGATTCCTTTCTTTCTCTCACCTTCTACATCCTGTGGGCTCTGTCTTTAAAATATATCTGGAGTCTGACCTCTTGCCATCACCTTCACTGCTTCCACTATCATCTTCCCCTGGATTTACAGTAATAGCCTCCTAAATTGTCTCCCCACACCCACCCTTGTCCCCTCTGTGGTCTGTTCTCCACTCTGAAGCCAGAGTGATCTTCTCAAAACAGTTGGATCACGTTCCTGCTCTGCTCGAACCCCCTCCCTCCCCCAGTGACTTCCATCTCACTCAATCTAAAAGCCAAAACCCTTACCACGGCCTGTAAGGCCTTGTGAAGCCTGACACGATTTGGGCCCCCAATCTGATGTCATCCCTTTTCTCTCTTTTCTTCAGCTACATTGACCTCTCTACTATCCCTAAAACAAGCCAGCCGAGCTCCTGCCTCAGGGTCTTTGTGCTTTCTGTTCCCTCTGGCTGGAACACTTTTCCCTCTACATGTCTCCCTCACCTGCTTAAGTCTTTGCTCAAATGTCACCTTCTCAATGAGGCCTTCTCTGACGATCCTATTTAAAATTGTGACACTCCCTACCTGCTCTTCCTTCTTTATTTTTCTCTATAATTCTTAATATTGGCTAATATATAATTAACTTATTTATTTTGTTTATTGTAAGCTCTATCAGGGCAAGGATCTTTGTATAGTTCAGTGCTATATCCTAGTGCTTGGTATAGTACCTGGCACAAAATTGGCAATAAATTTTTGATGAATGAATGAATGAGTGCATTCTGTGATTGGTAAGCAGTGGTTCAAGCTTCATATACCCATTTCTGTCCCAGTTCTAAGGGAGCTAAATGCCTGATACCTGCATTTGCTTACTCTTAAAAGGACATTCCATGTCTCCCCATTGCCAAAGATTCAAGTTTCAGTTTCTCAGCCTGACATTCCAGGGTGTAGATAAACTGGTCCCCATTCATCTCCATCCTCAGAAGGGTCCCTCCACCCTTGTCCTGCAAACTCAGGTTAAGCCTCACTTCCCTGACCATCTGAACCTGAGTTAATCACTTCCCCTTCAGGTTCGACTGCACTTAGTCCAGCACCCATATCCAATACCTGGGGCATTGTCCCAACATTGTAGTCTACAGCTCTGTCACCCCCTCCATGGAGGGTGGACCTCTTGTTAGCCAGCTCTCCATCCCCCCATGGTGCCCAGTCCTGGTCTGGAATCACTGGGCACTTAGGGACTATAGACAATGGACATCTGGATCTGAAGTCCACTCCTCCCTTGGGGACCCTGGTATGTTTGGCTTCTTCAAACCCAGGGCCCCAGCCCCATTTTCCTTTCTTTCCCAAGACACTTAGGACAATTCCCCTAAGGTGGCTGGATGCCTGGACTCACTAGCTTCCAAGGGGACCTTCCATGGCTCTTTGCAGATGATCTAAGTCTGAATTCTTCAGCCTGATATTCAGGTCCTACTAGCTTCTTCTGCCTTACTCCTTCCCTTCCTTTCTAGTCCTCTAGCAACATCACATACATACTACACACCACACTCTCCAGGCAGGCAAGGCTGGCTCCCTGGGGCTTACTTCACACCTTCTCCCAGTTGTCATTAATGGTCCTGAGCTTGCCTCTACCCAGCAGTTGTGTGTGTGTGTGTGTGTGTGTGTGAGAGTGTGTGTGTGAGTGTTTGTGTGTGTGTGTGTGTGTGTCTGTCTGTCTGTCTCAGTCTGTGCAGATACACACACACAAAAGAGAGGGAGAGAGAATGAGAAAACACTTCTCTATCCGCTCCTGGCAAAGGCCAATCAGGCTCTGCTAGGCAGATAGGGGGTTCTCTCAGGCGCCCACTTCCCATCATGCCCCTGCCTCTCCAGGGCTCCCCTGATGAGAGTCATTTGGAAAAACAAATCTAAGACCTTCACAGATTAACCCCTGCCTTCCCTCAGGGCATGGTTCTGTGCAGAGCTGCACTGGGAACTGGACATCTGGGTCCCCTGACCAAACACCAGTCCTTCCCAGAGACGTGCTCCTGTCCTGACAACCATACTCCTGGCTAGCATCTGCTGTGCCCTGTCCTGGCACAGCAGTGGAGGAGGAGACGAGGGTGTTCAGTGTTGGGGGAAGGGGGTGCCCTATGTCTTGCTGGTAGAACCTCTGTAACTAGTACTCTTCAGGGGACCCCCTCCCCCAATCCATTTGCATCAGTCCTCTGTCTCTGTAGGAAGGAGAGACTCTGCCCTGCTCCTGTAAGCCCCCCAGTCTGAGGGACGTCATGGGATCCCTCAAACAGGCACAGAGGACTGGATTCCTGAGCTCTCTCAGTCTGGAGGGGAATGGTAGAATTAGAGAAGGGGACACCTCTTAATCTTTCCCCTTTTGAGTTTTCCACCCTCAGCTCTTTTTCCTTTCTCCACCAAGCCCCCAGCACCCTGATGAGGGAGGGCCATTTAGTCTAAGTGGTCCCACCCTCCACTCTCCAAACCCTGCTCACAGGAAGGGTCTAGCCTGGGGGATAGGCCCCGAGGCACTGAGGAAAAGCAGTCCTTCCCCCAAACCAGCCCTCCTCCCCCTCAGTGAATGGGACCTAAGGGTGGAGGATGTGGGTCAGGGCCCTGGAGGCAGGAGCTCAGGTCCCTGTCTAGCTTCACCCCTCAATTCTCTGAGCCTCAGTTTCCTGTCTGCACAATAGCTTCACTTAGTGGTGCCTGGTTCTCAGCTACTCGCCCCTGCCCTGCCGCTCCCCATTCGGTGGCCCTAGGAGTGACCGCTAACACTCTTACGGCCTCAGTTTGGTTCTCCTCCAGGCTTTTCTGCTATCATGGTTTCACAAGCAGGAGTAGAGGATATCTATTCATCCCCCTGTTTTGAAGTCTTTCTCACCTCCTAGGGAGCTGAGAGAAAAACACCTTTGTGTGGGGAACTAACTGCTCTTCCTGATGGGAAGTCCTGCGAGCTAACCCCAGCCTTCACGTTGCAGTGCAGAGTAAGTAGATGTGTTCTGGCTGGAAGCTTAGTTGTTTGGCCTCTCAGCTGGCCAGGAGGGAGACGGGTTGGGGAGACAGTGCTGGGGACTCACCCTCTAGTGTGTCCAGGCCAAATCCCAGGGAGAGGAAGATCACAAGCAGGCATGCTCCCCAGGGCCACAGACTGGGCACTGCCATTGTTCCAGTCCTGGCTCTCCTCCAGGTGGCTCCGGGGAGGAGAGGGTCTGACACCTTAAGTGACACAGAGATCCAGGCTTTAGAGAGGAGGGGGGAGGAGGACAAGGGCAGAGAGACAAGGAAGCACACACAGAGATGGCAGGAGACAGAAAAGAAATGAGAGTCACAGAGATACAAAGACAATGACAGGCAGGTGGAGACGGAGACTTAGATTGGAGACAGAGAGATGGGGACAGAGATGCAGACAGTGAGTGGGAGAGCCTCAAGAGGTCTCCAGTGGGAGAAAGTGACACAGGGTTCAGA
Source organism: Galeopterus variegatus (assembly GCF_000696425.1). NCBI lineage: Eukaryota > Metazoa > Chordata > Mammalia > Dermoptera > Cynocephalidae > Galeopterus > Galeopterus variegatus. Next base: position 342,096 of record NW_007726144.1, on the reverse strand, counting down.
GCAAAAGGCAGGCCAAGAGGTTGGCCAACGCTGAGGGTAGAGCAGAAGCCCAGGAGCGCTCCTGAGGAGGCCAGCGGGGTCCCGGGGCGCGCATATCCGACAGAGGAGTCTGCCCGGATCACTCGATCCCTCCAGCGTGTTGGCTCCCAAGCGCCAGCTGGCCGAGCAGCAGTATCTCCCGGGGCGAACACACAGGGGCAGCGTCCAACTCCCGCCCACCCCGCCCTCAGTCGAAACCGATTGGTTTGAGGGGACCTCTCAGTTTTCTCCGCCCCTCCCGCCAAGCCAAAATATTTAGCCTGACAACTGAGGGGGACCAGGACTGTTGGGGAAATAAGGCCAAAACACGAACAGGGGTGAGGAGGCCAAGAACGGAGCTCCCCCCACCCCGCTGCAGCTGCGGTGGGTTTTCTCTGCCCCGCTCCCCGCGCTGCACACTTCCAAGTGGGGCCGTACCACCGGAGGGGCAGCCAGCGCCCGGGTCCCCTGGAGAGCGGTCTTTCTATTCGGCCACCTGGTGCCTTGACACCTGTGGGGTAACTTCCAGCAGCCTCGACCAGGCAGAGCGAGCTTGTTGAAACCTGGTGGAAACATGGACAGTGTCTTCTAAATAGTCAAGGCCTTAGCCTCTAGCGAGCCCCTCTCAGCCTTCCAGGGACCCCTTAGCGCAAAGTCTGGTCCCTGCCAAGACTCGTGGTTTTGGCCAAGATCCAACTGAGGGCGATCACCCTTGTCGGATTCCGCCTCTGTCCAGTCATCTGCCTGAACTCAGGCCGCTCGGTCGGTTTCTCTGTGCGTCATTGTCTGGGGGACTTGGGGGCCCATCCATGTTGGGGCCCTGGTGGAGAGGTGAACAGCGCGCCTCTAGGAGGATTTCCTTCACCTGCTCCCTGAGGCCCTTTTCTGCCGCCTCCGAAGAGTCATCCTCCAGGGCTCCTCTTCCCTCTCTCTCTCCTTGGTTTGAGACTGACGGGCTCTTGCAGCCACAAAAGCCGGCGGGGTGGGAGGGGCCAGGACCTGCCCTCTGGTGCCCTGGGTGTTGGGGATCCCGGGGCTTTCCAGTTGCGCAGCCTCCAAGCGCCTACCGGTCCCCAGCTCCACCCGTGGGCGGCTCCCACGTCCGAGGAGCTGGGAGAAGAACTATTAATTTCTCCGCGCAGAAATCGATGCTCTTGTCAGAGCGGCGATCAATGCCAGCCCTGCCCGGGGGCCAGAGCTGGCTGGCCAGGGTCAGGAACTGACGCTGGGACCCGAGGCACCTCGCAGACCGCGCCCGCACCCACCTAACTCTGGCCGGGAGTTCACACCTTTGGGCGCGGGCTTCTAGCGCCACCCTGTGGCCTCTCCTGTGGCGGGGTCTTGGCTCCCCGGACTCTCTTCGGCTGTTTTTAGGCGACGCCTTCCCTTTCTCTGCCCCTTCTGTGTTTTCCTCCGCAGGTTCTGCGTTTGGTCCTTTTGGGCTCCTCTTTCTCTTCCCCCTAGGGTTCAGAGAGTGTTTCCCCTAATACCCCAGGTGACACGCACACTCCCTCAGGCACGCGCACCGTGAGGGGGAAGATCTGAGCCTGGGGGCTGGCTAGTTAGACCTGGACGGCGACCTTTCCCAGGTCCAGTATCTCCCCTTCCCACCAGATGTAAAAGTGCAGCTGCTTTAGACTGGGAGAAACAACGCATCAACGTCCCAGTTCCCCCACCCGGAGCAGACACCTCTGAGGCGTTCTGCGGCGACCTCTCCGTGTCTCCCGGAGCTAGAGGGATCCTGAGGGAGAAGCTGGCGCTGGGGGCCCCCGAAAGGGGAGGGGGCAGAGTTGGGGGCTTCGGAGAGGAGGGGGCTGGGCTGAAGCCGGAGGGGCGGGGCGGGGCCGGGCGGGGGCCACTGGCTCCGCCCTTTCCTGGCCACTGGGTCTTTAACACCGCCCAACGCACATGTCGGGGGAGGCCCGGCAGCGGCAGCTGGGAGCGCACAGAAGGCGGCCCGGCCCGAGTGAGGCGGGAGCCGCTGCGATGCTGCGAGGCGGACAGCGCGGGCACCTCGGCGGGCGCCTCCGGGCTACGGGGCCGGGCAGCCTGCTGGCCTGGCTGATGCTGGCATCTGCGGGCGCCTCACCCTGCCCCGATGCCTGCTGTCCCCACGGCCCCTCGGGGCTGCGCTGCACCAGGGCTGTGGCCCTAGATAGCCTCCGCCACCTGCCAGGCGCCGAGAACCTGACCGAGCTGTGAGTGTCGGGCGAGCGAGGGGCGCGGGGACAGGCGGGCATAGCCGTGCCCCGAGGGCGCGGACTCTCTGCCTGCTTGCTGGGTTAGGTGGGGAGGGCGCGGCGGAAGGTTGGCACCACGCAGCCTTCGGCGGTGCCCCGGCGTTTCTCCGCTGCCGCAGCTGCCCCAGCAAGCCCCGCGGCCACTGCCTCAATGTCGCCTAGGGCTGGGGCGCCGGCTTCGGGGACAGCTAGGGGGATCTCCGTGGTCCAGGTCTGAGAGAGCCGATCCGTCTAGAAGCCGCATCCTGGAGCTCAGCTGGAAGCTCGAGCTCTGTCCCATGGAGGCGAGTGATTAGCTGTGCAGAACCCCTGTTTGGCACCCTCATCACCTTTTCCTTTTTCTAGGGGGAAATCAGTCCCCACCCCCTTCTTTGTCATGACCAGACAACCCCAGCTTTTCCCCTGGAATTGGGAATGGAGCTGAAATTGGTGGGAGGTGGTGGGGAGTCATAGCTTGGGAGTTGAGCCTTTCCCCATTTTCACCATCCCCTGCCCCCAGAACCCCTTGATTTGGATGTGGGAAATGGGAGCCCCTCCTGGCTCCTCTCCCTCCTCATTCCCATCTCTGTTTCCATCTTTGACTCCCTACTTGGGTCAGGGAGTCAGGTCTCTTGCTGAGAGACCCTCCTCCCTTTGGGGTCCCAAACTGGGAGGAATCTCCAGCATTCTGCAGTATTCTGACATCCTGCAGTAATTGGTTACAGAATACTCAAGTACTTTTAGCAGCTGGTGAAACCTATGGGAGTATGCTGTAATAATTGGCCTAGAGGTACTCAAGCATCACATGGTGATGGCTGGAAAATACTTGCATATTCTGTGTGGCTGGCGGGGCCAGCAAGACTTCCAGAAGACGGGGAACTGGTAGAAAATCCTCCTCCTATGGCCTTGGGCTCAGAGGGTGGACAGGAACCCTGGCCTTGCCCTGAAGTGATGGGCTGGAAGGTGTCTGAGGTGGGGGCTGTCACTGTCTGGAATTTACTTGAGCAGCCTGCAATAATTGGCACTGAGTTACTCGGGTATCTCATGGTAATTAACGGGAAGGTATTCAATCTCTTTCTCTAATGGCTCTAGGGAGACCAGGAGGAGAGGAGATGGCCTTGTCTTAGTCTGTGCCTAGGTCTCTGCATGAAGGGTAGGGGCATGAGATCCAGGCTGCTAGTCCCAGTCCAGTCCTCTCATCACTCAGGGCCTCAAACCAGGGTCCAGGCTCCAGAGTGCTCCCCATCAGTGCTCTCATTTCCCAATTCCCTTTGAAGCCCCAAGTGGGTCCAGCCTGGGGCGGGGGTGGGTAGGGGGAGTGGACAGGCCAGGGCCGGGGACTAGGAGACATGCAGGGTGGTGAGCTGAGATGTCCCTCTGGATGGGGCTGCAGCCTGAACCCCCCCTTCCCCCACCTCCTTCTGCACAGTCCCCTCCCTCCTCCCTCACCCACAGAGCTAACGAGGAGATAATGGACTCGAACAGACAGATTGATTATGAATCCAAACGAATAAGGCGGCTTTGAGGCAGCTTTGAGCACACTGCCTGACAGCTCGCGTACACCCTGCTGGTCACTGCATTCTCACCCCTCCCTGGGTCCCTGCAGCTTGAAACCCTCTGGGCAGGAGCTGGGGCGTGGGCAGGACAGGGACCTGCGCTCCCTCAGAGTCACTGGAGGTTACTTCCTAGTAATATTAGGGAACTTAGGACCTGATACCTGGCTGTCATACTTGGGCCAAGGCTGGAAAGGCAGAGGGGGAGGGGTCACTTGGGCTGGTCCTGGTTCCCACCAGTTTGGGAAAGTTGGAGGTAAAGGGGGAGGCTACTGAGAACTAGCAGTGAGTCAGGGGCCTCTGGCATGTGTGGGCACAATGATGTGCCACTGCAGGGCAGCTGAGTTCTGAGGAACTCCCTGGCATGCCAGGTCCAGAAGCTAGGCATGCCCAGGGTGTCAGCTGTCCCCCATCTCCCAATGCCTGGATGTTCTTCTTTCTTGTCTCTCTATCTTGCTTTCTCTGGCTCTCTGTCCTTATCTATTTGTCTCTCTGTCTCCCTTTCCTTATCTGTCTTTCTCCTTGCCTGTCTCTCTCTCTCTCTCTCTCTGCCAGTCTCTTCCTGTCAGTTTCTTTTTCTCCGTGTTTCTGTTTCACTCTTTTTTCTGCCCTTCTGCCCCCGCCTTGCCCCGACATTGAGCCTTTCTATCTCTCTCTCATGGTGTAAGTCAGCCAGTCCCTACCTCTTCTCCCTACCCCACACAATCTGGATCCATCCTCTCATTGTCCCTCTCCTCCTTCCTGGGTCTCTTCTGGGGTACAGAGGGGATCAGGGGTGTCTCTGACTAATAGCCTCTATTCCTCTTGCTTGCTCTGCTGAAAGGCTGGGGGTGGGGAGGATAGGGGTTGTTGCTTGAGTGTGGGGAGGGGGCAGAGAGGGTGGTGTGTGTGTGTGTGTAGCAGTATGGGTAAGTCCAGACAGTGGCCCTTGAGCAGGCATGTTTGGGAACACACACTTGCATGACCACAGGCTTTCTCTGTGCTGGGTGGGGCAGTGGCAGTGATGAGCCTGCGCCCTTTGTGGAAGCAAGTGCTTCAGCATGACCCCCCGTTGTTGAGCATGTGCAGGGGAGACCTGGTATAAACACAGAATAGCAGGCTGAGAATGGACTTGTGTGCTTATGAATATGAATACGCACACACATTCTCATTCATGTGTGTGTGTGTGTGTGCCTGAGGGATGTATGTGAGCTTTGCCTATGTGTGTCCACATGTTAGAGTATGAGCGTGCACACATGCAAGCATGTGTGTCCCTGGATGCACATGTGCTTGTGGGAATGTGGGTGAACATCATCTGTGCATATGTTTATGCCTCTGTGTATGCATGCCCGGGTGTATGTGTGCAAGAGGTGTGTGAGAGTTGTGCGCATGTGTGAGGGTGTGAGGATGAATGCATGCACGTGCATGTGTGTGTTCATGCACACACGTGCATATGTGCCTTGTGAAGAGGCGTGTCTTTGTGCATAAGTAAGCACGTGTGTGTGCATGTGCATGCCCATGCATGTGTGTGTGTACAAGCAGGTCTGTGTGTGTGCATGTGAATGTGCATGAACGCACACGTGCATGTGTGATTGTGAGGGAGGTGGTGGGTGGGCATGCAAACTCAAGTATGGACCTGATCCCTGTGACTCCCATCCCCTCTCCCCACAGCTACATGGAGAATCAGCAGCAGCTGCAGCATCTGGAGCTCGATGACCTGAGGGGCCTAGGGGAGCTGAGAAACCTGTGAGGGGACTGGGGACTGTGCGGATGTCGGACTTAGCATGTGCCCAGGGGACCAGAGGTCCAGGGAGGGCTCAAGGGTCCTAGGGCCTGGGACAACCTGAGAGGCTGAGGACTGAGGGGCTGGGGGAGGTCAGGAAGAAAGTTTGGGGTTCTGAAGGGTCCAGGGGACCCCATAGCTGAGGAAACTATGAAGGGCATGGGCAGGAGTACAGGACTCAGCATTGGGACTGGGGGGCTGGGATGGGCAGACAGAGCCAGGGGCCCAGGATAGCTGAGGAGCTGGGGGCTGATCCTCCTGCACCCCTTCCCAGCACCATCGTGAAGAGTGGTCTCCTGTCCGTGGCGCCAGATGCCTTCCATTTCACTCCTCGGCTCAGTCGCCTGTGAGTGGCTGGGGCTGGGCTGTGGGGGGTGGGGAGGACATCCAGAATTGGGCCACTAATGGACTTGGCCCTCCCTAGGGAACTGTTCTGAGGAAGGCCCCAGCCTGGTCAGGGAAGTGGTCTCCCATTCTCCTGGGGCTTCTCATCTCCTTCAAGGATGGCGATGCTCTCAGCTCTCATTCTGCCAGCTAGAGGGCCTTCTTGCTGTCTCACTTCCATGCTCCCTGCTGCAGGGACACTTCTCATAAGTGCCTGCCCCATCTCTCTTCCCAGGGTTCAGATACATACCAGTCCAAAGGGAGCAAGGGGCTGGAGCAGGACTCCTGGGTGCTGGCTGGGACTCCATTTCCTACTCCCGCTGAAGGGGAAGCATCAACCTGGCCCCTGGGATAGCCTGGGAGCTGGTTTGTCAGATCTGCCCCTCATCTGGGGAGTCACAGCCACCCCCTCTGTAGAGGACAGAGAGGGGCATGGGGTGGGCAAGAAAGATCCTCTTGAGTCCTTGGCAGCCCCTCCCTGGCCTTCTGAGTGTAAGAGGTCAGCCCTCCTGTCCCCCACCATGAGCAGGTGGAGAGGTGAGAAGAGTGGTGGGGCTTGCCATTTATGGAGTTGTGCTGGGTCCTCTAAGCTCTCCACTGTGTCCAGCGATTTAACAAGAAAAAAAATAGTGATATTACATCACTGACTATGTACTGGGGCTTCAGTTAAAAATGTGTACTCAGTGATACTTCACAGTACTTATGTTAGTGAATCTTTGCAATCAACCGAGTGAGAAAGTGTCGTTCCCATTTTATAGATGAGGATTCTGAGAATCAGAGAGGTTTCTGTGCTGAAGTCACACAGCTGTAAGTGGCAGGATAGAACCCAGCTGTACCTGGCTGTAAAGTGGAAAGTGTTTCTGGTCCCCGTGTGTGGGTGCCTCTTCAGCCCAGCCCTCATAAATTCTAGGATGGCTAAGCAAGAAGAGGGGTCAGGCAGGACACTCAGAAACAGAGGGTCCCAGGAGTGGCAGCCTGGTGTAGGGCACAGAGCACTGGGGCTCCTGAACCTCACTGGGCTCGCTCTCTCCAGTTCCACAACTAGGGGGCTGGGAGCTTGGGGCCTTTCCTGCCTGACTTTCCTTAGACCTTGAGGAGGGGCATGAAGGAGGAGCAGGGAGGGGACCTGAGGAAGTACTTTGAGACTCTGAGATCTTTGTAGTCTGTCTGGTAGGGGCAAGGAGTGTGGGAGCCTCGGCCCTCCTCCTCCTGCGCTGGCCCGGTCCTGGGCTCTGTGGGGAGGGGAGAGCACAGATGGAGCCCCTTCCCCCAGCTGTGGCCTCAGCACTTTGCCAGCTGGGGCTGAAGAGGTGGGGGAGGGAGGAGTGGCTGTTCCCTCAGATGCCCCCTTCTTGAGGTCTGGGGAGGGGGTTAAGTGGGGTTAACCCTTGTTGTCCCAGGGAGAGGAGTGGGACTCAAAAAGCCCCCCCCCGCCCCCAGGTACATACACAAGCTGCCTTCCTAGGCTCGTTCTGGTTTCCTGGATTGGGGAGGGACAGCCAGATGTCCACTTCCTCCTCAGCTCCTCCTCTCCCTCACATTGGGTCAGAGTGAGGTCGGGTCGCTCAGGGGGTCTGTCTCACTGTGTCTCAACTCCCTCAGGAATCTCTCCTTCAATGCTCTGAAGTCTCTCTCGTGGAAAACAGTGCAAGGCCTCTCCTTACAGCAACTGTGAGTGTGGGCACTTCCAAGAGCAGGAGCAGCAATGTGTGTGTGATGTGTGTGCTCACATGCACTTGTGTCTCTGTATGATGCTATGTCACTGTGTCTGTGTGGCTCTAGCTGGGGGGAGGGTGTAGCTTTGGGGACTGCATGTTTGGCTGTGAGCTGAGATTAGGGACTGTGTGTATGCCTGTGAACCCTCCATCAAAGCAGAGGCTGCAGGACCATCCATTGAGGGGGTTACTGCCCTGGGGGTGTAGGAGGCTGGGGGCTGGTGGACCCGCAGGCCCACTGCGTGTGCACACAGGCACATGGGATGGGTGGGGAAGCAGTGGTCCATGTGTATTTGGTGGGCACTTAAGGCCTTTGGGTCACTACAGGAGGGTGTGCCCTTCCCTCCTTGTCACTATGCTGAGGGCCCTTGTCTGGCTTGTCACCCTGGGAAACCCAGAGTAAGGGAGCCCAATGCAGCCCCCAGCCAGCTGCCTTCGACTTTCTGCCTTCTGTTTCTTTTAATAACATCTTGCTACTGAGGTCCATGAGAGGAGCCTCTCCCGGCTCCTTCCCTCCCTCCACCTCTAGACCTTCCTAGCTGCCTTCTAACTGCTCCCTCTTACTCCAAGTCTGTCACTCCCTGTGACTCCTCAGGCCGAACACCTGCCCCTTCCCTGACTTTCTCGGTGTACCCCCACACCCACTAGGGACCTGTCGGGGAACCCTCTGCACTGTTCCTGTGCCCTGCGCTGGCTGCAGCGCTGGGAGGAGGAGGGGCTGGGCGGAGTGCGTGAACAGAAGCTGCAGTGCTCCGGGCAGGGCCCCCTTGCCCTCATGCCCAACACCGACTGCGGTAGGTGCTGGAGGTGGCGTAAGTGGGCTGGCAAAGAGAGCGACCTGCTTGCGGAGAGGGCACTGAGCAAGCACCGAAGGGGACTGGGGAACCAGCGTTGGCAAGGGCTGGGGGAAACTGAAGGCTGGGGGGCATTGTCTGGGCTCAAGGTCACTGAGGAGGGTGGGAGAAGGAGCATTCCTGGGGTAGAGTTCTGAGGCCACTCCCAGCTCTAATACCCCTTGGGCATCCTGTGTGGCCAGGTGTGCCCACGCTGAAGGTCCAGATGTCCAATGCCTCTGTGAACGTGGGGGACGACGTGATGCTGCAGTGCCAGGTGGAGGGGCAGGGCCTGGAGCAGGCCGGCTGGATCCTCTCGGAGCTGGAGGAGTCTGCAACGGTGATGGTGAGAAGCCCTTCACCTGCCATACCCCCCAAGAGAGGCCTGGGCAGGGCCCAGGGACAAAGACACTGTGAGGGAAAAGAGACAGTGACATAGAGGGTGACAGATGGACTCATAGATTTAGACCCACAGGGCTCAGGCTCAAGCTGTGGCACACACATACTCTTAGGGTGGGCACTGGCCCAGCAGGGACCCCAGGCTCTGCTGGACTCACCAGAACTTAGACCCCCTCTCAGGAAACATGGTGCTGGCTGTTGGAACTGAGATGGACACATCCTTCCCATCTACCCCCTTTCTAGATAAGGAAACTGAAGCCCAGGGAGGGGGCTGATATCTCTTGTCCTGCACCAGGGCGAGTTCCGGGGCGGGGGCGGGGGGTGTCTTCCGGTTTTTTTCCAGAGATTCTGAAAGCATCCTCTTGGGTGTGTGATGAGCATATCAGTAAAGGAGGCACAGGTCTGGTTCCAGTTCTCTTACTAATTAATTCTGGGAGTGACTTTTGGAAAAATCCCTTAATCTGCCTGCACTTTGGTTTTCTTATCTGTAAACTGAGGAGGTGGACATGATGGCCTTCTGATGTCCTGCCTGCCTCTGGGGCATTCTCTGGCCTCTATCTCTGTTATCCAGACGTTTTTGAGCCTAGGCCTTGCCCTTTGTCCTTAGACTGGCGACAGGCAGCTGAGAGAACCACAGCTGACTCAGGAGGCCTTGTTGACAAGGTCAACAGGGGCTGGCAATAGGCTGTGCCCACCCAAAAAGCTGCCCCCCCCGTGTGGCAGGAGTGGACACACAGGGGCTGGGGGTTGTGAGCCAATGGGACTGGGGGTGTGGTGTTCAGTTCGGAGGCCCTTACTTTGGAAAGGGAGCCATCTCCAGAACTGGAGGCCCCTGGAACCATGTTGAAGGAGGAACCACTGGAGCCCTGAGCAGGGGGGCCCAGACATGGTAGAGAGAAACTAGCCAAAGGTGCCCAGAGTGAGTAATGGAAAGGGGACAAGACAGAGGCCATGCCCCTGAGTGGAGAGATCTTAGATCAACTGTTTTGGGAAATTCCAGACTTTTTCTTTCTCTTTGGAAGATTTATATGTTTGCTACCACCTGCGTTTTCTAGAAACTTTCTATAGAAAAGTCACACCCTAACTGGGTTAAATGGAGGGAAAAAGAAGCTGGTCCCTGTCAGTTAGGAGAGTGAGGGATGGCAGAGCAGCTCCAGTGGAAGAGTTATTGGGGAGCCAGACCCCAGGGTGACTGGAGGAGATAGGACAGCTGAGGGAGGCTTAAGGCAGGGCAGGACTTCCCCATGAGGTGGCTGGAACCCAGAGCTTGCACAAAAGGCTGTGGCGAGCTTCTGGAATCTTTGAATGCACATATTCCAGCGGAAGCCCAGGGAAATGGCACCTCCTCTACTGTGTGTTCAAGGGATTCAACGTTTATGAAATTTCCAGATAAATGAAGTTTTTCTACCTCTTCACTTATTTTCATCATCTCATGAAAATAGCTTCCTAAAATGTCAATCATTTTGTCCCCTATTCAGCTTACAGAATCAAAAAAACTCCATAAAACCCATGGTTCAGCAAGAGTGACAGTTGTCTTAATGTCCTATAACCTACACAAGACACGTCCACAGTTTCTTAGGAAGAGCATCTGGAGCTGATTCAGTCTTCTGATGGTGATTCAGAATCAAGTCACTTTGCTTCTCTGGCCTCGCTTAATTGTCTTCACTGGCCAAAGAAGGTGCTGCTGCTACTGCTTCTAGCTGCTGCCCAGTCATCAGCACCCTCTCTTTGTTTCTGATCTTCCTTGGGCTGAGACTAAGTTTGTTAGAACCATGTGTGGGTCAAACAAGAATGAATGGGCGGTGAGGCCCTAGCTGGTTCTCCAATGAGCTGAGTGTGAATTTGGTACTTGGGATGTGTGACATCTGTTTAGCTGCTCAGATGGGTGGTTTTAGTTTTGGTTTGGCCTATTTTAAGGTTATTGGCTATGTCTTAGATTTTTCAGATCATTAAATAAGTGCTCCAGGAGATAGTCTACAAACAAGCTCAAAAGGAGGAGGGCCGTTCTCTGCTGTATTTTCTCCCACCCCCCTCTCCCTCCTGTCTCCCTCTCCCCCACCGCCACCCTCTTCTCCTTTCCATCTGGAGCTGGAGGGGCTCCTCAAAGACATCAGCTCCAACTGCCTGCCCCCAGCCCTCAGTCCCAAGCTGGTTGAAGCTCTTCCTGATTTTCCCCCTCTCTTCCCTGACCCAGAAATCTGAGAGTCTGCCATCCCTGGGGCTGACGCTAGCCAGTGTCACCAGTGACCTCAATAGGAAGAACGTGACATGCTGGGCGGAAAACGATGTGGGCCGGGCTGAGGTCTCTGTCCAGGTCAACGTCTCCTGTGAGTCTCAGTGACTGCCCCTGCACACCCTCCCCCACTCGTCTCTTCTTCCCTGAAAAGAGGATGTAGGGTGGGGGCTGGAGGAAAGGTTGGGATGTGTGTCTCCACAGCTGCTCCCTTCCAGCTGTTTCCAGATTCCCATGAAAACCTGATCCTTCGGGGGACATCCTGGGGGCTCATCAAGGCCCGAGGGGTGGAGATGGATTTCTTTCTGGCCCCCTGCCCAAGGCTTGGTACCTGAGGCCCTCAACACCAGCTGCTGGGCAGTTCCCACTGCTCCAAAGTACTTCTTGGTGCCCATCCCGCCTTGGGCCCTTTGCTCTGCATCCTAGTTTTATTTTTTATTTTTATTTTATTTATTTATTTAAAAAAAAAATTTTTTTTAAAAGATGACTGGTAAGGGGATCTTAACCCTTGACTTGGTGCTGTCAGCACCATGCTCACCCAGTGAGCTAACCGGCCATCCCTATGTGGGATCCGAACCCGTGGCCTTGGTGTTATCAGCACCGCACTCTCCCGTGTGAGCCACAGGCCGGCCCCTGCATCCTAGTTTTAAAAGAGGAAATTCCCCTCCTGAGCTCCTCTTCAGTCTTGCTGCCTAATTTCTCTAGGTCCGCCAACAAATTATCTTAAATCTTCTACTTTATATCATTTCTCTTCTTTTATTGTGAGATATACATTAAAACGTGCATAAAACATATACACTTTAAACAATAATTACTCTTACCGGCACTTAGCAGACCCCCGTACCTGTCCCCATCCCTCTCCCCCACCTCATCCCGACTTTTGTGCTAACCGTTTTTTTCCTTTTAAAATAACTTTACATACGTATGCTTGCCCATCAATGTAGTTTAGTTTCTCCTGTTCTTGTGCGTTACGTAAATGGAATCATATTGCATGTATTATTTTGTGTCTAGTTTCTTTTCTTTTTTTTTTTTTATTTTGGCAGTTGGCTGGTTTGGGGGTCTAAACCCTTGACACCATGCTCTAACCAGTTGAGCTAACCAGCCAGCCTGTGTCTAGTTTCTTTCACACAACATTGCATATGTAAAATTTATCCAAGTTGATGGAAATAGCTATATAGTTCGTTCAATTCACTGCCAGATACTATTCCATTACATGAATGCTGGCTGGAATTCCGGTATAAATTGTGTATGGTTATACAAACATATACTTTTCCTCCTATTATTGAGTGGCCTTTTCTTTTTCCAGGCTCGTTCTATTTCAAATCCATGTCTTTTACCAAAAAGTTTTTAACTCTGTATTTTTTGCTCGTTTGATTTTTAGGCCCCTCGCCCCATCTTCTTAAGCTTGATTACACTTTATTTTTCTAGATCCCTTATTCAAAAGACTCCATATTTAATTGCCATAAGCTGGCACCCCACTTCTCTATGGCTGTTCTTTATTTATTTTAGGCTCACCACTTAAACTCTGTAAGCCTCTGAATTTTATATGCCTGCTGCCAGATTTATTTATGATCTACTGTCAGCTTTCTACAAAACGCCTCTCCTTGTGAATTTCACAGGGCCTGCTGGCCCGTTTCTCTTAGGCCTGATTTCTGGTTCCGCCCTGCACCGGACTTGTCAGGTCTGCGGGGTTCCCTCTGGCTGTCCCCTGAATGCTGGCTGTTGCTCTCTCCGGCCCGCAGTCCCGGCCAGCGTGCAGCTGCACCAGCCAGTGGAGCAGCACCATTGGTGCATCCCCTTCTCTGTGGACGGGCAGCCGGCGCCCTCTCTGCGCTGGCTCTTCAATGGCTCTGTGCTCAACGAGACCAGCTTCATCTTCACAGAGTTCCTGGAGCCAGCAGCAAATGAGACTGTGGAGACTGTGCGGCACGGCTGCCTACGCCTCAACCAGCCCACCCATGTCAACAATGGCAACTACACACTGCTGGCTGCCAACCCCTCTGGCCAGGCCGCCGACTACGTCATGGCTGCCTTCATGGACAACCCTTTCGAGTTCAACCCGGAGGACCCCATCCCTGGTGCGAGAGCCATCCTGAACCCCGCCCCCAGTCCCAGGCACCTCCTGGGGTGGAGATCCAGGTGTCCAGGGAGGCCTGGCCCACTTCTTGCTATGACCCTGATCCCAGAAGTTGGAGTGTCTGTTCCCAGACAGAAAGGAGCCTGGAGTCCTGGTGTCCAGCTCTGTGCTGGCCTTCTTGTCCCACACCCCCAAGCCAGGACTTCTGAACCCCTGAGCTATTCCATTCACTGGGGCTGGCTGAAGAGAGAGCCATGCACCAGGGCACCCGTGGCCCAGCTGGAGAAAGGCTGAGTGCATCTCCTTGAGGTCTAGCAGCCCCACCCCTGTCCCACTCCCACCCCCAAAGGGATGAGTCCCAGAGGGGGCAGGGGACTCACTGCTTTCCTCCTCCATCTGACTGCTTTCTCTCCTCCCTGTTGCTGCAGTCTCCTTCTCGCCAGTGGGTGAGTAGCCCAGGCTGGGAGGTAGGGTCTTTCTGGTCCCTGGAGCTGAGGCTGGGTAGAGCTGACCTAATCCTTAGTGGCCAGCTAGGGCCAGGGCAGGGAGTTGCTGGAGGAGATACTGTGTGTGCCAAGGCCCACCCTTCCTTCCCTGTGTCCCAACAGACACTAACAGCACATCCGGAGACCCAGTGGAGAAGAAGGACGAAACACCTTTTGGGGTGAGCAAAGGAAATAGAGGCTTGTGCAGCTTTGCAACTGAGAGGCTGGGCTAGAGGCTCATCTGCATGTCATTTTCTGGTCAGAGCAGGGAGATCACTAGAGTCTGGCCTGAGCTCTGTCAGCCACCCTCACAGCTACTGCAGAGGTCCCCAGGGGAGGAGGAGGCAGGGCTGGGGGCCTGGCTGTGGGCTGCTATGCAGGATGGAGAAACGGCTTGCTATGGGGAGCTCTGAGAGTGCAGGAGAAGCCCCTGGATCTAACCATGCCCACCCCCAGGTCTCGGTGGCTGTGGGCCTGGCTGTCTTTGCCTGCCTCTTCCTTTCCACACTGCTCCTTGTGCTCAACAAATGTGGACGGAGAAACAAGTTTGGGATCAACCGTGAGTGGGGGGTGCTGCAGAGGGCTGTCTGTCTGTCTTACTGGCTTTTTTTCCTACTGGCTCTTCCTGCCTCTGTCTCTGTATGGGGGGTCTGTGCACACACAGAGTTCTAGGGTGTGTGAGTGTGCTTGGGTTACAGATGAGGGGCTGGCTGTGGGGCTTGTGAGTGTGTGTGTGTGTTGGGGCTGCTGCTGGGGTAGTTTCAGAGGTAGCAGCTGCTAATTGGTGGCTGGATTGTAGTCAAACACTAAGTGGGTCTGGGAGGTCTGGGATCTGCAGGGGGGGCAGTGGGGGAGTTCTTTGGTGCCCATGGGGCCAGGGGTTGGACAGGAGCCAGACAGAGAGAGGCCATGGTGCCTCCCCTTCTCTCTGCCTGCTGTCTCGCTCCCTAGCTCCCCTGTCCCACCCCTGAAAGCTATAAGGTGAGGGTGGCCTGGTACCCTGCAAGCATGGGTGGGCAAGGGCCAGGATATATGCCTAAGCTGTGACCCCTTCATGTGGTTGTGTCTTCTCCCCAGGCCCAGCTGTACTGGCTCCAGAGGATGGACTGGCCATGTCCCTGCATTTCATGACATTTGGTGGCAGCTCTCTGTCCCCCACCGAGGGCAAAGGCTCTGGGCTCCAAGGCCACATCATTGAGAACCCACAATACTTCAGTGATGCCTGTGAGGGGCTACACTGGGTCAAGGGTGGGGGTGAATGTGTGTGTGTGTGTGTGTGTGTGTGTGTGTAGAAGCCCTGGGCCAGCGCCCTTGCCTGCCCCAGGCCTGAACAGTCCCTCCCACCCTCCCCACCCTGATCCCAACTATAGCAGATCCTCCTTAGGCTGAGATCAGCCTGCCTCCTGACTGCAGTCCCCACTTAGGGCCACAGCTAGCCCATACCATGTTCTCTCTAAGCAGATGCAGCCCCACACCATGACACGGGGCTTGGTGAAGGAGTGAAGTCTGAGTTTCAATCCCCATCCAACCCCTTGGCTGGGTACCCTGTGCAGCACAAAGCCCTGCTAGACAGTCCCGCCTTTCCCACTGCCCCATCCCTCCCAAGACTGGGGATCCATCTGATCCTGCAAGCCCCTCCCAGGTGTTCATCACATCAAGCGCCGGGACATCGTGCTCAAGTGGGAGCTGGGCGAGGGTGCCTTTGGGAAGGTCTTCCTTGCTGAGTGCCACAACCTGCTGCCTGAGCAAGATAAGATGCTGGTGGCTGTCAAGGTGAGATGTGGCCATAAGGTATTTCTAGCCTGGGTCCACACCTCCCGGAGCTGCGGTGTGGGATGCTAGGAGGTGAGGACTGAGCCCCCACTCAGTTCCATCCCTGCCCCTGCCATCCAGGCGCTGAAGGAGGTGTCTGAGAGCGCTCGGCAAGACTTCCAGCGTGAGGCAGAGCTGCTCACCATGCTGCAGCACCAGCACATCGTGCGCTTCTTCGGCGTCTGCACTGAGGGCCGCCCTCTGCTCATGGTCTTTGAGTATATGCGGCATGGTGACCTCAACCGCTTCCTCCGGTATGAGCACCTGGTGGCCCCAGTGCAAGCCCCTCGCCTCTGTTACTGAGCCCTGTCTTCCCTTCCCTACAGGCATATTCCTGCTTGTTTGTCAAACTGAGGGGGGGACACCAAGAAGGATCCGGAAGGCACAGTTCCTACCCCCAAGGAACTCTGAGGGGCTAGAGGAGGCAGATGTGTGAATGTACAGACAGTCTGTGTGAAGGACAGTGTGTCAGTAGGCAGCTTGCACTAGCAGAGGCTGTGAGCTAAAACTTCAGGATGGGTGGGCTTTGCGGAGGGTCTATGTGCATTTGTGTGTGTCACGAAGAAGCAGGCCCGCAGAAGGTGGCGGTTTAGATAACTACAATAACAGGAACAACAACAACAAACATTTATAGGCACTTTCTAAGTTCCAGGCACATGTTTTTATATATTTTACAATTCATTCCTTTTTTCTGTTGGTGGCTGGCCGGTAAGGGGATCTGAACGCTTCACCTTGGTGTTGTCAGCACCAGCACCAGCCCTACGATTCATTCTTATTTCGAGTCTATGCGCTTGTACATATATATCTTATACAATAATGTAAAATATTTATTTTTTATAGTCTCCAAGAATATGTGGTAATTTATACTTGAAGAAAGTTACAAAAAATTCATTTCTTTGGCTTTGGACCGAACAACTTTGATAATGTTTATTTATTTGTACTGATAATTTTAATAACTTTCTAAGAAGTATGCCTGTTTTACAGATAAGGATTAGAGAGGTTAAGTGATTTGCCCAAGGGGGTATGTGACCCTAGGCAGAGCCCCTGCTCTCAACCCCTGACAGTGATGGTCACATGTTTCCTGTGAGATCACCCCCTGTGAGGATGGGACAGTGTTAGGCAGGGAGAGGACCAGAGTTTGGAATTGGCTGCCACTTACTGGCTAAACCTTCTTTGCTGATAGCTTTCCTCTCTGACCTCACTTTCCCCACCAGTAGCAGAGATGTCGAGGGCTGTGGTTCTGGATGAGAAAGCACTGTGTGGTTGTCCAGGCGATGGTCATTGTCTGATCCCCAAACACCCCCTTGGGAGTCATGGGTCATTCATGCAGCCAGGCTGCAGAGTTCAGCAAAGAGAGACCTTGAGTCTGACTTACCCTGTGGATTAGGGGAGCCAATGGAGGGTGTGGAGCAGGAGGGAGGCGAGACCAGACTGAGGTTGAGTGCGGAGGTAGATTGGCATGGAAGAACCTGAGTCAAGAGAATGCCAGAGAAGAGCCCGAGGGGAGCCAATGGAGGGTGTGGAGCAGGAGGGAGGCGAGACCAGACTGAGGTTGAGTGCGGTGGTAGATTGGCATGGAAGAACCCGAGTCAAGAGAATGCCAGAGAAGAGCCCATATCCTTGCTCACGAGACACAGTATGGGCTCAGTGCTGGTCTCGAGGGATACAGGCCAGAGAGATGCCACTCTCTGGGCCCAGGCTGTGGGAGAAGTGGCTCTAAATGCTGGATGGAACACTGGGAGAGTCAAAGGAAGGAATCATGAATGTGCTTAGATAAGTCTGGAGGACTTCCCCTAGGAGGGACCCTCCGTTCCTTCTCCCTTCTGGGCCTTTGCACTTCCGGTTCCCTCTGCCTGCTACACTGGGCCTCCCTCCCAGCCACTTCACCCTCCCCCGCCCCCTTCGAATGGCTTAACCATTTCCCCTCAGGACTTGAGTCTCAGTTTAGATGTCCCATCCTGCAGGAAGCCTTCCCCGCCTTCTTCCATCCCCACCCCTAGTGCCCATCCGGTGCCTCTCACGCTACTCTGCTGTGACCTGTTTATCTGCATCATACTCTGCACTGCAGCTCTGGTGCTTGGCACGTTGGAGATGTTTAACAGAAACCTGGTGTAAATGAGTGAGGAGAAAGCCAGCCAGTAGGAAAGAGCATTCCTGGCAAAGTGATCTGCTCAGACAAAGGTCCAGAAGAAGGAATATTGGGGAATGGAGATGAGTGACCAGGAACCAACCTGGAGTGGGGGCTGTGGGGAGGAGGAGAGCATCTTGAAAACTTTCAGAAGGAAGGAAGACCCCACAGAAATGGCTGGATACTGAGGGCAAAGATGAGAGAGACACAGAAATCAAGGATGACTCCCAGGTTTCAGGCACAGAGCCCAGGTCGGGGAGGTTCCCTTCACTGAGGCAGGACAAGCTTGGGGGAAAGATATTGAGCTCAGATTAGCAAAAGTTGAGTCTGAAGTGCCCTTGCCAAGGGACATAGAGGTCAGTGGGCAGCTGCATGCTGGTGTTGGAGTTCAAGGGGGCTGCCTGAGAGGAAGGCACGGATATGGGCAATGTGGAATGTCTGTGGAAGCCCTGGAGGTGGGCACACCTGTTCTGACCCCCCATCCCAGCCCCTCCAGACAGCTGCCTCCCCAGCTCTTTCCTTCCTCCATTTCTGGCCCGCAGTCTCCTGGTCCATCACACCCAGCTCCCTGGGATCCCCTTCTTCAGGCTCCTGGTTGTTCTATTCTCCCAGCGCCTCCCTTCTCCCCCTCTCTTTCATAGGTCCCACGGGCCTGATGCCAAGCTGTTGGCTGGTGGGGAGGACGTGGCTCCAGGACCCCTGGGCCTGGGGCAGCTGCTGGCCGTGGCTACCCAGGTCGCTGCGGGGATGGTGTATTTGGCGGGTCTGCACTTTGTGCACCGGGACCTGGCCACGCGCAACTGTCTGGTGGGTCAGGGACTAGTGGTCAAGATCGGCGATTTCGGCATGAGCAGGGATATCTACAGCACCGACTATTACCGCGTAAGGGTCTTCCCTCCCCAGCCTCTCCCCCGGCATCCAAACTGCAGACACCCTGGATCCCTCGTCGGCCCGGAGCCTGCCCTTACCAGGCATGCCCTCCTCTTCCTCGGGCGGCATGGGGTCTGAGACTCTCTGGCTCTGGTTTCTAACCCCTCTCCTACCTCCTCGGCACCCAGTGGAGGAGGGTCTCTCTCCTCCGCTATCCCGATGGAAACAGCACCGTAGGTTTTTCCCTCTTAGGAGAGCCACCTCTATTTATTTATTTATTTATTTATTT
>NW_007726144.1:321122-322015 GCF_000696425.1 Galeopterus variegatus | reverse complement strand
CGCGGCGCCCGCCCGCCCGCCGGCAGGTGGGAGGCCGCACCATGCTGCCCATCCGCTGGATGCCGCCCGAGAGCATCCTCTACCGCAAGTTCACCACCGAGAGCGACGTGTGGAGTTTCGGCGTGGTGCTCTGGGAGATCTTCACCTACGGCAAGCAGCCCTGGTACCAGCTCTCCAACACCGAGGTCAGCCCCGCTGCAAGCCATCCCTGTCCAGTCCTCCCTCCCCTCTGCCACTTCGGGTCCCTTTATCAGGGAACTCAGTCCCCCCTTCTGCCGCTGTACCACTGCCTGCAGGGGGACCCATCCCAGCATCCTGCTGATACTATGCTCCCTCCACGCCAGTCCTGTTCTTCTCTTCCTCTTGCTCTCCTATTCTTGCCTTCACGACTGTCTTAAGCCAAGACCCAACTAACTCGTGGGGGAACCTCAAAGCACTTTGTAAATGGAGCCCAGGGGCCGAGCCCGTGGCGCACTCGGGAGAGTGCGGCGCTGGGAGCACAGCAGCACTCCGGCCGCGGGTTCGGATCCTATATAGGGATGACCGACCGGTTCGCTCACAGCACTCACAGGCTGAGCGCGGTGCGGCTGGTCTCAAAAAGGACAAAAAAAAAAAGTCCGTAAATGGAGCCCAGACCTCCATCCTGACCTGCATTTGATAGACCTGGTAGACATCAAGGTGGAAGAGACATGGGAAAAGGAGGACTGCACAAGAAGGCCTGACACTGCAGCACGAAGGCTGGAGATTAGACTGTCAGAAGGACAGTCCTACCCTCTCCGCCTGCCCTCCAGGCTGGCCACAGCCAGAGCAGGCCCCAGGTGTTCTGTTTTCCAGAGCAGCTCCCCCCACCCGCTCCTTGGCTTACAGCTGTCAGTTTCCATTTCTCCTCCTAA
>NW_007726144.1:285656-320497 GCF_000696425.1 Galeopterus variegatus | reverse complement strand
CCCTCTCCGCCTGCCCTCCAGGCTGGCCACAGCCAGAGCAGGCCCCAGGTGTTCTGTTTTCCAGAGCAGCTCCCCCCACCCGCTCCTTGGCTTACAGCTGTCAGTTTCCATTTCTCCTCCTAAAGCGGTCTGCTCCCTGGAGGCTGTTGGGGTGGGGGAGAGGGTTATAGATTTTAATTTTCTCAAGCACTGAGGGAAGGAATGGGATTAGTGCCACCCATAACCCAAGTCCTCTGATGGGGCCGGGGGAAAGAAGGGGAAGAGAGGTACCAGGTTCCTCCTCCAACCATCTCCCTGCCACTCTGCCTCCTTTGGATCCCTCAGCTACTCTACCAGTCCTTCCTGGAGTCCAACTTTGGTCTTTCTTGCTTCAGTTTCTTTTCGGAGGCGCTAGGTGTCCACAGAGCAGTAACTACAGAAGGGAGAAGGAAGTGGGGTTGCCCTCTACTTTAAAATGCAAGCCAGCTATTTCCCAAGGCCTTTAACTGCTATTCTGCTCTATTTTTTCCCCCTCCGGAACTGAGAGGCAGAGGACCCTTCCTCTCCTCCTTTCAGCCCCCAGCACTAAACTGGTGGATTTGGCAAATGCCTTAACCCCTCCCCTTCCTCAGGCCGTCTAGCAAGTCTTCTTAGGATCTGATTCCAGCCATCGGGAAGAAATCCTACCCCAGCCCAAGCTTCACAGGGTCAAGCCTTAATCTTTGTGACTTCTTAGTGTCAGAGCAGAAAGGAATCTTGGAGTTCACTGTGTCCATTTAGATTATTAGCAACCAAGAAGCCCATACAAGTTGCGTGACCTGCCTTGGGAGCCTCAGCCAGACAGGGGCAGTGCTGGGGCTGGCCTCACTCTCCTGCCCCCAACCTAGTATGTTCTCTTCTCTGTCTCTCTGGTGGCTGCAGGCGATCGAGTGCATCACCCAGGGACGTGAGTTGGAGCGGCCGCGTGCCTGCCCACCAGAGGTCTACGCCATTATGAGGGGCTGCTGGCAGCGAGAGCCCCAGCAACGCCACAGCATCAAGGATGTACACGCCAGGCTGCAAGCCCTGGCCCAGGCACCTCCTGTCTACTTGGATGTCCTGGGCTAGCTGGCCAGCCCAGGGGCTGGGTCCACATGGGTAGCTGGAATACTGGGGCCTGCCCTCAGCAACCCCCATAGCTCCCAGCAGCCCAGGGTGATCTCAAAGCATCTAACTCACCCTCAGCATGCAGGAGGGGACAGGTTGGGGCTGGGAGTAGAGGCTGCTCCTGATTCTCTAGGCAAGGTTCCGTCATAGCAATTATATTTATTATCCCTTGGCTGTGTCTCTTGCCAATTCTTGGGATGATGTCATTCTGGGAGGGGGGCATTGGGACTCAGGTAGGGGACAGCTCTCTGGGATCGTTGCCCACTCTGGCTCCCCTCAGCTTTCTACCCCTACTCCATGCAGCCATTACCCCTATCTTGTGGCTGTGTTTGTATCTCAGTCCTGTGGTCACCTTGTTTACCTAGTGGTGAGGTGGCCTCAGACCCTAACTGTCTACCTCTGCACTTCAGGAAGGCTGGTGCTGCAGTGGGAGGGATGGGAGTTAGAAGTCCTGGTGGACAGGATGGAAGTGTTGGTGGGGTGAGTCTTGCATTTGTTTGTCCAGATCAGAGTAAGCACACAATAGAACAAATGGATGGGAGAGAGATTGATTGTGTGTGTGCATAAGTACACGTGTGGCAGGAACAGAGAAAGAGAAGGATTGTGAAGGAGGCAGGACCCCTTGTTCCTTCCCTCTGTCACTCTTCTTGGCTCTAAGTGCTTTCATGTTAGCATCTGGAGGCTAGGAACTGGGCAAGGTGGCTATTTCTTAAGGATGGAGCCATCTCCCTTTCTCATTCTGCCAAAGGGAGTAGGTGGGGTCTCCCTTCCCCTCTGTCTCTTGGAACACCACTGGCCTTAATTGAGTGGTCTGAGGCTTCTGAGACTGGGTAAGGTCCCCCAGCCCCATCATATCAGAGGTCCTGGGCCCTGCCTCCATCTTCCCTGACCTAAAGGCTTGCTCTCCACCCTGGAGCCAGGGAGGAGCAGCTTCCCCCACCCCCAACCCCATCACTTTCAATCACCTGCCCAGCTTCTGCAATAACGCATGCTCCCCTTGGCTCCTCAGGGCTAATCACATGGCTGTCTCACATCCCTGGGTGCCCAGCCTCCACCACCCGGTGATTCAATCTGGGTCTTATCACCCCTAGGCCTAGCCTGGTGATGTGTCTGCCTCTTGTCCAGGCTGGTTAGTGCTAATAAAGGTCTGACCCAGGACTGCAGGCTGATTGATGGACTGGGGAGTCTGGTCCCTAAGGGCCAAGTCCACAGGTCCTCCTCTCCTGCCCTGGGTGCTGCATCACCCTTGTGAGGGAGGGCACTTAAAATAGGTGGAGTGATTGGGAGGAAAGCGCTTGGGAACATGGTGAGGGAGACAGAGTTGGGGGATCAGATCCAACAGGTGAGCCCTGAGACAGATGCAAAGAGAGACAGGGAAGGATAGGACCTTCCATATCTTCCGACAGATATGGCAACGTGGGGAGAGACTGCAGAGGGAGGTGCAAAGACTGAGACATGCAGACAGAGAGAGAAGGAGAAAGACAGAGGCACACAGACAGACAGATGTGGACACAGATGGAGAGACAGGGGCAGACGAATGCTATAAACAGACACAGGTGACAGATGCAAAGAGAGACAGGGAAGGATAGGACCTTCCATATCTTCCGACAGATATGGCAACATGGGGAGAGACTGCAGAGGGAGGTGCAAAGACTGAGACATGCAGACAGAGAGAGAAGGAGAAAGACAGAGGCACACAGACAGATGTGGACACAGATGGAGAGACAGGGGCAGACGAATGCTATAAACAGACACAGGTAGGACAAGCCGCTGAATCAAAGAATGCCCTAGAGAACATCATGCACTCCTGGGGGGGCTTTCTAGCTCAGCCACACTCCCATCCCCTTCTCCCCCTCTGTCCTGTGAGCCTCTCTTCAGGGTCTGTGGGGGGACACCTCTAGACGTGGTGGCTCTATGGGTAGAGACATAGGGGGTCTGACATATGTCCCCTATTGAGCAGGATTGGGGCCATCATTGAAGTAGAGGGGTTGGAGGTCCAGTAGCAGAAGGGACCTGCTGGACATATGGAGCATTTCTAAGGTCAAGAGCCTCAGGGCATCAGAGACTCTTAAACCACAGCTGGAGGTATTTTTGGAAAAGCTGGGCAGGTGAGGTGAGGAGTTCTGGGAACAAGGTTTGGACAGGGAAAGGAAAATTCTGGAAGAGCACAGGAAAGGGAACTGGATAGCTATCATCGATCTGGGAACAGGAGCTGAAGCCGGCACTCTAATTCCTTCAGGCATTCTGGACCCGGGGCCTTGTCCTGAGTGGTGACGAGGCAGCTCCCACGTACACTGCCACCTTTGTGGCCTGAAAGCCCCCCCATTCCCTCCCCTTTACTGATGGACATACAGATGTGCACATCTGGCTTATCCCTCACAGCCCAGGCACGCACGTGCGAACACACACACACACACACACACACACACACACACACACACACACACACACAGAGGATGCCCCCCTCCCCAGTCACTCATAGCTGTTGGATTCCATTGTCATTAACAGTGCCCCCCTCCACACTGCTGTGGCCCCTGCCCCCTCCCTGTTAATTACCTCCTGGCTGTGCCAAGTGCATTAGCTACCCCCATACGTACCCCAGGGGCTGAACACTGGCTGAGATGGATAGCTGCAGGGGGATCGATGGAATGGGGCCCTGAGGACATCATGGGGGGCTGGGAATAGGACAGCAACTTAAGGCTGTGGGCATTCGACATCCGAGTCCCCCAGACTGACCTTTCTCCACCCTTCCTTCTCAGAGAGGGCTGCCTTGGTTGGAAGAAAGAAGCTCAGAAAGGGTAATGGGCACCTCAGGAACACGCAGCACTGAAGAAAGAAGCCAGAGCTCCCCTCTCTAAGCAAGCCTCTGCCAGCTCTCCAGTACCTACTCTTGAGAGAAGGAATAAGTGGTGTGAAAGCCAGTGGGGCTCCCCAGGAGCCCCCAGCACTGGGATGGAGTCTCTAAAGACTCCAGAGGTCCAAGCCATCCCGGACCCCCTCAGCTTTCCTAACCTCCTTTCTGCCCTGTTTCCTCAGGGGCTGGATTCCTGACAGGAGAGCAGAGCACCTATTCGTGTTTCCAGGAACAGGGCAGGCAGAGCGCTAGGGCAGACTGGGTGGAGAATGTCCCATCCTGTGCCCCCTCGGATCTCCAGGCTGAAGATAGATCCTAGAGAGAATTCCAGACTCCACAGACCCTGGGCTCTCTAAGTAACAGCTGGAGAGAGACTGCCTTGCCAAATTCCTGAAGTGGCCTTAGGCTGTCCAGTGGGGGTGGGAAATTTTCAGAGTAGGAGAATTTTCACAACTTTCTGCCTACTGCCAGGCTGAATCACCAGGCAATCCCGGCACCCCCTGGGGGGGAATGAGGTGGATCCACTGCTACCAACATTGGTCCCTGTCTGTCTCCGCCCTCCCACCCCCACCTCAGTTCTGACAGACTCCAGTACTAAGATGGAAAGTTTGGGCAGCAATGGCTCTGGGGTGGTGAGGAGGGTGATCAGCAGCCGGGAGAGACAGACAAGACAGGGCTGGAGCTGCAGGAGAAGCCCGCATAGAGGCCAGGAGGGATGGGCGTGGGAGGCAGCCCAGAGCAGTGCAGAGACCCATGAACTGTATATATGGGGTGCAAAGAAAACCGCAGAGAGCCCAATGTGCAGAAGGCCAGAGCCCAAGATCCACGGAAGCGGAGCCGCAGAGCAACGTGCTTTTCTTTGAGCCCTGCCTCTAATCCAGCCCTTGGAACAAGAGGCTCTTCAGCCCCCTCCCTCTATACTGAGTCCCCTTCCTCTTCTTACCCGGCTGGCGGTTGAGCTTCCAGATTTTGAAGCCTGGTTCTGTCGCTGCCTAACTGTGTGACACTGGGCAAGTTACTCAACTTTTCTGTGTCTTAGAGTCCTCTGCAAGAGAAGGATGGTAATAGCACCAACATCACAGGGTTGTTACGAGGTTTCAACAAGACCCACGCCTGAAGCTCTTCCACAGGGCCTGGCCCGCGGGGTGCTGTGTGAATGTTTGCTGTTTTTATTCCACTCTTTCCCACTCTTCCTCCTTTTCCCTGTTCTTCCTCATTCTCTCTATTCTGCCACAGACCTTGAGTACCCCTAGCCCAGGACCTTGCCCTGGTATTTGGGATTGGGTCAGATTGTATGTTCTGGGGGGATAGTGCTCACACAGAAGGGCAGCTCTTGTCCCCTGATCCCAACCACCCCCTCTAGCTCTATCTGCTTCTGAGAGAGGGGACTTGCGGGGCCATGGAGTGTGTGAGTTGAACAGGGAGCTTCTCCCTCCCTTTGAAGGCCTGTGTGCTCCAGGTCTCTGTGCTGCCCCCAAGGTGCTGGTGGAGGAAGAGCCTCTGGGTGCCGCAGGGATGGCAGGGCCAGAGCCCCGCCCCCACTGCCCCCGTTAACTCCAGCTTCTGACTCCCTGATTTTCCCTAGTGGGAATTTCCCTCCCACCCCACCTCCTCTGGGTAGCCCTCAGGGATTAGACAGGGACCTAGGCACACCTGTAGGGTGCTTCTAAGGTCCCAAATCCTCATGGACCCCAAGTCAGGTCTCCAATAGTAATTGATGTTAGATGCTTCCAAGGCTTTCTATCCGAAGTGCCAGAAAGTTGTTCCTATAGCCTGCCCTCGTGCTTCCCATCTGGATCGGAAGGGGTTACTCAGCTCCAGGCCTGCCCACTGCAGGTCCCAGCTGCCTGGGGCCTGTGGTCAGAGCTAATGTAGGCAAGAGTTGGAGGACAAGAGGGGATAAAGTTATTAGCAGTCTTTATCTTTGAGGGATATCGATTGTCAGGTCTCCAGGCTCACTTGCTCTTATAACGGGGCACATGGTGGTGTTGGGAGGGGCTCAGAAATATCTCACAGTGCTCCCCACCCCATATACTGGAGTGGAGCTGGGCTGCCCTGGTTTCTCAAAGGAAGACACGTGGAGACACAGTTTGGGAGGCAAGGGCTCTGGGGAGGCAGGGGTGAGGCACATGGGCCTGGGAGGGGAGTCAGGGCTTGGTGCCCTGGGCAAGGAGCAGACTGGAATGCTTGGTTTCAGGTCACTACACTTTGCTTTAAGGTAGGAGCGTGTGTGTGTGTGAAAGGGTGAGAGAGAGAGAAAAAGAAGAGAGAGCGTGCACAACTGAGCTAAAGAGATTCAAGATGGCAGCCCAAGAGGGAGAAGGGAGGGACTCCTGAGGCTCACATACACGCAACTGATCCACCAACTCCAACCTCCCATCACTCAGGCACAGCCTCCTCCACCAACACTTGGATGTCTTGTGACACCTTATCTGCCCCTCTCCAGGCAGCCATTGGTGCACCTTCGATCTGAATGTTCTTGATGTGATCATGTGTGTGCTGGTGGGCAGTACCTTACAGTGGAGTGTGTCACCCCCTTCCCACTCATGGGGACTTTGATCCCAGTGTGTCTGGTTTTGTGTTTGCATGTGACAGTCAGTCCCTGTGAGAAGATCTACGTAAACTTGGCTTTCTGCATGGGTCTGTGCAAATTCCTGTTCCCATTCTGAAATCAGAAGGGATGGAGGCCGGGGAAGGGGCTCAGGGACCTGGCTGTCCACCTCTTCCAGGGATGCCACTCTGTGGGCGTTTTCAGCCAGAGGTTTGCCAGCTCCTGGCTGACCATCTCCAGGGGGGGATGGAGCTTAGACTACAGAAAGACTCTGAGGGAGATGTGGGGAGAGCAGCGGGGGCTGGGGGTGTGGTGATGCTGGGAACAGAAAGGCACAATCTCCTCCTTTCCTTCCTTCCCACCTTCCTTCCTTCCTTTCTTCCTCTCTTTTCCTTCAGGGACGAGGGGGTCAGGAGTGGCTTCTCTGGGCAGGGGGTCTGAAGCTCTGGTCCTTTTGCCCCAGAGGAGCTGGCTTCCCCTCTGTGGGCTGAGAGAGGAGGTAATTAATGACAGGGAGGCTAGGAGGGGTGAGTGTTCAGGGCTAATGTTGGTATTAATCAGGAGCTGGTCCCCAGTGAGGGATAGGATTCAGCTGGGGCACTGTGTGTGTGTGTGTGTGTTTGCACATGTGTGTTGGGGGGGGTGAGGGCTATGGGGGACCAGGAGCTCCTGACTTATCCCTTCAGCATCCCTCCCTCCCCATAGTGTCCCCCCACCATATCCAGCCCTCCTGCCCCTGCCCCTGTGTCTTTGTTTTTCTGGAAGTCCCTCCTGGTATGTGTCTTTCAACATCCTGCTGAGGGAGGGGCAGATTCCTCCTCAAGTCCATGTCCATCTCTGTATGTGGGGGTGGGGCAGGCCACCCCCTCCCCACAAACCCCTCACTAGCCCTTCCTGTGGGCAGGCGCATTAGGTGATTCCCGAGGCTGTCAGCCCAGCTAATTGCCTCTCAACCTTCCCCTCATCACCAGGGAGGCCCCCCATGAACTCCATTAGCCCCCCTCCTCTGATAGCCCCTAAATCAGCCCCATTTATTCACAGAAGGGGGGTCTGGGCTGAACTGTGATTACAGCTAGAGTGGAGGGATGGATGAGGGAGGGATGGGAGTTTGAGTTTGAGTGCCAGGCAGGCTGGTGGGCAGGCCAGAGGCAGGACTGGAAGGGGAAGAGGAGGGGCTGGGGGTCCTGTGGGCAGATTCAGACCAGGGACCACCCAGGGCCAGGGATCTGGGCACCTGAAATAGAGGGGGAGGCCAGGCCAGGCTGGAGGGTGGACAGCTGGGGGTCCTGACTTGTATTTCAGGGACTCCCCACTAAGACCTGGGAGGGTGAAGAAGGGGGGTTGGATGGGCATGGCGCCTGTGAGTGGGTCAGCCTGATCACTGTTATCAGTGTCATTGCCATGCATTTATGACAAGCTTGCTTGAGAGGATGGGAGAGCCACGAGAATGCTCTATCCTTGTAGGGCTTTCCTGAGAGGACCTCACCGCTCTGAGCCTGGCCCAGGCCAGCCACCCACCCACGCGATGTGTGGGGGGAGACAACTTTCTCTGTCTGTGTGTTCTAGCCAGCGCATCTCTGCGGGGCCATGGGTGAGATGGCAGTGGTAGTGGTGGTGGGGAGGAGGACACAGCCTGGCCCAGGCCAGCCACCCACCCACGCGATGTGTGGGGGGAGGCAACTTTCTCTGTCTGTGTGTTCTAGCCAGCGCATCTCTGCGGGGCCATGGGTGAGATGGCAGTGGTAGTGGTGGTGGGGAGGAGGACATGTGCGCGGTGTGTGTTGACACTCAACCTGCCTGGGTGAGTTGTGTGTGCAGGAGACAGTGAGGCCAGCCTCGTGCTCAACTCTCAGCTGCTCTTCCCAAGCAGGACCGGGGAGCCAGGATGCTCTGTGCACATTCCTTCTAGGCAGCAGCCTCCAGGACTCCTTACAAACCCTTTCGCACCCTGCAGGGAAGAGGTGCCTCCACCCTGTCCCCAGCTTCCATCTTAGCCCTTGCCATAGTGTCCACCCACTCGTCAGCACTCCCCGGGCCAGTCACTGCCGCTGCTCGCCTGGATGAGTGCAGCAGCCTCTTCACTGGCCTCCCTGCTCCCTATAGCCTCTTCTCAACACAACAGTAATAATTCTGTTAAAATCTGAGTTGGATCACGGTCCCTCTCTACTCAAAATTCTGCTCTGATTACATCCCCATCTCACACAGAACAAAATCCAACAGCCTTACCCATAGCCTAAGAGGCCTTGCAGGATTTGGCCCCCATTACACCTCTTTTTCAATATCTGCCACCAGGCTCCCCATTACACACTGGGTTCCACTCTCTGAAAAGAGTTATTATTGTTCTTTGAACATGGCACACACTCTGGCCTTGGCCTTTGTCCTTGCTGTTCCACCTGCCTGGAATGCTCTTCCCCCCAAAACCTGCATGGCTCCCTCCTTCAGTTCCTTTAGCTTTTCCCCTGGAGCCTACCTTCTCACCGAGACCTTCCCTGATCACGTTTCCAAAAACTGTACCCTCACTACTCTCTATCCTTTTCCCTGGTTCATTCTCTATTTTTTATGGTAATACTTTTCATCATCTAATGTGTCATGATTTTACTGATTTAGCTTCTTTATCATCCCTTCACCACCATCACTACTAGAATATAGGCTTCATTTTTTTACTTTCCATATTTAGGCAGAAATTTGTGTTTATTTCCTTTACAGTTGTAGCTCCAATGCCTGCACATAGAAGGTACTCAATAAATCTTTGTTCAATGAACAAATGAATAAACGATTCTTTCCCTATTAGCATGTGAGCTCTTTGCGGACAAGAAACTCTTACTTATTGCCTAAATTATTAAATATAAAGATCTTAGAATAGTGCCTAGTAATCAGTAGGTGTTCATTTAATAAAAATTAGTAGTAGCTATTAACATCATACCATCATCATCATCATCACCATCATGATTGTTATTTCCTCCGTGTCCTGGGCCCTAGGTAAACACAAAACAGTGCTCGTTGAACAAAAGGATGAATGAGGACTTTGGGTCCCCTTCTACCTTCCTGGTGGGCCTCCGGGGGACTTTCCTCCTTCCGGCTGTAGGCCTGAGCCCAGGAGGCAGAGCTGGGGTCCAGGGAGCTGGAAGAGCATTGCACAGGCACCAGGTGGCAGCCTTTCACTCAACGTTTACTGAGCACTTACTCTGTGCTAGGCCCTGGGAGTACCAAGATGATTTCGACCAGCCCCTGTCCTTGAAGAACTCAGAATCTAGGGGGAGAGAGGCAAGTGTTAAACTTTTACACGCAAGAGTGGGATGGGGGTGGCTGGGACTGGGCCTGGAAAGGCTTCCAGAAAAAGGGCAGTTGAGCTGAATGTGAAAGGATGAGAACAAGTGAGCCAGATGAAGGAAGGGAAGAGTGCCTTCTTCTTCATCCTCTTCTTCGCTGGGCCTCAGTCTCCCCATTTGCCCCTGGAAAGTGCTGGATCAGGTGACTTTCAAGGCCCCCTTGGCCTCTGACTTGCTGCAACTGTATGGTCTTTGGTCTGAGGCCCTTGAGCGGTGCTCTGGTTTCTGCTGCCGCCTGCTGGAGACTCTTGGCGGAACGGAACTCCCCTGAAAAACAACCCTGACCCTTGCCTTCTCCCCTTTCTTCCCCAAAGCCAGCAGAACTTTCCATTCCGTCTGTCCACACACACCTCCCACCCCTAAAAGCACCAACTAAATAACATTTGCTTGTCTCTCAGATCGAAGTTTCCTAGATAAAAAATATTCTAAGTACATATTTTAGACAAAAGGACTTGAAACTAGAATAAAGAATTCTTAACTGTTATGACCCAGCAATCCCATTTCCAAGTAGCTACCAAGATAAATGAGAATATATGTCCACAAAAAATTGTACATGACTGTTCATAGTAGCTTTATTCATAGTAGTCACAAACTGGAAAAGAGCCAGTGCCCACCAGCTGGTGTAAAGGTGAGACAAGGTGTATCCATACAGTGGAACAGTGCTCAGTATAAAGAGCAACGAATGATTGAAAAACTTTATGGTAACTGAAAGAAGCCAGACATGAGCAAGCACGCATTGTATGATTTCATTTATATGGAAATTCTAGAACAAACAAATCTGCAGTGACAGTAAGCAGAACAGAGATTTCACAGGGCCAGGGATGGGGGTTGAGAATGGAACTTGGAGGTATTTTGCAAAGGGGAACAAGTGAACTTTTGGGGGAGATTGAAATTTTAAACATTTTTTTTATTGGGATGGTGGTTACACAGATGAATACGTTTTTCAAAACCCATCGAACATTATGCTAAGTGAAATAAGCTAGACACAAAAGGACAAATATTGTATGATTTCATTTATTTGAGGTACCTAGAATAGTCAAATTGATAGAGAAGGTAGAACAGTGCCAGGTAGATTGCCAGGAGCTGGGGAAGTGGGGAATGGGGAGTTATTGTTTAATGGGTTCAGAGTTTCAGTTTGAGATGATGAGAAATTTCTGGCGATGGATAGTATTGATGATTGCACGCAATGTGATGTACTTAATGCCACCGAACTGTGTACTTTATGTATGAGCATATTTTACCAAAAAAAAAAAAAAAAAAAAAAAAATCTAAAAAACAAAACTCACCAAACTGTACACCTTAAGTGGGTACATTTTTATTGCACACAATTATACCCCAATAAAGTTTATTTTAAAAGTCTCCCGGGAGGGAGGTTCCTGCTTTGCTCTTTCTGAACTATTGCAGTTCACTCTGTGGCTGGCTGTGTGATGCAGTGGTTTGGAGACTGAGCCCTGTAAAATGCTACTTCTGCCACTTAACTAGTGTCCTAAACCGCAGGGGGCGTCCGTCATCATATGTAAATGAGCCTGATGATGGAACCAAACTCGATTTTAAGGATTAAATGAGGCAATGCACCTGAAGGGCTAACGATGATGACAGCAAATGTTAATCAGATTAGGGAAGGGTGTTCAGGTCCGGTCTGCGGGCGGAGGGGTTGAGGGAGGAGGCTGCTGGCCGCCAGGTGGCGCAGCCGCGCCGGGCTCAGTCAGCCCAGAAGCCGACTGCGGGACGGTAGACAGAAGCCCAGGACCCGGGGACCGAGGGGACGGGTATAGGTGGGGACTGTGGGGGAGGAGAGCAGGGGCCTGTGCCCGTCCGCCTCTCCCGGACTAGGATGCGGCGGTTGGTCCCCGGGTTGGGTGTTTTATAAAATCACGGTGATTGCGCAGACTGGAAAGTGGCCGACGTAGATGACCTCACTGATTCCTCCCCACAGCCCCACTTTGCAGATGGGAAAGCTGAGGCGTGAGAGGTTGCGTAACTCCGGGCCAGCCACACAGCGAGTGGACAGCCGCGGAGGGACTCGGGCAGCGCCCCTGCGCTATCTCCCGGTGTCGTCCCCTCTCCGCTCCGGCCCGCGCTCCGCCTCTGTGATCCCACCCCCACCACAGTTTTCCCTCCTGGGCGCTCTGGATCTCTCCGCCCCCGGCTCCCGGTTTCCTTGTCAAACCTTCCTGCCTTGGCAGGGGCCCGAGTCCCCACCCCCTTCCTGCCCCCCGCCCCTCCGCGCCCCTCCTCGCCCCGCGATCCGCGGCCTTCGGCTTCCGCGCCGCTCCCGCAGTCGGGCTGGGGCTCAGCGTAGGGACCCTCGCCCGGTCCTCCGCCGCCCAGTCCTCCCCGCCGACCCCAGCGGCCCCCACCCCAGGCCGGCGGAGAGACAGGGCCCGAGGCAGGTGAGTGACCCGCGCCTGGGAGGCCCCGGTGGTGGGCCCCGAGACCACCCTGCCCCGAGGAAAGGGCGTGCGGACGCGGGGCCTCTCCCCGACTGCGGCTCGAGACCCCCGGGGGGGAGTGGGGAAAAAGACGGACAGACGAGACGTGAAGGCGGGGAAGCGGGCGCAGTGGAGAGGGGCCAAACGGGGATAGATCGAAGGTTTCCATCGTTAAAAAACATGTAAATGAAATGCCAATGAGGCTGCTTCCCAAGGGCCTTTAAGAGGACTTCGTGAGTCCGGGGCAGCCTCCATCCCGCTGGCTCCCTCTCGGGGCTGGTGGGAGAAGGGTGTCTCTCCTTTGCTCAAGGGAGTGGACGACGGTAGGAGCATTGACACTGGAGTCAAGGCTGCCTAGGTTCGAATCTCGGCTCTGCAGCTTACAAGCTGTGGGGTTTTGGTCAAGAGACTTCACCTTTGTGCCTCAGCTTCTCATTTCTAAAAGGGGAATAATGAAATGTAGTGTCTACCTCATGGGGTTGTTGTGAGCTGAAGCTTAGATGAGCAAATGTCTTCCGCACTGAGCAGTGCCTGGTCAGTGTTTACTATCAGTGTGGCCCTTCTCCCACGAGGGAGGGTGTAGGGAAAGGGACCCAGGTTGTGGATCCCTGGCTTTCACAGTTTTACCAGTTATGAGGACTAGGAAGTTGGTTCAAGGTCTCAGGCATCTGGATCTTCAGGAAGTTCTCTGGGCCAATGATCTGAGGTAGTGCTAACAGCCAGGCAGGTGTGTGTCTATGAGGGGTGGCCAGGGGCTGAGGCCCCAGGAGCCCAGGCCCCAGCAAAGCCATCCTTCACCCCCACCCCCATTTCCAGCCTCCATTAATTGACTCTTGGCTCCCCTGTTGGCCTTTTATGAGTGGCCTCCCTTGGGGCTGGGCTGTGACCCCAGTCTCTGGGGACGGGAACAGCTTGTGCTGCCCTGAGTTTCCCAGGCTCAACCAGGCCTCAGCTTCAGGCAGGATCAAGCAAAGGGTCAACTCTCAACCCTGGCCTAAGCTGGGCCTTGGGGTGGGAGCTGTTCTCTGAACCCCACCCCAACTCAATTCAAGGTATGATACCTATGTGTGTGCATGTGAGCCAGGGTGTGGGGACAACTCTCCTGTCTTCTGTCTGTGTCTCTCCTCTGCTGTTGTCTCCCACTTCTGAGGCCTTCCAAGGGCTGCCCACCATACTTGCCACTGCAGTTGGTGCTGCCCCACCAGCTGCTAGGAGCTGGGTCAGCCGGCTGGCCTCTGTTTCCTCTGGGAGGTGAAGCTGAGGGTTGGCATCTGTCCTCCCCACTGCCAACATTCCCTATCAGACTCTCCCAGAAGAGGAAGCTCATTCCCTAGGCATTCCCCTCCACCAGTCGGAAACCTGGAGAGAGATAGAGGTCACTGGGCTGCTGTCAGCCTCCCCCCACCCAACTGGGGAGGGGGCTGAGGCCAGGCAGGGCCTCCACCACAGCACTCCCCAGCCTCTCCTCTGAGTAGCCTTGGAAACCTTGAGAAAGAGGCCTCCCAGGACCCATCCTAGCTACAGGGAGGTTGTTGGCTCCTGGCATCTATCCTATGGGGGAGAAGCCAGCAGGAAGGGGAAGAGAAGACAGGGATGGAGAGAGAGAATAACAAAGACAGAGATAGAGACATAAATATTAAAACAGAGATCGGCAGATGTACAGACACAGCAGAGGCATAGAGGCTCATTGAAATGGGGCCCAGAAGGAGAAAGGCAGACGTAGGCAAACAGAGCAGACAACTAGAGATAGAACAAAAAGGAGGTGCAGACAGAGGGAGAGACAGAGAATCAGAAGACCGCAGGGTGGGGCCGGCTCGTGGCTCACTCGGGAGAGTGCGGTGCTGATAACACCAAGGCCCCGGGTTCGGATCCCACATAGGGATGGCCGGTTCGCTCACTGGCTGAGCGTGGTGCTGACAACACCAAGTCAAGGGTTAAGATCCCCTTACCGGTCATCTTTTAAAAAAAAAAAAAAGAAGACCGCAGGGAAACCACGGGGGTAGAAAGATAAAAGGGCAGCACAGCCTTTGGAGCCTGACAGACCTCCTACAAACCCTGCTCTGCCTTGGGTTGGCTGTGTGGCCTGTGGCAAATTACTTAACCTTGCTGGGATATTTCTTCATCCATAAAATGGGAGGCATAATTGCACCTCCTTTATAGGATTGCTGAAAGAACTAAAAGAAAGGATCTAATACACATTTAACAAGGCGTGTAATTAGTATTACAGCACCCACATGTAGCAGGATGGAGGTCCAGAGAGAAACGGCTGGTGGGTGGACCGTGCCCCAGGGCCCACCCACGTGCTGGTGGGCGATCATGCTCATGCTCTCCTGCTTCTGCCTCCAACCTGGCCCAGTCCCTCTATTGAGGAGGAAGTGTGTGAACTGGACAGTGAGGGGGCGCTGTCCCCGGGCTGGGAGGCACAGGATGAGGACTCAGGCCATGTGTGCCCCTCCACGCCCGGGGTGACTCAGTGCCTTGCCTTGCCATGCACTCATCCTGTAGGAACTTGGAGAACAGCCTTGAGGAATTCCTGCCAGAGGTCAGGAGGACAGTCTGGAGCCTGTAACGTTGGGAAGTTTCTTCTGAATTCCATCTTCCGTCACCTCACCATTGACACACCTCATTGTGTTTTGAGGGCCCTGGGACGAGTGCCCAGTTTTGTTGTCAGGTGAGCCAGGGAGGAGCCACAGTTTCCAAACATCTCTCCCTCTCCCCCATTCCCCACAAAGTAAGGGTGAGGCTTACTGGAGTCAGAAAAGATTTCAGAGTCTATCAGTTCATCCACTCCACACAAATCTTTAGTTACTGCCTGCCGAGCGAGTGCCAGGTGTCCTGGATGTAGGTGCTGGCGGTGCCAGGGATGCAGCGGCAAGGCAGGCAGAGACATGCCCTGCCCCTACGGAGCTCCAGGCCAGTCTGGAGCACAGACGATAATGAAACGTAGTGGCTCCTAGGAGGGGAGCTGTGGGCAAACATCTGGGGGGCACTAGGTCTCCCAATAGAGCATTGGAAAGGAATAAGATTTAGGGGTTCCAGCCATGTGGGGAAACCAGGCTCACAAACCAGCAGTCACAGGTTAGGGGATCCATCGGCTTAATCAGCCCTTCAGACATGAGGTGTACCAGCAGCTGTGAACTCCTGGACTGGCCTGGGTTAGTTCCACTTGCTCTCAGAGGAGAGACATGGGTGCCAAGGCTTTGGCTGGGGCTTGGGGAAGTGTCTGGCCTCTGGCAACTGACCCATGTCCAGTTTACAGCCAGCCTCAGGGAGGGCAGGGTTGGGGGAGAACAACCCAGGTGTCCTGTGAGCGTCCATGGTAACTGTGCTAAGAGCCTGTAGGAAAGCCCTGAGGGCGGGGAGAAACGGGTGAGGCTGGAGCCACCGAGGGGCTTCCTGGAAGAGGCTGGCTTGGACCTGGGCATTCCAGAGGTGGTCTGTGCAGAGTTTGCTGCGTGGTGAAAGGCCTGTGGAGGCAGCAGGCTGTCCAGTGTGATGGGAGCACAGGGGCTGTGAGGCTGGTCACCTGGTGGGGCTGGCCCCTGGGTGTCCTTTCCTGTGGTGTGGGGAGCCACAAAGGGTGCTAGAGAGGGGCAGTGGCCAGAGCAGAGCTGTACTTCCTGAAGGTAATCTAGGGGTGACAATGAGCAGGGTGGGCCAGAGAGGGAGCGGCTCCTTAGCCTGTGTCACCCCAGGGGTAACCTCCACTCACTGCTTTGTCCTTTGAAACAGATTTTTTTTTCCTTTTTGTCTTTTTTACTGACCGGTAACTGGATCGCAACCCTCAGTGTCGTGCCTGTACGGGGGACCGGCAACGGGATCGCAACCCTTGGTGTCGCGCCCGCACCTCGCTCAGCCAGTGAGCGGGAACCGGTCTCCA
The DNA here is from genome assembly GCF_000696425.1 of Galeopterus variegatus. Classification (NCBI taxonomy): domain Eukaryota; kingdom Metazoa; phylum Chordata; class Mammalia; order Dermoptera; family Cynocephalidae; genus Galeopterus; species Galeopterus variegatus. The sequence goes on along the minus strand of NW_007726144.1, from coordinate 304,326 downwards.
TATGGGATCCGAACCCTTGGCGGGAGCGCCGCCGCGCTCTCAAGTGGCGCACTCTCCAGTGCGCCACCTGGCCGGCCCCAGATTTTTTTTTTTAAAGCAGATTCTAATCCCACTATTGCCTCTGGCAGCCAGCTGGCCCTTGGACAAGTCATTTTACCTGAGACCCTCCATTGACTCCCTGTGAAACGGGGATAACAATCACTAGCACGTTACACGGTGGTGGCGAGGGTTGGGACTGGCACTGGTGCCAACCTCCAGTAGGTGTGTAGTAGATGTTTGGTGAATCAGAATCCCTACAGTTTCCCTATTTCCTAATGAGTAAACAGGTTGGGCCTAGGACCCTCTAGCTCCTGTTTCCTGAGACACAGAGAACACAAGGCTGGCCCCTCACCCCTGTCCCCTTCCCTCTCAGCCTCTGGAGCACACGCAGGCTTCCTGTTCCTCCATCCGGCAGGCATCCCTGGCGTGCTGAGGGCCTGGCTTGGCTGGATGTAGGAGGGGCTCTGTGCTTGTGTGTGCAAATGTTTACACGTGTGCTCTGTGTGGCACGTGGAGCAGAGGAGGCTGTTGGTGGAGCTCCCTGTGTGGGGAGGGGAAGAGTCTTCGGACCGGGATCTTACTGAGTGGAAAGAACTCAGTGATCCTGTCTCCATGGCCAAGATAGGTTAGGAAAGGACACACAGACAGACACAGAGACAGGGAGAGAGACAGAAAGACAAGAGAGATACAGGGTGAAACAATCTTAGCACCAAGCTTAGATGCCTGGCTTGGTGAGTGGATCACGGCTGGAGTTCAGCATCCGCTCCCCCGAGAGAGACAGAAAGACAAGAGAGATACAGGGTGAAACAATCTTAGCACCAAGCTTAGATGCATGGCTTGGTGAGTGGATCACGGCTGGAGTTCAGCATCCGCTCCCCGCCTTGAAGGTGAATGCCCTTGTACAGTGAACATACTGCACAACTGTGCATGACAGCCTTGATATAGAATAGGAAGGAGAGAGGCAGAGAGATGGAGACCAAGAAAATGATGGAGGAAGGGAAGGAGGAAAAAGGCAGATAGCAGAGAGTTTCTGATGAAGAATAAGCCAAAAGTCAGAAAGGAAGAGACAGAGAGCCGAACGGGGGGCATTCTGTTTCTACATCAATTTCTGATGAAGAATAAGCCAAAAGTCAGAAAGGAAGAGACAGAGAGCCGAACGGGGGGCATTTTGTTTCTACATCAATGCACATCCACCGAGCAGGCTCTAGTCGGAGGCTCTCTTCTAGAGTGGTCACTGGAACTAGTGGTTCCAACCCTTGCTGAACCTTGGGAGAGGTGGGGGTGTTCTCCCACTTTACAGATGAGGAGATAGAGGCTCAGAGGGCTCAAGCGATGTAACTGAGGTCACACAACTTGTAAGTGACAGAGACAGGACTAGAACCTTTGGACTCCAAAATGAAAAGGGGAAAGAGAAGAAAAAAAGAAGGAGGGGGAGGAAGAAGAGGAGGATGAAGGCAGTGGGAGGACAGGGAGAAGGAGGAGAAACAAGAAGGAACTGAAGCTGGGGCTCAGGCTGAGGCTGGGAGAAGCAGAACCCAGGCGTTCTGCCTTGTCAACTGCCTCCGGCGTGTAGATGCACCCGGCAGGCCGCCCGTCCGTCGTTCTGGGGGATCAGGTTCTCGGGGGAGCCTGGCCCCCTCCCACCCCCACTTCCTTTCTCTCTGTCAGCATTTGAGGCTCTGTTACCATTCCTGGATCATCTTGGGGGGTCTTCAGAGAAAATAAGAAACAGTTTTTCCTGGAATGAACACCCCAAGGGCATGACAGTTCCAACGGGCGGGGGGAAGGGGCCCTATTGGGTGCAGGAGGACTGGGACTGAGGAGGCTGTCTGTCACGGAGCATATTATGTACTGGCTTTAAGCATTTTATCTACATTAACTCATTTAATCTGCACAACAACCCTACCAAGGAAGTGCTACTCTCATCCCCATTTTATAGATGAGGGAACTGAGAGCTGGGATTCATACCCAGGTTTGAACTCGGGTGGGAATGGGCTGCGGAGCTCAGGGGTTATCCTATGCTATACCACTTCTCAGAGAAGCTGGAGGGTAGCTCGTGGGAAGTCCGTCCTGCTGTCTCACTTCCATCAGCCCCACCGTTGCTCTTTGCTTTCTATAGAAATAGATCCTCTCCTGTCTACCGTGAACTGTACCCCCTCCCCACTTCCAAAGACCCCAGACTAATTTTCTCCTCTTGGGACGGCTGGGGCCCAGTGAGGGTAGAGGGGGATCCCCACCAGACAGAGCCAGGACGAGCTCGGAGAAGAGCAGGGAGAGTGAGCTCTGTTGGGCCCCGTGTGAGCTTGGAGGCTTGGAGGGCAGGGATGCTGGGGGCCCATGCAGGCGGGACTCCAGGGCCTGGCCAGGAGCCCAGCTGATTTGCATCTTGAGGTGGAGGAGAGAGATGTGTCAGCTCATTCTTGACTGTAAACACATCTTGGTTCCCACGCCTCTGATCATGTTCTTGTGCAGCCCCCACTCCCAACCCCTTCTCCTCAACCCCTTGCCAGCTCTCACTGAGGCTCTTAGAAAGAAGATGCAAAGTCCTGGAATTCCTGTCTGGGCTCGGGAAAGTCTGGAACCATGGTGATGCCTCTGCCAGCAGCTTGGGTTTGGATCCCAGCTCTGACACTACTGGCTGTGGCCTTGGGCAGCTTTCTTACCCTCTCTGTGCCTGTTTCATCTGTAAAGTAGACAATAACACCTGCTGCAGTGGCTTAATGTAAGCTTTAAGTGAGATGATCTGTGTAAATCACTCAGCTCCCTGCCTGTCCCAACACAGTAAGTGATACATAGGGGTCACATTATTATTCTTGTTGTGAGGGAAGGTGTTTGGGTCCCTCAAACCACATGCTCAGAGGATGGAGGGTGGGTAGGGGAAGGCGAGGAGCCTGTGTATGAGGAGAAGTGAGCCTGCAGTGGGGGAGGTCAGGGGCTGCCCTCAGTGGGTGCACTGTGGACACCCAGTGCAGGGCAGGGAGCCAGTAGTTGTCTGATTTAAATCCCTTGATGGGTATGTGTAAATACCTGAGGCCCAAAGCTGCTGGGAGCATGGGCCAGGGCCGCAGGTGCCCTACACTCTCAGAGACAAAGTCTCAGGCAGCAACAATTCCAGAGGCCAAGCTGGGGCTCTGGCCTCCTGATCTGGCCTGTGTTCCCTTCTCAGGGGCTGAGAATGGTCAGGCCAAACCCTTCCTCTCCCTGTCAGGAACCGCATCCCATCTCTCTCCTCCTGACCGACCACCCACTGGTCTCCCCTGACCCCACCCTGGCTTCCAGCCCCTGGACTGACGAGCTGGATGCCTCCTCCACACTCCAGCCCTACCCAGAGGGCCTCTGGGAAAACAGACCTGCCCACCCCTCCAGCCTGCTAGTCTCCTGGCCAGCCAGAGTGGGGGATTGGAGCCAACCCCTCCTCATGCTCCTCTATCCATCTCAAAGCCCCCAGGTGAACCATTTCCTCTAGAAGTTGCTTAGGTGGAGGTGACAGGGACACTCTATTACTCAGGGTTGGGGGAAGGGGGCGCTGCTGATGTGAATGGGAAGAAGGACTTTGGGCTCCACAGCTCAACCTACATGGCACCTCCTCCTTGTGCCTCAACTCCAATCCTTCCTGGTTTTGTCAACCTCACTGCACCGGGGCTCTGGGGACAGATCCAAGGGGAAGCCTGGGGAGCCCCTGTGTGGCTTAGGAGATGAGGCTCATGCAAGGAGAAGGGTGATGATCCTGGCTCGAGACAGACGGAGTGCCAGTTGAGGACAGGGGTCCCATGCCAGGGCTAGAGCCAGGCATCCAGGAAGAGGGGAGCATGGAGGACAGAGAGAAGAGGTGGAGATGTGTAGAAGACTTAGGGTCCTGCCATGGCCCTGGCTGCCAAGCACGCTTGAGGGAGAGGCGGAGAGGTCAACTGGGACCAGACAGAGTCAGCCCTGGGGGCGGGGGCTGGGCCTGGGAAGAGGGCAGAATAGGGCAGGGGTGGGAGAGGACTGCTTGGGGATGTTGGGAGGAGGAGCCGACTGCGAGTGGGGATGTGTGGGGGTGATGTGGGAGGGTTGTGCTGGGACAGACTATAGGGAGCATCTGAAGTGCACTCCTGTGGCCTGGCTCTGGGGGACAGGGTTGATTGAGCCTCGCCCATCAGAGTGGACCACAGTGTCAGCTCAGGAGCCAAGCCACCAGAAAGAGGCTTCTGGCCCTGCCCCTTCCCCCAAATCCCACCCACTGTGTTCAGGGTGGTGGGAGAATGGAGCCACCCCCACTCCCAACCTCTATCCGTGCTCCCCACCCCGCCTGCCCCCCATCCTAGCCAGGCTGTTTCCTGTTTTCAGGCTCCATGTCCTGAGCGCTGGGATCCCCCAGGACATTCTCTGGCCTCCTAGACCTCAGGGCTGTGCTGGTGCTGCCCAATCCTTGGCTCACCTGAGTTCCTCAAGCCCACCTGGTGAGTTACCTGGGGTCTGAGGATGGATGGGAGGAAGCACAGAGAAGGCTAGTGGTAGAGGTTTGCCCTGGGGAGCCAGGATGGGGCATGGCAGCTCTGTGGGACTGGAAGTTTGCAATGGAGGGAGGAAGGCTGGGGAGGAGAGGTGGGTGTGATGAGAGGGTGGAGACTGGAGATTTGACTTCTGGGGATTAAAGGTGGGGGTGGAACACAGTGAGTGAGAAGGGGTTAAGTTAGGGAGTGTATCTTACTCTGAGACCTGGGGGAAAGCAGAGTGTGTGGGTGGGGGGCGTGGGGTGGGGCCAGGCAGCAGGCATTCCAGAGATACTCAGGGGGGTAAGGGGCCAGCAACCGCGACCTTTCTCTCTTCTCAGAAAAATTGTAAGCAGATGTGGGCGCTCAGAGAGGCCTAGAGCAGGGAGCCAGGGCAAGTTTTAGAAATATGGAACACAGAACCTGAAACCGGCTGTGGGGGCGGGCACTCAGGGAGCTCACCTCTCCTGACCTCAGGAGCTGAGATAACTGACGCAGCTGAGGTCCTGACCCTCCTCCCACCCACTGGGTGAGGCCAGGGGTGGGGGAGATGGAGATGAGCCCATTTCCAAATGGCTGATGGGCTGGTTGTGGGGGGTGGGGAGACAGGAGCTTTCCCTTAAATCTGAGGCCAGGTTGGAACGCCTAGAGACGGGTGCAGTAGTGTGCTAGCAAGGGTTTTGGGGGCCAGGGGTGGCCTTGGGTTGTGGTGTTTGCTGATTTCTATGGTGTCCATAAGCTCTCCGCGCCTGATTTCAGGCTACTAACGTGACCTCATTAAACATGGAGTTCACCCCACTGTCTCTCAAGCCTGTGTGAGCACAGCTGGCTCTCTCAAGTCCGCATGAGCTGGCTCCAGCACACCAGTGGTTGGGAGGTCACCTGGACCCACCCCCACTCCCACCCCATATAGCAGGAAACCCCTGACAACATTTCATTAGGGTGGTTTTGGCTTCTGCATGCATATTGCCAGTGATGGGGAGCTCACCCCCCCAGGTAGCTGATTCCGTTACTGAACTGCTTTGACTGTTGGAAAGCTCTAAGTGAGCCCATCTGCTTCCCTCACAACTTCCCCTCAGCATTTCCACTTCACACCCTGGTACAAATAGCAAAGTGCCCTGGGTAGGGACTGGGCTTGCGGTGGATTCAGAGATAAAGGGCACTGAGTCCTTGCCTCTGAAGGTCATGGTCAGAGAACAGGCACTAAAACAGTGGTGGTGGGTGAATGGTGCTGGAGGGCACCAGAAGGAATAGGTGGGTGCAGTCTGCCATTGGGGGATGGGGAGCAGAGCAGAGAAGGGGTGGCACTTGAGCTATATATGGTGGGTGAATGGTGCTGGAGGGCACCAGAAGGAATAGGTGGGTGCAGTCTGCCATTGGGGAATGGGGAGCAGAGCAGAGAAGGGGTGGCACTTGAGCTATATGGACTTTGAAAGATGAGTGCTCCACGTGAACAATGAGGGTGAGGGTGTCTGAGCAAACTCCAGGCAAAGACTCAGGCATGGAAGTGCACTGTCTATTCAGAGTACGATCTGGGGGAGCTGGAGCCCAGGAAGCAAGGGCCAGAGGACAAGAGGCAGGAGGCTCGTCTCTTCTGCATGCCCATGGCTCAGATGTCTGCAGACATGGTCCTCCAGGCTGCCGGCTGCAGCACCCCTCACCTGCTCTGCACCTGGCCCTGTTGCAGGCATCTGCAATGTCGCCACCTCTTCGTCCCTTCTTTCTCCTGGCCCTGGGCCTGGGGCTGGCTGGAACTCTCAAGCCCAATGATCCCAATGCCTGCAGCTTCTGGGAAAGGTGAGAGGGCTCCTGCTGTGACCTAGCTCCCTGGTTGTCCCCACTGGGGTTGCCAATCCTAGTTCCTTCCCTTGCCTCCCAGCCTCTCTCCAGCCTCTGCCCTCCCTCCTATTTTTCTGTTTCTACTGTCTCTGCTCCCCTCACTGGGCTGCCTCTGACTCCATCCCCATCTCTCACCTTGTCTTGGTCTCTGTCCTGTCTCTGACCCTCTCCTTTCTCTATCCCCCATCCCTTGGTACCTGTGGGAGGCTGGCTGCAGGACAGAGTGCAGGGTGGGAGCCATTCACTGTGGAGCGGGTAGAGGGGCTGGCCCAGGGGGATCAAAAGGACAGGCCTGGGAAACAAGCCCCGGGGCAGAATTTAGCCAGAAATGTGTCAACCCATCTCCATCAGCTGGGCCCAGGAGTCAGTTTTAGCTCAATCTTCCCATATACGGAGGGGAGGAAAGAAAAAAAGAAGGCTCTGGTCTAACAGGGTGAGAAGCGGGTTCTGATGGGAGGTGTCCCAGGAACATTCCAATTCTGGGTGGAGCCCTCCAGATGAGAGATGAGGCAGGATGGGGTCCTGTCCTAGGCTTGGGCAAGTAAGCCCACATGTTGGGGTGTTGGTGCCTGACTGTGGCCAAGACCTCAGACCCCTGATTCCTGCCTTGCCCTGTGCCAGCTCAGGCCTCTCCCAGCCATCGGCCCCTGATCCTGTTCCCTGTCTTGCAGCTTTACCACCACCACCAAGGAGTCCCACTCCCGTCCCTTCAGCCTGCTTCCCTCAGAGCCCTGCGACCGGCCCTGGGAGGGCCCTGACGCCTGCCCCCAGCCCTTGTGAGTGTCCCCTCCTCCTCCACGGACAGATGGGCTACCTGAGTTGCTGCCTCAGCCTGGCCCCTGGCCCTCCATGCTGCTATTCTTTTCTCAGAACCTTTAGAGTTTAGAGGAAACCTCTGGCCTCAAGGAACTCATTCCTAGCATGGTGTGTGGTTTGTGTGGGGTGCGTGTGTATGGGATGCATGTGTGAATACGTGCATGCATGTCTGGGGCATCCACTTGTAGCGTATTCTATGCGCGTGTGTGGTTGGGTGGGGAGTAAAGAGTGGACACTCTATGCTCCCCTAGCCCAGAGGATTGAGCGGTGCCTCCCCCGCCAGCCTCCCCCAGTGCCTCACTGATGTGAAGGTAGATAGCCAGGGGCCTTCCTGGGGAGGACTGAGGGTCACCTTTCAGGCCTCCCCAGGGTTGTCTACCGGACCGTGTACCGTCAGGTGGTGAAGACAGACCACCGTCAGCGCCTGCGGTGCTGCAGTGGCTTCTACGAGAGCAATGGGGCCTGTGTCCGTGAGTCCAGTGTGGGGACAGGGAGGGGGAGGGTTGGGGCCACTGAATGGGACGGGGCTTAGCCCACCTTCTCCCCCAGGGTGGAGCTACTCCTCTGCCTCTTGGGCTTTTCTCCCCCTCCTTCCCCTCCTCCTGTCCTTGTCCCCACTCCCCTCTCAGTTGCCACTTCATGCCCACCTCCAGCTGAGCCCATGTTTCCCCCATCCCATCCTCAACCTCCCTGAGCAGTCTCTGTCTCTGTATCTCTGCCTGTCCCAGAGTTCTCATTCTGTCTCTGGGCTGCCTCTGTCTCTCTGTCAGGGCTTGGTGTCTAGGTCCCTCTTTGTCTCTTCCTGTCCCTGTCTCTCTGTTGCTATCTGTCCCTGACTTTTCGCTGTCCAGTCTCTTCTGTCCACAGGCCCCCCAGCACCCTGTAACCCTCCAGGCTAGAGCCTGCCCTCCTCTCCTTCCCCCTTCCCACAGCCCCAGCCCATCACCAGCCCCGGTAGCCACTCCTCCCCAGAATGACTCAGTCACACCTGCAGCTAACCCTAACCTGAGGACCACACAATTTTCCCAACAAGGTGCTTAGAGAATTTCACAAAAAAGGGCTGGGGAGCCCAGAATGCTAGGGTCTTGTCAAGTTCTGACCCCGAGTTGCTGCCCTTCAATCTTTCGTCATCTTAGAGGCAATATTGATGCTTGAACTCCAGGCCCCTGGTGTGGGAAGAAGATGGGGTAAGGTTTCACAGGGGTGGACACATCTTCTCACACCCATCTCTGCTCCAGCGCTCTGTGTCCAGGAGTGTGTCCACGGCCGCTGTGTGGCGCCCAATCAGTGCCAGTGTGTGCCAGGCTGGCGGGGCAATGACTGCTCCAGTGGTGAGTGTCTGGTGACCCCAGGGAGTGGCCTCCCTACCAGGGCACAAGTGCTTAGGACCCCAGGGCAATTACCCACTGGCGTCCCATTGTAGCCAGCTGCCTTTTCTGGACTGGTAAAAATGGGTGTTCGGGGATGAGAGACAGAAACAGGGACTAACTGGAGGCTGAGGAGGGGCTAGGCTCCTGGTGACTCCCTTCCACTCTCCTTATCCCACAGAGTGTGCCCCAGGAGTGTGGGGGCCACAGTGTGACAAGCCCTGCAGCTGTGGCAACAGCAGCTCCTGTGATCCCAAGAGTGGGGTATGTTCTTGCCCCCCTGGCTTGCAGCCCCCAAACTGTCTTCAGTCTTGCCTTCCTGGCCATTATGGTCCTGCCTGTCAGTTCAGCTGTCAGTGCCATGGGGCGCCCTGTGATCCCCAGACTGGAGCCTGCTTCTGCCCCCCAGAGAGAACTGGGCCCAGGTGCGTAATGGGGGGAACAACACACTGATGAGGTTGCAGACACAGGGCCACACAGACATACATGGGGTTTGAGGGGACTCAGACAGGGTCCCAAACATGGAAATGGAGTCAGGAGGCCAAAATCCTAGTCCCAGCTCTGCCACTCACCAGCTGAATGACCTTGAGCTAATCATTGAGTCTCCACGATCTTGTCTCCTGTAAAATGGGAACAGCACTGTCTACCTGGAGAGGTTACTGTGAAGATAACATGAGATAGCATGTGTGTGAAAGCATGTTGTGAGGCTGAGACAGGACCCAGAGAACCCCGTTTCAAGGCGGGGTGCAGGGAGAGCTGAGGAGTCACAGGAGGGAGAAGGTGCACCTATAGGAGGAGATCAGGGATCAAGCTTCATGGAGGAGCTCCCAGAGTGGAGCCCTCCAGGGCAGAAAAACTACAGTAGGCACAGGTGTTCCCCCAGAGGGGACAACCTGAGCAAAGGTGAGGAGGTGGAGTGTAGGGCGCATGAGAAGCAGACATGCCACCTTTGGCTCTCTGCTCTCCCCACCTGCTGGTGCTGGGGTGTTGTCCCTGCCACTTCCAGTACTGGACACCTTTGCTTTCTGACTCCTGCAGTCTCCAGCAGGCAGAGGCAGTGTGAACCATTGAGTCCCAAGGTCAGGCTTTCCTCCTGGGCAGGACCTGTGTGCAGGTGGCCAGCCCTTGGAGGCAAGGGGGGAGGCAGGTCCTGCTTATTTACACACTGACGTCACCCACTCTGTCCAGCAGCTGTGATGTGTCCTGTCCTCAGGGCACTGCTGGCTTCTTCTGCCCCAGCACCTATCCTTGTCACAACGGAGGTGTCCTCCTGGACCCCCAGGGCTCCTGCAGCTGCCCACCTGGCTGGATGGTATGAAGGCTGGAGCCTGTGGGTATAGGTTGGGAGCCTGGGGAGAATTCTGTGGGTGGTTCTAAATGGCTTGGAGGAGGATGTGTGTGAGGGGGGTGGGATCTATAAGCTCTGAAGAGGTTTGAGGGCTCTGAGGGTATGGGGGTGTCAAGGGATCCTGTGGCCGTGAGGAAGGGCTCGGTGTGTGGGGCTCTGTGTTGCCTCCACAGGGTACCATCTGCTCCCTGCCCTGCCCAGAGGGCTTCCACGGACCCAATTGCTACCAGGAATGTCGCTGTCACAACAGAGGCCTCTGCGACAGATTCACTGGGGAGTGTCACTGCACTCCGGGCTACATAGGGGATCGGTGAGTGGTGGTGGCGCGCGAGGGGGTTGGTGGCGGGCGGGCCCGAAGGAGGTGGGGCGCCGGTGGGCTCATTCAGCTAGGCGCCCAGGTGCCGCGAGGAGTGCCCGGTGGGCCGCTTTGGGCAGGACTGTGCCGAGAAGTGTGACTGCGCCCCAGGCGCCAGCTGCTTCCCGATCAACGGCGCGTGTCTGTGCGAACACGGCTTCACCGGGGACCGCTGCACTGAGCGCCTCTGCCCCGACGGCCTCTACGGCCTCAGCTGCCAGGCGTCCTGCACCTGCGACCCCGAGCACAGCCTCAGGTGGGCTGCGGGACGTGTGGACAAAGGGTCAGGAGGCTAATGGGAGAGGTCTTCGGGGCTGTGGCCACTGGAATCACGAAAAACGCCAGGAGCATACCCAAGGGCAGCACAGATGTCACAGAAGGGAAAAGGGAGGGGCGTTGAGGGCGGGGAGGGGTCTGGGGTCCCTGTACTTGCCCAGCCCCGCTCTTGGAACAGCGCCGAGCCTCCCTGGAGGCCCCCTTACTCCGGCGATGCCCGGCTCCCAGCTCAGACCCGCGAGGAGTGCCCGGTGGGCCGCTTTGGGCAGGACTGTGCCGAGAAGTGTGACTGCGCCCCAGGCGCCAGCTGCTTCCCGATCAACGGCGCGTGTCTGTGCGAACACGGCTTCACCGGGGACCGCTGCACTGAGCGCCTCTGCCCCGACGGCCTCTACGGCCTCAGCTGCCAGGCGTCCTGCACCTGCGACCCCGAGCACAGCCTCAGGTGGGCTGCGGGACGTGTGGACAAAGGGTCAGGAGGCTAATGGGAGAGGTCTTCGGGGCTGTGGCCACTGGAATCACGAAAAACGCCAGGAGCATACCCAAGGGCAGCACAGATGTCACAGAAGGGAAAAGGGAGGGGCGTTGAGGGCGGGGAGGGGTCTGGGGTCCCTGTACTTGCCCAGCCCCGCTCTTGGAACAGCGCCGAGCCTCCCTGGAGGCCCCCTTACTCCGGCGATGCCCGGCTCCCAGCTCAGACCATGCAGCACCCCCGCCTCTGCCCACAGCTGTCACCCGATGAACGGGGAGTGCTCGTGCCTGCCGGGCTGGTCGGGCCTCCACTGCAACGAGAGCTGCCCGCAGGACACGCACGGGCCCGGCTGCGAGGAGCACTGTCTCTGCCTGCACGGCGGCGTCTGCCAGGCCGACAGCGGCCTCTGCCGGGGCGCGCCGGGATACACGGTGAGGCGCGCGCCGCGGCGAGGAAGCCGGGGAGAGGCCGAGGAGCCGGCCCGCCCCTCTCACTAGTCCGCCTACCCGCTTTCAGGGTCCTCACTGCGCTAGCCGCTGTCCCCCGGACACGTACGGGGTCAACTGCTCCGCACGCTGTTCATGTGAGAATGCCATCGCCTGCTCACCCATCGACGGCACGTGCATCTGCAAGGAAGGTAATGGATGGGGTCTCAGGAAGGGCGATTTGGGAGGCGAGGCCGTAGGGAGAAGGGAGGGTGCAAGGGTGGGGGCAGGCCAAGGGCAGGGAGGAGGCTGCAGGGTAAGGGCGGAGCTAACTGGGCAGCAGCTGGACGGTGGGAAAGTATCCAGGCCATTTCCTTCCTGGAATATCCACTTTGCTTGCCTTCAACCGCAAAAATCCTACTCGTCCTTAAAGGACCAGGCCAGAGGCACCTCACCGGTGAACATTCCTCACCCTCAACCATACAGAAACACACAATGGCCGCGTCAGCAAGGACCTCCGAGATCTAGCAGAGGTGGCACGTTGACAACCTTTAGGCTGAATCCTGATACCGTTGTGTTTTGTTTGTCTAGCTCTCTATTAACTTTAACAAGCCTCCACTCTCCAGTCCTAACTACTCCCTATTATCTTACTCATGATCTAGATAACTAATTTAGTTACCTGATGGGGACTCTGTAAGCATTTGGGTTTGCTGCTGACCTCCTTCATCTTGCAGAAGAGGCAACGAAGACCCAAATGGGGTGGTGCATCATTGGGAGTCACTTAGCCTTCCGTCCCACATCTAACAGTTTATATACTTTTCTCTTGTTTGGTGGCATGAGTACCCCCATTCTCACCCCCATCTCATAGCATAGAATCTGGCACAGCCAACACCCAGAGTGTGCTTGCTCAGGAGGGGGCTGGGTACTGGACAGCTGCAAAGAAAAAACGAAGAAAAAAAGGAAGGGAGTTGGGTCCCCACGCCTACCTACAAGGTCCTTCCTCCAGGTTGGCAGCGTGGAAACTGCTCTGTGCCCTGCCCACCTGGATCCTGGGGCTTTGGTTGCAATGCCAGCTGTCAGTGTGCCCATGAGGCAGCCTGTAGCCCCCAAACTGGAGCCTGTACCTGCACACCTGGATGGCATGGGGCCCACTGCCAGCTGCCCTGCCCAGTGAGTGCTCAAGAGCCTGCTTGCCTGGGGGAGGGGAGAGCATGGCTTCCCCCAGCTGACTGGCCTACCCTAATCTCCACTCCCTCTTCAAGAAGGGGCAGTTTGGTGAAGGTTGTGCCAGTCGCTGTGACTGTGACCACTCTGATGGCTGTGACCCTGTTCATGGACACTGCCAGTGCCAGTCTGGCTGGATGGGTGAGCATTCTAGGTATCCAGGCCCCAGGCCTGCTGTGGAGTTGGGGGATGCATCCCACAGGACATATGTCCAGAACAGTCCTCATGGGACAGGAGGGAGCCAGGCCAGACACGCCCTACCTCTCTCCCCAACAGGCACCCGCTGCCACCTGCCCTGCGCTGAGGGCTTCTGGGGAGCTAACTGCAGCAACACCTGCACCTGCAAAAATGGGGGCACCTGCCTCCCTGAGAATGGCAATTGTGTGTGTGCACCTGGATTCCGGGGTCCCTTCTGCCAGAGATGTGAGGTTTCCTACCATCCCCCCCCCCAAACCTGTCTGCCAGCAGTAGGGTGTAGTACAGTGTCAGATGCTAGAAGTCCCCACTCAACCCCTCTTGGTCTCTCCCTCTGACTCTGATCTTTAGGCCAGATACTACAGTGGGAAGAAGGGAGGGAGATAGTGGGGTCAAGGGCTGATTGAGGGTCGGCCCTACCCCCATTACCATGAACCACTTTCCTCCAGCCTGCCAGCCTGGCCGCTATGGCAAACGCTGTGTGCCCTGCAAGTGTGCTAACCATTCCTCCTGCCACCCCTCGGATGGGACCTGCTACTGCCTGGCTGGCTGGACAGGCCCTGACTGCTCCCAACGTATGTGGTGGCTTGTGTGTCTGAGTGCTTGTGCATGCTGAGAGGGTGGGTTGCAGACAGAGGTCTCTGGTCCTCTGCTCCTGAGGATAAAAGCCTTGGACTCACCTTGACTCAGTCATTTATATTAACAATATAAACAAATATTTCTGGGCATCACCTACATGCTGAGTACTGATCTAGGTGCTGAGGATGCAGCAATGAACAGGTCAAAAAAAAAAAAAATATTCCCTGCCCTTCTGCATGGGAAGCTTGGGAAGAGCAATATGTTTATGGGAGCAGGGGAGATCATAAGCTCAATTTTGGACATGTTCTTTCTCTTTTCTTTTGCATTTTTCAATTTATTTTTGCTTATTTATATGTGGCTTCTTTCTCACATAAATATATAAAGAAGGTTATGGAAGAGATTAGTCCAAAAAACTGAGTAAAGCAAATTTTGAAAAGTAGAAATGAGAGGCCGTTACTATGAAAATGGCTGGATTTAAGCTTACCAGCAGGGAAAGAAGAAAGTGATCTTTGTGAAGAGTTTTCCCATAGAATTCAGCAACACCTATTAGATTAGTTGCTAGTGTCAGACACAAGAATAATGTTAGAGCATAGGATGGCTGTTTACTTCTTTCTTATTTGTTTATTTATTTATTTTTAAAGTCTAGAGCTAGCAATCCAGCTGGTTTGGAAGCCTCTGGTTGTCTGGCACAAGATACATTATATTGAAAAGGCTAGTAGGTAGTCAAGTGCAGAAGTTGTGTAGGCAGATAGATGGGTACGAGGGTCTGGGGGAGAGATGGGGCTGGAGATAAGCATTAGTGAGTCACTGGTGTGCAGATACTGTTCAAAGCCATGGTGCGCCCAGGGAGACCAAAGCTGAGCTAAAGATTTCAGTGATGCTGGGGGCTGACAGTTCATCCAGGAGGAGCTGGCTCCGCCCTGCCAGACAGGCTCCTTGTCTCCTGTAGCATGTTCCCCAGGACACTGGGGAGCCAACTGTGCCCAGCTCTGTCAATGTCGCCACGGTGGGACCTGCCACCCACAAGACGGGAGCTGTTTCTGCCCCCCAGGCTGGACTGGACACCACTGCTTGGAAGGTACCAACAGAAGGGGAATCCCATGTCCGTGCCCTCAACATAGGCCTCACCCAAAGAGGAGACTACAGTTTCCTGGCTCCTCTGATCCCTGCCTGCCGCTTTCGTTCTCTCCCCAGGCTGCCCTCCAGGCATGTTTGGGGCCAACTGCTCCCAGTCATGCCAGTGTGGTCCTGGAGAGAGGTGCCACCCAGAGACTGGAGCCTGTGTGTGTCCCCCAGGGCACAGTGGTGCAACCTGTAGGATCGGTGAGTTCTTTAGCTGCTCTCCACTACTCCACTGTCTCCAGGGAACTAGCACCTAGGCCCCTCATACCACCTGTCCCTTCTGGGCACCTCTCTCATGAATGTACCCCAAGCTCACCTGCAGAGCCAAGATGCCATCCCAAATCACTGCCCCTTCCTACACAGGAAGCCAGGAGCCCTTCACCATGATGCCTATCTCTCCAGTGGCCTATAACTCGCTGGGCACACTGATTGGCATCGCAGTGCTGGGGTCCCTTGTTGTGGCCCTAGTGGCATTATTCATTGGCTACCGCTATTGGCAAAAAGGCAAGGAACACCAACACCTGGCAGTGGCCTACAGCAGCGGGCGACTGGACAGCTCTGAGTATGTCATGCCAGGTGAGCTGGCATGGCGGCATGGGGCTCAAATGAGTGGCTGGCTCATAGGCACAAGGGTGGATGGGTTGCTGGGCATGACCCCATGGGAAGATGGGACGTGGGGAGAAGGAAGGAAGGCAGGTGAGGGAGGCCAAATTGCTGACCTCCTGGGGCTGAACAACTCTCTTGAGCCCGTTTCTGAGCTCACCCTGTGCCTGTGTCTGTCATGCAGATGTCCCTCCGAGCTACAGTCACTACTACTCCAATCCCAGCTACCACACCCTGTCGCAGTGCTCTCCTAATCCCCCACCCCCTAACAAGGTCAGCGCTGGGGGAAGGGATGCTGAGGAGGGGTGGGTGCAGACCGGGTTCTCTGGAAAGCCTGTCCTTGCATGTTGCTCTTCCCACTGCATCACCCGCTAGCAGGTTCCAGGCAGTCAGCTCTTTGCCAGCCTCCAGGCCCCTGAGCATCCAGGTGGAGCCCACGGACATGATAACCACACCACCTTGCCTGCTGACTGGAAGCACCGCCGGGAGCCCCCTCCAGGGCCTCTGGACAGGGGTAGGTGGCTGGAGGTTGTGGCTCTGGTGAGGATGGATATGTGCAGTCCAGCATCCTGTTCCATCTGAGTGTGTGCATCTGAAGAAGGGGTCTCTGGGCCCCAGTTCTAGAGGAGGAGGAACTTGGGGAGGGGAACAGGGTCTGATTACAAGTTGCCTCCTCCTTCCCAGGTAGCAGCCGCCTGGACCGCAGCTACAGCTACAGCTGCAGCAATAGTAATGGCCCCGGTCCGTTCTATAATAAAGGTATGGGCAGTGAGGGAGGGGGCTGGGCTGGGGTTAAGGAGCACATGTCTCCATCGAGCCTGACTTCTTTCCTCTCTCCTTAGGGCCCATCTCTGAAGAGGGGTTGGGCACCAGCGTGGCTTCCCTGAGCAGTGAGAACCCTTATGCCACCATCCGGGACTTGCCTAGCCTGCTAGGGGGGCCCCGGGAGAGCAGCTATGTGGAGATGAAAGGCCCACCCTCAGGATCACCCCCCAGGCAGCCTCGTCAGCTCCGGGACAGCCAGAGGCGGCGGGACCCTCAGTCGCAGAGAGACAGTGGTACCTATGAGCAGCCCAGCCCCCTGATCCATGGTGAGCCCTCCCTCTCCACTGGGGCAGGGGCTAGGGAGAACTAGAACAGGGAAATAGAAAGAGAGAAGGGACAGAGGGAGCGTAAGGAGGCAGCATGATGTGGCAGCAAGGGCAAGGCCTTTGGGGTCAGACTTGGGCTCAAACTAGGCCTGATGTCAGGGAAGTCACATGACCTGTCAGAGCCTGTTTCCTCACGTGTAGAATAGAGTGGTGTTCGTACCTTGCAGGCTGAGGGTTTGAAATGGTGGTTGTATAGCACCTGAGTAGTGGAGTTGGTACACAGAAAGGTGGGGAACAAGGCAGGTGACAAAGTGTCCTCATATCCTGTGAGGTGGGCAGGCTGAGGTGGCCTTTCCCACTGGCAGCTGAGGGCTTTTGCTGAGAGCGGCACAGGCACCATCCACTTCTTGTGGGCAGAAGAAGCTGGAGAGGGGAGGACGGTGGGAAGGGGAGGAGTCACCTCCCTCTCGTCCTGTTCCCTCTGTCTCCAGACCGAGACTCTGTGGGCTCCCAGCCCCCCTTGCCTCCAGGACTGCCCCCTGGCCACTATGACTCACCCAAGAACAGCCACATCCCTGGACACTATGACTTGCCTCCAGTACGGCATCCCCCATCACCCCCACTTCGGCACCAGGACCGTTGAGGACCCAAGATGGTGTGGCAGAGGCCAGCATACCTGGACCTTGCTGCCCAAGGCTGGGGACAGAGCCTGGTGTATCCTGCCAGGAGCAGGGTGTGGACCAGTAGGCTGTGAATGTGAACACATTTAATGAAGGAAGTGAATGGAGAGATGGGAGCCCAACTCTGTTTCCATCACGGAAGACACTGGTCAACAGGATGCCTGGTCCCCTTTCTCCAGCCCACTGCTCCACAAGGCCCTTAGGGTCCTGTATACATAATTTGGTGGGCTGAGTGTTGCTGGATGACTCTGGTTTCAGACTGATTTTAAAAATGCGTATTGGGTATCTTTTGTGTGTGTGTGTGTGTGTGTGTGTGTGTGTGTGGTCTCAGGCACATTTTAAAAATGCGTATTGGGTATCTTTTGTGTGTGTGTGTGTGTGTGTGTGTGTGTGTGTGTGTGTGTGTGTGGTCTCAGGCAGAGGCCCTGTCCTATGGCACTCACCATTTAGTCAGGAGGCAGCCCAAACCCAATGAACACAAGCAATAGCCTCCTAACTGGCCTCCCTGCATTCACTGGTTACTGCTCCAACTGCTGCTCAAAACACAAGCTGGTTAGGTTACTCCCTGCCTGAAAGTCTTCATGAGTTCCGCTTTGCTCTTGGGCCAGAGTCAAAACTTTTGAAGGCCTTAAAGGTCCTGCTGGCTTGGCCTGTCCATCTCTCCAGCCTCACTTTGAACTGTGTCTCTGTCACTCGCTCCAGTCACACTGGCCTCTAGGTCTTCCTATCTGCTACACTTCTTCCTACCCCAGGAACTTGCTCATCTGGAGTGCTCTTCCTCCCCAATTCACCTGTCAACTCCTGCTCCTCCTTCACATCTCCTCCTTAGGGAAGCACCCCACCTGGCATACCTCTTTCATAGCACTGATCGCAGCTGTATTCCTTCACCAGGTACCTGCAGAAGGCCTACAGGGTGCCAGGCACCTCTCTAATGTGTTATTTCTTTATGTGATTATTTGGTTAATCTCTGCCTCCCCCACTAGACTGTAAGCTTCCTGAAGGCAGGACTCCTGTGTTTGTGCTCAATATTGGTTCTCCTTGGCACATAGTAAGCACTCAATAAATGTTTCCTCAAAGTCTGAGTGGCTGAGCGAATTGAAGTATCAGTGACACTGTGGTAAGTGCTAAGATAGAAGAGTAAATTTTGTAGTCTGAGAATTAATAGGCTGCATAGGTCTGAAACTTCCCCCAAGGGTGGCATTTCTACAGAGGAACAGCACAAAGACTCAAAGGTGGGAAGGTACCAGGGGCGGCTGCGGGGAGGGGGTGGAACTGAGTGGGGTGCGGAGGCTGGAGGCAGGAAGGTGGACAGGAGGGAGAAGACTCAAATAGGGCCCAGCAGGGCAGGACCGTCAGGGTCTAGACTAGACTAGGTGACGACTTTAAATACAAAATTTGTAAGGGGTGTAATCTGCCTCCTCAACTCGTTAGCGGATTAACCGAATCCCCAAACCACCAGGATAGGAACCCAGCACCACACCGACTGGGTGCGCCTCTCAGGACCCTTTCCACCACCAGTTGCTCACTCCGTACAGACTAGGTGGGTGGACCCCGGAGAGTGGACCTACGCCCACCTGGACTCTCCCTCTTAGTGTCCTTTTACTGCCGCGGTCCCTACCACGCCGAGCACCGTCCCCGCTCTTCGGGGTGACTTTGAATTGCTCCAGCCCCCCGCCCCCGTCCCCGTCCAGTCCCTCCCCGGCCCCTCCGTTCTGGTGCAGTCTAGGATCCACTCGTCTCCCTCCGCCCCCCGCCCCGCCCCCG
>NW_007726144.1:186286-284656 GCF_000696425.1 Galeopterus variegatus | reverse complement strand
GACCCGGCGGCGCCCCCTCTCGGCCCCGCGTGCGCCCTGCGGTTGCCCTTTCCCAGAGGCCCGCCACCCCGTGCGGTTGTCTTGGAGAAGGACGCGTAGGGGAAGCTGCCGTGGGCTGGTCGGATCCTGTGGGTGGAAGAGGAACAGAGACCTCTAATTCAGCCACCCACAGGGTAAGCCTCATAGAGTCCTGTCCTGCCTTCCTGCCCCCACGAGGGTCCCAGAGGCGCTGCGGACGGCACCAGTATGTCGAGTGAGCAGAGCTTGCCGGGGTCCTCACCCAGAGCTCCACGTCTTGGTGCCCAGAGGTCGTCCGGTGCGGTGACCAAGAAGGGGGAGCGTGCGGCCAAGGAGAAGCCGGCGACCGCCCTGCCGCCAGTGGGCGAGGAGGAGTCCAAAAACCCTGGTACGCTAGCGGTGGGGGTTGGGGGATCCGGCCTCAAGGCTGGCCCCACGTGTTCCCACCCACCACTCATTGCTCGGTTAGCCAGGTTTAGTTTCTGAATCTCAGCTCGGTAGATATTTGAATTGAACTTGATCTTAAAGAACCCACACTCTGGTTTGGGATGCTGACAAATACAATGAGAGAGGATGGGAGGGCAGAGGGGAGGTGCCAAGAGGCGCGTTTGAGCAGAGTTTTATAGATATTCATTTCATTTATTCAACAATTACTCTTTTTTTTTTTTTTTTTGTCTTTTTTCGTGACCGGCAAGGGGATCGCAACCCTTGGTGTGGGGTCGCCCGCACCGCGCTCAACCAGTGAGCACACCGGCCATCCTTATATAGGATCCGGACCCGCGGGGGAGCGCCGCTGAGCTCCCAAGCGCTGCACTCTCCCAAGTGCGCCACGGGCCGGCCCTCAACAATTACTTTTGAATGCTCTGCGGCTAGGAGATGCACACAGTCCTGCTCTCGTGAAATTTACATTCTCTGGGAAGAGAAAATCATTAGAATTGTATATATAGGGGTGTGGCTCTTTTCTTTGCAAGTGATAGAGAACCCCAACTCTAATTAAGCACAAAGGGGAATTTATTGGAAGGCTTCTTCTTCTTCTTTTTTTTTTTAAAGATGACCGGTAAGGGGATCTCAACCCTTGGCTTGGTGTTGTCAGCACCACGCTCACCCAGTGAGCAAACCGGCCATCCCTATATAGGATCCGAACCCGTGGCCTTGGTGTTATCAGCACCGCACTCTCCCGAGTGAGCCAAGGGCCGGCCCTGGAAGGCTTCTTGATACAGATCTATCAGCTTTGCCATCAGAGAGGGACAGAAACTAGCTGTCCCTGGAATCGAGGTAAAGTAACTTGGGAAAAGGCTCTGATTGTCCAACTTTGGCCAGGTGCCATCTCCTTGTCCATGCTGGTGGCTGGTGGGGTCGGGGGGGGGGAAGAAATTATGAGAGTTGGAGGAGAAAGAGCATCTTCCAGAAGGGAAGACAAGACAGTATAGAATCCCCTGTAGGTATGAACCCAGTTGCATTGAACACACGCAGATACCACTA
Source organism: Galeopterus variegatus (assembly GCF_000696425.1). Taxonomy (NCBI): domain Eukaryota; kingdom Metazoa; phylum Chordata; class Mammalia; order Dermoptera; family Cynocephalidae; genus Galeopterus; species Galeopterus variegatus. The sequence goes on along the minus strand of NW_007726144.1, from coordinate 283,156 downwards.
TGGTTGTTATATCAAAAATAAAGTGGAATGGGGAGAGAATGGAGGTGGGGAGATGAGTTATGAGGCTCTTTTAACAGCCCAGTCCAGAGATGGTGGTAGTTGGTATAGGGCAGTGAGGGTGGAGAGGGGTGGACAGGCTAGGATCCTTGGAGAAAAACTGCTGAGGTAGAAGTAATAAGAGTTGGTGAAGGATTGGATAGGGTAGGGAGTGAGGGACATAGTGAGAGTGATTCCCAGGTTTATGGACTGGGCACTGGGTGGGTGGAGGTGCCATTCATGGAGATGGGAAAGCTCGAAGGAGGAGCATATAAGGGAGGACCTTTAAGGGGTGATGTCAGCTGGGCAACTGGATGCATGAGTCTGGAGCACCAAAGAGAGGTCAGGTGTGGAGACGTGACTTTGGAAGCTGCTGATGTTCTGGTATATTTAAGCCCTGGGAATGAAAGAGATCCCGGGGTGGTGGTGGGGGATGGGGGGCGAGGTGGGGAGTGTAACTGGAGAAGAGGAGAGGGCTCAGGACCCAGCCTGAAAGCCTGTAGAGGAATAGCAGCTCAAGGGAGTCTGAGCAGCCTCGGCAAAGAGGTAGGAGAGAATGGGAGTGATGACTGCACAGGGACCCTGGATTGGGCAACACGGAGATCACAGTGGCTTCAGCAGGCACCACTGTGTACCCTGGCAGAGGCAGATGTGGGCTCACATGGAGTAGAGATGGCTGATGTAGGAAGGGGTATAGGTTTAGAGGAAATCGCAACTGATGGCTTCTATTTCTCAAGAAGCTATAAGGCAAGGTCATTAATGAGCATGAAGGAGTGTGGGAGAGGAGGAGAGCGGAGCCTCGCTGTTCAGTAGGTAACTTGTAGCTAAACTGCAGAGAGAACATTTCCACATTGCATTAAAATTCTCCAGGACAGTGCTGTTCTAGAGCAGTGCTTCTCAGGGTGCTGTCCTTGGACCAGCAGCTTTGGCACTGTGTGTGAACTTCTTAGCAATGCCAACTTGTTGGCCCCTCCCAGTCTACGGAATCAAAATCTTGGGGGATGGGGCCTGGAAAAGTGTTTCAACAGGCCCTTCAGGTCATTCTTGAGGTGTGAGTGAAGCAAGGAAGGGTGAGGGACTCTTCCAGCAGAGGGAACAGCCTGGGAAGGCAGGGTGGTGTGCAGGAACCAGCTGTACAAGGGGGTCACCCCAGCCTCCCTGTGCCTTTTCTCATCTGCTTGGTCCATTCACTAGAGCTCCCCATGTGCCTGGGCTCTCAGTGACGGCTCTACATATGAGGAATCTGCTTCTCGCCCCTTTCCTCAAGAACCTGCAGACCTCTCTGTATCCTGCCCCCACCCATGCTGAGCACACGTCCTGTCAGTCCCTCCACACCCCTGGAGTAGGCTCCCTACTGCTCGGCCGCAGGAGTCCCTTGGGCACAGCACTGGCTGCCCCTGGCCTGGGTGGTGTTGCTGTGGGGCTCCAGCCCTCACCACTTGGCAGGGACTCCCCTCCCACCCCCAGGAACCACTTCTTTCTGGGACGCCCATGGGGAGAGCTGGAAAGAGCAGGGGTCTTTTGGGGACTCAGACACCTCGAGTTTGCATAGCCTTCAGGATGGGAGGCGGTGGAGGGCATGTCTGAACTGACATAACTCCCTAAGGAGTTAATATTTCTAAAGCATTTAGAACAGCGCTGGACATTAGGAAGTGCTAAATAAGTGTCTGTTAAATAACCAAGTGCCGCTCTGCTGGACCTCGGTGATTGCGTAGGGAAGTGGGTGGGAGTGGAGAGGAAGTCACATCAGGCCTGAGCTTCTCTCTCCGTGTGACCCTGCGCAGTCCCAGCAGGGAAGGGGGACGTGGGCGGAGGCTGGGCTGCGGACACCCACCCTGTGGGAGGCAAAGGCCGCACCAGTGAGTGGAGAGCAGGGGTGAGAGCAGCCTTGACCCATGGGATGCGTGGGGAGCCAGCACGTAAAAGAGGCGTCCCCGTTGTCTACATCCCACGCCCTTTAGCCCCCTTCCTCCGAGCTCTGGCTTTCCCATTGTACCTCTCAAGTATTTTCAACGTCGATCTTTACAACGGATCTTAATTTTTAAATGGCTGTAAAGACGTCAGTCTCCGAGTAGGGGCGCCCGCCAGCCCTGAGGCCTGAGGCCGGTGCGGGCCAGCGTGGGAACGCGGGCTCGGGCGCAGATCCCCGGCGGGCGTGGGGCGGGGCCGGGCGGGCGTCTCCGGTCTCTGCTGCCCTCTCGTGGCGGCGGTGGGCTAGAGCCCGTGGTTGTGGCGCGGACCCGCCCTTCCCCTAAACTCTCCTGCCCGTCCCCGCAGAGGAGTACCAGTGCTCCGGGGTCCTGGAGACCGACTTCGCCGAGCTCTGCGCGCGGTCGGGCTACACGGACTTCCCCAAAGTTGTCACCCGGCCCCGCCCCCACCCGACCTTCCTACGCTCCGCGTCTATGTCGGAAAAGCCCACCCTAGGTGAGTGACAGTGGAGCCCGTGGGTGTCTGCCAGGGCGATCTCGTCCATCCCCAGCCTCCCGTCGCATGGCGGGCCGAATACAGGCACGCATGGCAATGTGCGTGAGTGAGGGGCAGGGATTCGAGGGGGCGGGTGGGGAGATGGCGAGTCTCGAATCTTCCTTCCCGAACCCAAGGAGAGGCGGGCCTAGCCCGAGAAGCAGTGGCCCCAGGCTGGCGCCTACAGCATTTGCGGTTACTCCGATCCCACCCGGTCGGTGGCAGAATTCGCGGGCACCCGTGGGCCCGCCGGTCGTGGGGCCCGGGGCGGTGGTTCTGTCTCCCCCTCTTCACTCCTGCCTTCTAGACGATCAGCGGCTGTCGGCGTCCTGCAGCCTCAACAGCGTGGAGAGCAAGTACGCGTTCTTCAGACCCACCATTCAGGTGGAGCTGGAGCAGGAGGACAACAAGTCGGTGAAGGAAATCTATATCCGCGGTGAGTTCCCCCCGTCCCCGCAGCCCCCAACTGCTCCCTCCTCCTCTCCCGTCCTTTCCCAGGCTTGAGGAGCCTTCCTCCTTTCCCTTCCGCAGGTTGGAAGGTGGACGATCGGATTCTAGGTATCTTCTCTAAATGTCTGCCCCCCCTCAGCCAGCTGCAGGCCATCAAGTGAGGGGCACTTGGGGATGAGCGGGAGGCCAGTGTGGGGGATGGGGCTCCTGGTTGCTTGGGAGAACAGAAGGGAACGGAAGACCCTGGGTACTGTGGGGAGGTAGGGGGTGGGAGATGAGGAAGGGTGTGGCTGGGGAGGACTGTGTGGGGGGAGGACTTCCAGGAGGAGGTGAGGCTCCAGCTCTGTCTCTGTACTTCCCACCAACTCCAGCTTCTGGAAGGTGGGGCTGACTGATAAGACCCTGACCACCTTCATTGCCCTCCTGCCTCTCTGCTCATCCACGCTCAGGTGAGCAGAGGGGAGAGGTCCCTAGTGCCTGGGCAGCCCGGCAGGGTGGGCTGTCAGTAGGGAGTAGTCTGGGGACAGAAATAAGAAGGAGGAAATGTGGCTACTTGTGAGCATGCTGTGCCCTATGGCCACATTCCTGTTGACTGGGACTTGGTTGCTGCACACTGTACTGAACAGCATAGACCAGGTACTATGGCAGAAAAATCCCTTGGGGGGAAGGGCATGTGGCTGTCTTTGATTGTGTAGTGCCCAGTGGCCACTTTTCTGCTGATGGGAGCCTGGCTTTTGTTCACTCTGCTGCAAACAGATCAAAAGCTGAAGCAGAAAACAGAATTGTTGGTGGATGATGTGCAGGTACTGGCAGATTTGAGGCAGAAAGGAGAGTCTTTGGAAGCATGGATAAATGTCCTACAGGGTGACATGCATCAACTGGCCACTCCTGCCCCTCACACCAGCAGTGACTGTTGGATCATGAAGCTCCTATCGGACCAGAAGCCAGGTCCCTTTTTCTGCCCACACCAGGACCCAAAGAGCCCAACCTTTGGGGCCTCATCCCTTCTCCTCTCCATCAGTCCCACCACCCTCTCCCTGACGGATTTCCACATATGTCATATCAACGTAAAAATAACTTGTCTATGTGAAAGATGAGGCAGCCTGAAAAGTGAGCAAAAATAATAAATTACACAAAAGCATGAATACCAAGAGGTCATTGAAGGCCAGCCTAGGGTGTGCCTTACCACAGGCCACTAACTAGGGAGTGGCCCCTTCACATGGCCACACTTCTGGAAGTTTAGACTCGGAATTGTCACGTATTTCCTAGATTGGGGGGTCATCTTTTCACTCCGTTTCATAGCTGCTCCCCAGAGACCCACACTTTCTCTCAGTCCCTCTGCCTTAGCTGGTCTCAGTGGTAAGTCCTAGTTCTTAGATCTTCCCCACCCTCAGGAAGGTATCTCTGGAGGGGAACCCGCTGCCCGAGCAGTCATATCACAAGCTCATGGCGTTGGACAGCACGTGAGACTCCTTGCCCTTAGCCCCCTTCTCCGGGCCTGTCCCCCATTCCAAGCCATCTTAGTCCTCACCCTTCTTTGTCCCTCTAGAATCTCCCTAGAGGTCCTCAATTCCTGCCCCTCCGCCCTCAGACCAGATGGCCCTCCTCATGTCCCCAAGTCTCCCAGATTCTGGCGAACACCCAGTACCCCGTGTTTCAAGTGATCCTCGTTCTTCCTCCCGCTGCCCTAGGATCGCGCACTTGTCCCTGCGAAACAACAACATCGACGACCACGGGGCACAGCTCCTGGGCCAGGCGCTGTCCACGCTGCACAGATGCAACCGGACTCTTGTCTCGCTCAACCTGGGCTTCAACCACATCGGGGACAAGGGCGCGGGCTACATCGCGGAAGTGCGTGCGCGGCGGGGAGGGGCCCGTCGGGAACAGGGGCGGCTCAGCCCGGCCCGCTCACACGTCCCCTCCTCGCCTCCCCAGGGTCTCCGATTGAACCGCTCCCTGCTCTGGCTGTCCCTGGCCCACAACCGCATCCAGGACATGGGCGCCCTGAAGCTGGCCGAGGTGGGTGTGCCGACTGGGCGGGGCCGGGGCCGTAGAGTGGACCCCGACTCCCCCAGTGTCTGACCGCGAGGTGCCGGCCGCGCTCCAGGTCCTGCGCCCTTTCGAGCTGACGCACACTGAGGTGGTAGAGCGCCGGCGCCTCCTGCTGGAGAAAGGGACGCAGGAGCGATTGCGATCGGTGAGGAGCCACCCGACCCGGGACTAGCAGAGCCTCTCCAACCCCTTGAGCCCACTTCCCCGGTCGGCTGCTTTTCAGCTAACTGTCCATCCCTCTGTCCTCCCTCCCTCTGCCGTGATTGTCTCTCCGACTGCTGCACAAATCTAACAAAAGTTGCCAAGCCCCTGCTTGGTGGCCTCTAATTGCAGACCCACTGTGTGGCAGTAGTGTATTGGTTAAGAGAAAGGACACTGGATTTAGTATGCTTGGACTTGAAATCTGGCTCATCCACATACCAGCTTGTGACCTTAGGCATGTTACTAACCTCTCCGTGCCTCAGTTTCCTCGTCTGTAAAATGCAGATCATTGTACCTACCTCATAGGATTGTTGAGAGGATTTAATGAGTTAATTCATGTAATGCACTTAGAACAGTGATTGGCTCAAGAAAATAGTAGCTAACTTTTTAGCATCTTGGCAGGGAGATGGGTGGGTGGGGTGGTGCTGTCAGCCCGACTGCTACCGCAGGCGTGAGGCTTCCCCTAATCCCCGCACTGAGGAAGGGGCACTGGCTTCTTTCTCCATTCCCTCCCATTTGTGAGCATAGCCCCCTTCCTCTCGACACGGGGACTTCCGTGAGAAGGGTCAGATGATGGGGGTCAGCAATGTTACACTGGTGGACAAGACTGACAAGATGCAGACAATGAAAACCCCTAAGGGCCTGGGCAAGAAAAAGGAGAAGTCAGGGGTAGGTGTGCTGTGGGAAAGAGGGCCTTGGGGCTGGATGGACAGGGGAGGGAGCTTCCATGGTGTATAGATGGGGGTGGAGGGAAAAAGCCCAAGTGAGCCTTTGAAGGTCCCCCTCAGGCCCAGGAACCTAACCATGGCTCCTTCCCAAACCTACTCCCCATCCCCCAGGAAGGTAGGACTTTCATCTCTCTTCTCATATCCTCCACAGGAAGTGGTCAAGAAAGAAGAGAAGTCAGGGTCTGGGCAGTCACCCACACAAGGAACCCCTAAGAAAGAAGACACCACAAAGGCAGGCAAGGGGAGTAAGTACTAGCATCCTGCTGCTGCACTACCTGTGTGGAGGAAGGAGGGGCGCCGGGCAGGATGCAGGAGGTTGTTCTCCGCCTGGATGTGCCTGCCTGCCTCTGCCTGCTAGTCTTGCCATATCCCTTTCTGGACCTTACTTCCTTCTCACAGTGAGAGGATGTGGAAAGCCCCACCTGGCCCAGACATCTTGACCCATCACCCTCCACATCTCTATTTTGGGGGCTGGACTCCCTTGGCCCTATTCTCAGAATAGGAGCCCACCTCCCCTAGCTGGGCCTCCAGCTGTTTCTATTGCACCCAAACCCAAAGCTCTCAGAGTTCAGGGAGTCTTTGCCTCACCTAGTTCATTCTCTCTGGGGAGCGAGGGTGGTATTGGAGGTCTGCACCATGCATTCTGGGTCCTCTTTTGGCCCCAGAGGTAACCATCCCTGAGCAGAAGCCAAACAAGGGAAAAGGGACCAAGATTGGGAGCAAAGAGAAGCGCAGCATCCTCATGGAGTCTGAGGTAAGCTGTCAGAAGCAGAGGTCAGGGCGCACATCCCTGGGATCCCAGGCTTGCACAGTAGTCACCCCCAGCCTCTCCTGGAATGTGGTCTCCAGCCCTGTACTGTGGCAGCAGCCACTTTACCTTCAAATTTTACCCTCCACTCCTGTCCAACCACACCCAAAACCCCCTCCCATCCCAACTGGGCCGTGGTGTGGGAATAATGGTGCTCAGAGCTCCCCTCTCCCTTCCAACTTGGGCAGGGCCCCTCTGCCTTTCCTTGTCTGTTAGTGGCCCTCACTTTGGACCCACTGTCTTGACCCAGGCTGCTTCCCCAAAGGCTATCAGTTCATCATCACCTCTGTCATTTGCTTGTACAGTTGCACAGGGAACAAAGTGCGTCCTTTCACCCCTATCTGCAGCTCCCCAGGGAAGGCAGGGTGTTTGTAGTCATAGTGTCGCCCCACCCCATCACATCCACGGCTCCTGCACATCCTTTCTCCTTTGGCCCTGGATCCTACCATTCCCCTCTCAACTTGGACCAACCTGTTCCTTGCTTCAGAAATCTTCCTGGGCTGCTGTCCCCATAGCTCCCACCCCTCTCAGCTGCCTGAGTGTCGTCTCTGTCCTTTTATTTTTGTCTCCTCCATCAGGAGTCCCCCTCTCCCCGCCCCCAGGCAGGGAAGGGCCCCCTCTCCTTTTAGGAGTCTTCTCTGACACTCAAGACAAGATCTTACAAAATAGGAAGTTCAGATGGAGGAAGGGGGTGGGGCTGCCTTTCAATTCCTATTTTTGTCTCTGCCCCTGCCTTGATCAGGCTGCTATTTCTCACTAGGACTACCACAATTTCTTTTTATCCTGCCTTCAGTGTCATCTCCCTCCAGTCCATTCTCCTCATTGCTTTGTGTTAGGAAACACTTAGTAACCCGAATGCCAACATACTATTTCATGCCTCCAGGGCTGTTGCACCTGTTTTCTTTGCCTGGAACACCTTTCCTGGCTAGATGTCCCTCCTCTGTGCTTCTCTCGCACTTTGAGCTCGCCTCCATCAGTTGTCACACTATACTGCACTACTGTTTCACTTTCTGGCTCCAACACACAAAGGAGCTTCTTGAGGGTATGGGCTTATTTATCTTTGTATCCCCCAGCACCTAGGACAAAGCTGGCACTCAAAATATGTATGTTGAATGAATGAACGAATGGCCTGTTGACCAGCTCCCTTCTTCTCTGCTGCAATTAGTATTCTGCTTTAGCAGCTGGTTGCTGAAACTACTGAGATGATCAACCCTCTCCTGGAGCCTGTGGAGCACCGAGATGGGAAAGTTTTTATGCCTGGGAACAAGGTCCTTTTGCACCTCAACCTCCTCCGTATGTTTCCCAACCTCGCCTGGAGCAGATTCGGTTCTCCCACAGTTGGGCATCATGTTGTCAGAGGCCCTCTTGCACAGGGCTGGGGCTGAGGGGAAGTGCTGGGTCAGGTAGGAGGCCAAGGGCAGGCAACTAGAGAGTAATAAAGAGATAGATGGGGGTGGGGGATGGAAAATAAAAAGGATGAGGTAAGTCAGATGGGGAAGGAGTCAGAGAAGTAAAGGAGAGTTGGGGTGAAGGGCTATGACAGGGAAAGGTAGGCCTGAGCCAGTGAGTCTGGAGGTGGGGACTTGGGAGGAGCCAAGTTGCTGAGGGTGTCTGGTGAGGGTGTTAGGTGAGAGGGAGGCTGTCGGCCTAAGAGGCCACCTGTCTGTACTTTCCAACAGGAAACCGCATCACAGAGGTGGGGCTGGAGGGTTTCCTCACAGCAGTGCAGTACCAGGTGCAGTTCTCCAAGCCCAAGAGTGCGTCCAAGGGCCCAATGGGACTGCTGTGGCTATCCCTGGCGGTGAGTCCCCATCACTCTCCGGCCACCACTGCAAGCAGCTTGTTTCCCCATTTCCAAGGAATGTCTGTAGTTTCCCTGGTTCTTTATCACAACATAACCTCCATTACTCCTGCCGCAAGACCAGCAATCCTAATCACTCTGCTTCTTCTCCATGTCTCCCAGCCCCTAGCCCACCCTGCTCCAGGACATTTTCCCTAAAGGGGAAAAAAATGTCAGCTGTCAGCCTTTTTTTCCCTCTCTTTCAGAAAAACTGCTTTGCCCCACAATGTCCAACATACACCATGATCCAGGAGCTGATGCTGCCAAGGGACCCCATAAAGGTCAAACGGGAGGAGGAGGCCATGGCTTTCCTCACCTAGCCCCCTCCCACATTCTTCCTGGACACTCTGGGCCACAGAAGCATCTCCTGTCCCTGGGTGGGCTGACCTCCCTGAGGGAACTTGTAGATCAATAACAAAGTCTATTGCTGCACTTTTCCTTGAGATTGTCTGAAAACTTTGTTCCAGAACTACTTGGAACATTTGGACCCTGGGTCTATTCATGTTACATGGCCAGAAATAGCAGAAGCGGTGGTCTGAATTGCATTCTGGTTCTGCTGGGGATGGTTTCAGCCCCTCTGGCATCAGCTAGCCCAGGGCATTGCTCTTCTGCCTCCTGAGGGCTTGTTCTTGCTTGCTCAGGCAAGAGTCACTACCCCACTGCATTCCCTAGAGGCCATGCGCTATGCCAGCGTTTGCATTCAACCTCTGGTCTCACAGGCAGAAGGGGAAGACCTGGGACTGGGACTGATAACCAACAGGCACAAGCTGTGGGAGGAGGAGTAACAGATAGCAGGGTAGAGGAATTAAGGCAGGCTCCCCCCACCTCCTTCTGCTTCTACCTGTCTGGCTGGCCCAGGTGTCTGACTGGTTTGGAGGAGAGGGAGGGTAAGGCTCAGCTTAAGAAAATGCAGAAAGACTTGGCCAAAGGCCACTTTGGAGAAGGTGCCACGCCTCTCAATATCTACACAGCAAAGGCCACACATTAAACCTGAACCCTGGTAATACTGCTTGCAGTGTCAGTGATCTGAAACCAGAGACACCAAGTGATATGAGGGCCAAGGAGTTGGGTCAGGCCCTGTACCTTTCCCCTTCAGTACTGCCTCCACCAAGGTATCCTGACAGTGCCCGAGAGCACAGGACTGGCTTCTGGGGAGCCACTTCCAGAGAAGGTGCACACCTTTGAGTAAATTTAACCTGTTCCACATGCCTCAGCCCCCACTTCCCTCACTCTGTTGCCCCTGCCTACCCAGAACTCCCTTGTCCTGCCTGGCTCACTTTGCATGTGTCTGCGTTGCTCTCAGAGCCTGTCTTCGGCCTGAGTGCCTGTAGCCCTCATGGTCTGACTGCCTTGGCTGCTGAGCTTCTCCAGATAAAACCTATCATTTCTTTGAGTTCTCAACACTGAGCACATTAAGGTGCTCAAGGATGATCAATCCTCCTGGCTTTTCCAGTTATCCCTGCCCAGGTCCTCTAAGGCTTTGATGACACCTTACAGCCCTTATCCTTATCTCTGCTCTTTATCACTGACTCCTGGATCAATTTTGATGCCCAGCTAGACTGCAAGCTCATGAGGTCAGAGCCTAGCAACAGGCTAGGTGGAGGAGTTAGAGTACTTAGGGCTGAAAGAGAATTTGTTATTTAATCTAACAACGAAGCCCAAGAGACAGGTGATGGATGGTTACCGTCCTGGTGCTGTGGCTGTGTCCCCTGCGCTGTCTTCCAGGGGGGTGTCAGAGCCTGCAGGAGGATGATGCTGATGAGGTACAGGCAAGGCCTGAGGTGACCCTGCTCCTTATGTTTTGCCTTTAAAGTCCTGAAGCTCATTGAGGGTAGCCACTGAGGTTTCTTGACTCTAGGTCCACTGTTCCTTTATAGGGAGGGTATTTCAAAAACTTCGTGGAAAAACAGAATTAGAAGATAACTTGAATTTTTCCATGAACGTTTTGAAGTATCCTTGTGTAAGTGTGTGAGTTCAGCATCTTTTCAGGTTATCTCTGTGGGGATTGTATAACTTAGTTTGCCCAGCCCTAGTCTGGTGAGCACACATCTGAAACTTTGGGAGAGAATATGCAAGACCTAGGTCTGGAGTCTGATACTGAGTGTTAGGGGGGCTTCCTTTGGTTCCCTCTGTCTGCTCTTAACCATTCTCACAGGGAACAATCACAATGTCTTTTATCACAGCAGTTCCAAGAATTACACACACACCACCACAATTGAAGAATATTTAACTTTTCTTAAAAAAAAAATCTTAACCAAGAAAGGAAGAAAATAAGAGTATACATTATCTTAACAGCAAAACAGTCATTTCCATATCTGTATTTTATATATTATATATATATATATATTTATATATATATATGTATATATACACCTAGCACAGTGTGTATATTCTATTCATCAGTGGGGAGGGAATGAGAATGTAGTGATGGGGCCAATGTGGCAGTGGCCCTTGGGGATGGTCCTAGGTTAATTCAAGAACTCCAGTATTCGAATCCCCTACCCCTACTTCCTAGGGCCCAGTTTTCAGCTCCGTACCTGCTACACTGGTTTTCTACAGGGTTAAGGTGGGGGAAGGGTGGACATAGGTGGGGACCCCATGGGTTCCCATCTCATGAAGATGAGAAGTCCTGGGGAGAGGGAGTAACTCTGCACCAAGCTGCAGAGGATGGGCTCCTGGAGCTTGGTGGGGCTAGAAGCTGGGAGACCTTCCTGCCCACAGGGCACAGGGACACTCAGGTCTGGTTCTACCTTCAGGCCCTGATCCTGAAGCTGGGCTGTTAACTAGGAGATACAAGTGAGCCCCTCTTCCCTTAACAGCCCCTTCTGTAACTGCCTCCAGAACTCCAGGAACAGAAACAAAAAGGGTCAAAGTTATTTACAATGGCAAAGATGCACATACAATACATACATATTTATAGGAAACCAAAGTGACAAAGAGGAGAGGGGAGGCACCCACCTCTGCCTGGGGTCCTGTGGAGAAAGGAGGGAGGAAGAAAGTGCATTTACACAGAAGCTCCTTCTTTCACTTGCAGGTCTGAGAACGCCGCATGTACAGGTGTACAGCGTACACGTGTATGTGGGGTGAGGGGCAAACCACTAAGTGGGGGCCTTTCAGATGCAGTCAGCATGCTTAGGAGACACAAGGCCTTGGAGGGCTGGGCTGAAGGATGGGGAAAAGACACTGAAACTTGACTCCAATCTGAGCAGACCAAGCAACATGCGGGTCTCCCACTAGGCCTCGGCTGGATCCCAGTTTCCCTAACTGCCTCTTCCACGGGGAGGAGGTTTGGGGTCTCTTCACCCTGTGCCCCTGCCTCAGGCCAGTCCCTGAAGGAGGAGTGGGGATGCGGAGGATTTGGTGGTTTGGATGGTCACAGTCCTGGTGACATGGCTGCATCTGCTGCGCTGTCTTCCAGAGGGGTGTCAGAGCCTGCGGGAAGATGACGACAGTGAGGAACTGGCCAGGCCTGAGGTGACCCTGTCCCTTACGTTTTGTCTAGAAATTACTCGTGCTCATGAGAGCAGCTCCTTCAGTGCCATACATCTGTGACAAAGCACTCTCCTCCTCCATAAACCCTAGTTTCTCACAAGGGCTGAAAAGGGCTGTCTACTGAACCCCACTGCTGTTTGGTCAGCCCCCCAGAGCCCCTCGATCAGGCAGGTGTGTGCTTTGTCTTCCTGAGTTAGAACATAGCCATGTCCCTGAACCACCCAATCTGGTTCTGAACCATTTAATAAGAATAGGTCTTAGATGAGAGACCAGGCTCCCCCTGGTTCATTGTCTCTATATCACAATGAAAAAGAGGGTTCAATTCTATGTTTCCCATTTTTCGGGGAGCTTCTGTGGGGCTTCCCTAAAAATATCTCTTTCCGAAGCCGAGGGAATGAATTAGTTCACCCTCAGAACTCCCTTCTCTCACGCTGCCTGGCGACATTTCCTCACAAGTTCGTAGGCACAAAGAATGAACGGGCTTCACTCACCATCCTCAGGGCAGGGCCCCAGTTCATGGCTGTCCCTGGAATCAGAGGCCAGGGGTTCCTTGGCTGGAGGCAAAAGGGAGCTGTCTGTCCACCTAGCTGCCTCTGTGTGGAAAGTGCCCACAGGTGTGGTGCCACCAGACGACTCTCCCCCAAGGGACTTGAGCAGCTCTCTGTGGGCCAGCTCCATGTCCTGCAGGAATTGTAGGGGGAATGTCTGCTGAAGTTTCTATTAATAAGGCCCCTGGGGGAAGGGGTCAGACTCTCTGTTCTGTGCTGGGCCCTGGGGATGGGGATGATTTAAGGTTGGCTGGGTGGGCCAAGGGAAGAGCCCCAGGTCAGGACACACACCTGACTCAGGAAATGGTCTTGGGGTGATGGAATGAAGGCCTCCAGGGACCCAAGCCCTGTTTCACTCACCTTGAGCCTGTTGAGCTTGAGGGTGAGCTGCTCGATGGTTCTAAAGATCATGCCCACATCCCTGAGGGCCAGGCTCGGGGGAGAGCGGCTGGGGCGTCTTTGATTTCCACTGCCTCCCTGCAGCTGGGGCTGAGGCTCCATCTGCCAGGCAGGAAGGCTGTCAGGCTGGGAGGGGCTCGTAGGTGCCCCGGAAGGGTCAGTGCTTGAGTCCAGCGGTCCTGCTGGCATGCTGACATAAAAGCAGTTCCCTGTCCCCATGACAAAGAGAGAGATTAGGGGGCAAACACAGAAGTCTAAGCCATCCTCCCCTCCTTCAGCTCCCCGTTGCCTGACAGAACAGGGCCAAGGAAGCCTTTATAGATGAACACAGAGCACATTGCCCGCCAGTCCCCTGAAAGCCCTTCATTTCCAGAGCTCTCTTCCACAGTGACACCGAAGTGTGGCTGGGGAAGGGGAGGTGGTTGTTCCAAATGTCAGGTTCAGGACACTGGGTCTTGGGCACCAGGCCTGGCTTCCCCGCCCTGTCTCAAAACTGCACAAACTGCTGAACTCTACTGCTTGGAATGGGCCTGTGCAGCTCCTGACAAGTGGTTTCTTAAAGCTGGAGGGTAGACTTGATGGCCCAGAGTCTATTCCTGCGACTTCAGGCCCACATCCTACTCCTCACCCATTCCACACAGTTGAGGGAGTACGTATGAGTGTGTACCTGATGGCAGGCAGGGATCTGACTCCCAAGGCCCAGCTCTGTCCCCAACAGGTCCCACACTCCAGCCCTGGCCTGTCTTTGGCTCCAAGGAGAAGTTTATTACCCGTAGCCTTTGTTCCGCCTTCCACTTCAGGTGGCTCAGGCTCTGACTGGCCACTCTCTGGTAGTGCAGGGACAACCTTGCTGCCTGCCACCTCAGCTGCATCGACACCACCACCACCACCATCAGGGAGAGGAGAGACCAAAAGACAAGGCAGGGGAAGGGAGAAAGAGGAGGAAGGAGGGAGTAAAAGAAGTGGGTGGGGGGAGGAGAAAAAGAAAAAGGGAAGAACACAGTGAACACAAGATCATACTTGATTATATCCCAGGGAGCTGCAGAGAACTTTCCACCAATTCACCAAAGACAGAGAAGGAAGGTCAGTTCCCAGAAACCCAGGAGAGAGGGCAGACCTTGGGCAGATGGAATGAAAAATGCTACTGGCAGGGGAGGCAGAACGGAGCGCTAGGGAGGATGGGTAAACCTTTTGCACTAACGTCGACCCACCCCACCCCTTGTGAGCACCTGGCTTGCTTTCATCTTTCCTGCCACTCTCCTCAGTCCAGTCTTCTCTCTTCCTCAGCTTCCTCTTCCCAGCTGGGCCCTCCTTCCTTTGGGCTCACTCCTCTGGCCACACCCACCTGTCCTCAGCCACCCTGCCTGCTAGTTTCAGAGCTGGCCACAGTGCTCCCCACCCTGGGGAGTCCTCCCTGCCACCTTGTTCACTCGGTCACACCCTCTCACTCTCCAAGTGTATTCCCAGCCTTGTCCTGCAGCCCCTCCAGTCCTGGCTGCCACCTCTCTTCCCTTCGCTGCTGCTCTCTGGAGTGACTGGCTGCAAGCCTCTGCCCTTCTGGGTCTGGGCTCTTGGGAAGAATAACCACAGCTTTCCCTTAGGGCTAGAAGATCAATGAAGAATGCTAAGAGAAACTTTTATTGGTAGGTGATGTGTGCAAGGCCGTAGGAAACGTCCTCATATATTATGGAATGAAGCTGAGAGATAATTCAGTTTTATCTAAGGTCACACAGATATTAAGTGGCAGAGCTCAGGCTTTAAACCTCGGCTGTCTGACTCCAAAGCCTCTGCGTGATGTCAATGTGTGTCCTTTTCCCAGGACCCAATGCAGATCTCTGCTCACACGGTACCCAAGATGCAGATGGGGAACGAGCTAGCCATTTGGAAGACTGCCTCTACCCTAACAAAAATGGCCATTTGTCTCCTCAGTTTATTTTACCTTTTCTCACAACTTTGTAACTTCCTGCTGCCTCTGTGCTTGAAGGCTCTTCACCTGGATTCCTATCCAGCTCGGGAGACTCCCAGATTCCAGAATGTCTGGTCCTTGGGGGCAGGTGTTCCAGAGAACAGAGAGCTACGTCTTCCTGCTCTGGCTGGCCCTCCTCTGGCCCTGGGAGCTGGGTGTTGTCCCCTTCAGCCCCAGTGGGAGCTTGCCCTGGGGAGCCTGGGTCCCAGGGGTGAGAGGTGATGCTGATGACAGAAGGTGTAGGTGTCAGGTCGTCCTCAGGCTCCCCGGCAGCCTGTGTTTCCATGGTGTGACCTGGCAGCAGGCTCCACAGGATCAGGTGCCGCAGGTTCTCCACTGGAGGGGGAAACAGGGTGATGGCTTCCCCAGCACAGGACTGCACACCATGGCTGCTCCCTGCCCCCACCCCCAATGTGGTGAGCCTGCCTCAGTCACAGGGTGGAGTTGGAGGGCTCTGGCCAGCTAGCTGGTGGCAGGGAGAGGGGTTGTGGAGAGTAACATTTGTCTCTCTGCATCTCTCTCTCCTCAAGCACAACCAGGGAAAACCTTCGAGCAGGTGGAGGGTGAAGGAGCCTGCCAGTTCACAGTTGCTATGCTACTGGGGGCCTAGGATGGAAGAGTCCTCGAGGCACTCACCATCTTCCAGGGCTGAATCAGCGAGGCCTTCCATGAACAGAGGGCTCGGGAGGGACAGGTAGAGGGGGTCCCTTGTCCTGATGCCCTTGTTCTCTCCATCCAGGGACACGGAGGGGTGAGGCAGGGCACCCAGCTCCTCTCCCTCCACACTGCCCTCCTGCTCAGGATCCTCTAGCAGTTCTGGGTGCTTCCCTTGGACCTTCTGCTGGGGATCAGTGCCTGTTTTGGATGAAAGGAGAGTGTCAGGAAGGGAAAGGGAGAGGGCACCTATGGGTGAACCCATGCTCAGCTGTGGATCCAAGGGGCTGGGAACATTGACTGACTCATTCTACAAATGTATACTGAGCAGCTCCTATGGCCAGGCTCTGTCCCAGGCTCTTGCCATACATTGGTAAACAAAACAAAGGTCCTGCCTATGTGAAGGGACACAGAAATAAAACAAATAAGGAAATTATGTAGTTTGTTAGAAGGTAAGTGCTATAGGAAAGAAAAATAGAGCAGAGTATGGGGGATCAGAAGTGCTGGTTACAGTATTTTTTTTTTCCTTTTTGTCGTGCCGGCAATGGGATCGCAACCCTCGGTGTCGCGCCCGCACCGCACTCAGCCAGGAGTATGGGGGATCAGAAGTGCTGGTTACAGTATTTTTTTTTTCCTTTTTGTCGTGCCGGCAACGGGATCGCAACCCTCAGTGTCGCGCCCGCACCGCACTCAGCCAGTGAGCGGACCGGTCTCTATATGGGATCCGAACCCTCGGCGGGAGCGCCGCTGCACTCCCAAGCGCCACACTCTACGGAGTGCACCACCGGGCCGGCCCTGGTTACAGTATTAAACAGGGTATCCTTTGTTGCAAAAAGGACATTGGAACAAAGATTTGAAGGAAGTGAGAAAGTTAAGGAAAAGCATTCTAAGTAGATGGAAACAGAACAGGACCCAGCCAGGGAGCTCTCTAAACCCAAGGCTCCAAGTTATTTCACAAAAAAACTCTCAATGAGAATTCTGTTTGAGAACCCACCCCCCGGGTCCCATCCAGTAATTGCATCTTAAACTCTTTGAGCTCCCCCTGCCTCCTGTGCTCCCCGTTCCCATAGTCTCTGCATGCACCTCACTCTCCAACAGTAACCCTGGCTGAAGGATGCAAGGAGCCCTGGACTTGCCCCGACTGCTCCTCTCTTCCTCCACTGATAAACCTGTCACTCCAAGAGGGAGGGCCCGAATCTCAGGTCAAGTGAACTAGTTTACACTCTCAAGTCTGTTCAGTCTGTTCTCCTTCCTATTCTAGGCTCTTTCTTCCTCCCACCCAGTTTCTTCTCTACTCTCTTTATGGAAACCTCATACCTTCAGCCCTGCTGACGGACTCTCCCATTACCCCCTCCCCACCCCTGACCTGTGCCTACAAAAACTGGACTGGGTTGGGCTCCCACAAGACAGTTCAGGGCACTCACCTCCAGGTAGCTCCTCAGGTTCTGGTTCACTGTGGAACACTTCTGAGTCATCCAGTCCTGCCCTGAGGGAAAAAACCAACGAAGGGTGAGAGAAGATCACTGGCATGAATTCTGGCTCTCTGCCAGTCAGGAGGTCAAGATGTCATGAAATTCCACCCTGGCCTCCCACGTAGAATGGGCAATGAAGGAGGAGGGTCCAAGAAGGGAGGTGTCAGGCCTTGTCACCTGCCTGGTCTGGCTGGCAACCTGGAGAGGAGGGTGGGTGCTGGCCAAGCTTCTCTGGTCTCCTGTTCTGCACCCCCCACCCCACTTCAGGAGCAGGCTCCGTTATAGCCAGATGGAGGGAGAGCAGACAGGGCTAGGCAGAGACGTGGGGGCATGTTTCTCTATCTGCCAGAATGTGGAGCTGTTTCCCTGCTGGTATTTCCCTGCTGAGCCTGTACACACCCAGGGCTGAAAGGCTTAGAAGCAGCAGGAAACAGGTGGCTTGGAGTGGGGATGGTGTGGGGGCCTGGAGGGCTAAGCAATGCACCTGCTGGGTGTGGGGCCCTGGTGGGCAGGCTCCTGGGGACCTGGGGGCGGGGGATGGACAGGTATCGGGGCAGCTCCAGGGTGCCTGGTGGCGTTCCGCACTGCCTCTTCTAAGAGCTCCATCCATCTGTTGCTCAGCAGGAACAGAGAGGACTGGTGGTGAGAACAAGACCAGGGCACACACCATTCCCTGCTCACCCACTGCTTCTCCATGCCCTGCCCCAAGGGCCTCTGCCTGGCAGCTGCCCATCTGCTCCCCGACTCCTCACTGGCTGCTCCTGTGGAGTGATATTACTCCAACTATCAGTTACTGAACACTAACCCTCTGTCATGCTGGGCCAAGCATTCTATATATGCTTCGTCTCTCGAAATAACTCTGAGAGGTAGCATTATCCACACTGTACAGATGAAAACTTGGAGGCTGAAAGACTCTGACTCAACCTGTCTCGTTCCACTGTGCCACGCCACTGCTGCTGTCAGGAAACATGGGGAGGGTGGACGGCCTGGCTGGGGAGGAGGGGCCTGGGGGCAGGCACCTGGGAAGAATGCACAGAATTCATGTGCTTGATTGGGAGGGAGGGGGAATAGAAAGAAACTAAGCAGTAGCAGTGGCGGGAAGACAGCTGGGAATTCATTCTCCCTGTAACAGGCCTGGGTACAGGTTGGGTGACGATCCTCTCATAGGTTCTCTATGTCTGTCCTACCTCCCACTTCCCTTCCCAACTCCCCTTCCAGGGACTGCTCTGGGGCCCAGCCCTGGCCTGTCCACCGTCCTCATACACACCACCCTCGTCCCAAGGGGATGGCGGTTACGTGTGACCCCTCAATCAATTCTCACGTGTTCTTGTCTGATGATGTCAATGCAACCAACTCGTAGATCTGGGGTGGGCCCAACTTGGAGGTGCAGATGATGAAGAAAGCCCGTTTGTCTGTGTGAGAAAATGAAGGTAGAAAGGTCTGTATTGGGGGTGGCAGGCGTGACTGCACTCTGGGCCAGGGTGACAAGAGTGAGGACGCCAAGCCCTGACCCTCAACACAGATGAGGAATGCAGCATGCGACAGCCACAGGTCATCAGAACCACTTGGCCCACTTACAATAGGGACAGAAGGGACAGATGCAGTTCTGGGACCTCTGATGTCATCTTTCACAGCCACACCCATTACCCTCCCACTCTAATAACAGTGATGGCTGACATGTGCATGGTGCTTAGGGTTTATAAAGCTTTTTCATACCCATCAACTCTTTTGATCCCCCCAAAAGGTAGGGTGGGCATCTCCCCCACGTTCTCAGAGATGAAGAAAGTAAGCACAGAGAATTTGGCTGCCTGACTCTTGCTCCAGAGCCCTTTCTCATACATATATACATACTCCACGTCTCACTGAAATGCCTCTGTCCACTGGACCCGGCTCTGTACTGGCAGTGCTTCAGCCTTCTGCAACCAAGCTCTGCCTAAGTCACTCTAGCAGAAGGGAGGCTTGTCTTATTCTTCCTGCCCAATTCTGTTCTTCCCAATCCAACTCAGACATCCTTATCCCATTCTAGGTGTCCAAATCCCATCCAAACCAGCACTGTCCTTCAGGGCTGACTACCCCTACTCCAGGCTGTCTATCTTCATCTTGGTCCCCATTCGACCCCTCATCTTAGCCCATCTTGGACCATATCCTCCTGCTTAGACTGGGTCAGGATAGAAGGAAAGGAACACAGATGGATAGCTAAGTCTTGCAAGGCCCCAGATGGGCCCCACATCACCCTGTGCTTCCTGGACACGAGTAACAGTGATCAGGGCCCCATAGCCCAAGGCCAAGGTACCTGTGGCCACAGAGCGGATGAGCACAGCATTGAGCTTGAGCACAGGGCTGAAGGTTTGCTTGCTGTCTGCAGAGCCCATGGCTGACTTGCTGTGGCACTTAAGCAGCAGCTTCTCGTCCTGCTTCTGCAGCAGCACAAGGAGGTCCTCGAGCAGCAGCACATGGAGGTCTGGAGGGGTGCAGTGGTTGTGAGGCCTTCCCTGTTGCTCATTCCACATTAGCACAACAGGGGCCCAGAAACTCTCAGATGCTTGTCCCCGTGGTCTAAAAAGCCCTGGGAGTCTGGTGACTCCAATCCCTTTCTCTCTGGTGACTCCCTTCCCACACTGTGCTTATGGAGCCCCGAGCTGTCATCCCCAGTCGTGCCTCCCTGGCTACCTTCCCATCCCTTTAGAGCAACAGGTTCCAGGGCGTATGAAAGAGAAGGAAGGGTCCAGGGGAAGCCCACCCACCACAGATTCTCTCTTACCCCTAGTCCCCTGGCACATACCCAAGGTCTTATCCTTGCTGATCCTCCAGGTCAGGGGCCCCTCATGGATCATCTTTCTGGTTGTAAGATCCAGGCTCTGTTAAGGAGACATCATCCACTCATTTGTTCAACAAATATGTGAGGACCTATTGTGTGCCAGACATTGTGCTAATGTGCTGGCAATCAGTGGTGAGCAAGAAACAGTCCTTGCCCTTATACCCTCTGGGGGACACAGACAAGTAAAAGGCAACTATGAATCATGTGCCATGTGCTACGCTGGGGGACACACCAAGGGCTCTGGCCTGGGTCTCCCATCCACTCCCTACTGCATGCAGTCCACCTTCCTAGGAAGACCACTCTTTGCTTTTCCCACCCATCCCTTCAGCTTTATTCCCCCCAAATGATCTCTACCTTTACCTCAAGTCCTACCCCATCCTTGCTCTCTCAGGCTGAGTTCTAACATCTAGCCTTTACTTAGTGTGGCTGTCTGCCCTTGTCCATCTAGGGACAGGGTGACAATGACAACAGGGTGTGTGTGTCTTCCAGGGCCCCATAGTGCCACCCTATGACAGAAAGATCCATGTTTCCTACCTCTAGGACTCTCCAGGCCCTGACCAGAGTTCTGCTCCTAAGGGTGCCTGAGAAGTGTGTGTGAGGGGCTGACCTTGCTGCAGCCTCTGCTTCCTACCTTGAACTCTGCTGCCAGGGGGTTGTTGGCCCTCTCCAGGGCGGTGGCATCCAGGCGTTTCTGGTAGCCCTCTAAACGGTGCTGGTTCTCTGTCTGCTTCACTGCTTCATTCACATACTTAAGAATCTCCCGGCACTGGTCCCGGGCCCGGCAGAGCTTCTCGTGCTCAGAGGTGCCTCCTACCAAACAGGGTTCAGAGGAGATGATTAGGGCTCCCGTCTCAGAAGTCCATCACAGAGTCAGATATTACCTGCCTACCTGTATCCATGCTGACTGGCTTGTCTCAAACCAGCACGTATAGGTGTAGTTAAGCCATCCTTGCTAACTTGAGGACCTCTACTGGTAAGCTTAACTTTTACTGAGCGTGCTCGGGTTTCAGACTACTGCTTAGCTCTTGGAAATCCCTACCTAGACCACAATCAACTCTACAGATATGGGGGACAGGGACTCTGGGTAATGGCAGTAATTATGTCTCTAGGAAAACGTGTTCAAACTAGGTTGAGGTTCCTAACACCTCTCTCTCCTGACTCCAATGTCCTAAATTTGAGGGTAGAGAAAGATGCTCAGGATCCCAGGGATGGTGAGTGGCATCCTGGGGCCAGAACCCCTTATCCAGCCTGGTACCCTACTCCTTTAATGTTACCATGCATTGTTGTGTCTTTTGTGCAAGGCACAGAGGCATCCCCCCAGGGGAATGACCAGAGGCTAAAATCCAGCCATGGCCCCTCGTGTGAGATCATGGTCACCCAGAGGCACCAAGGTGCCCTCGAGTGCCAGCTTGTGTGGCCACCTGGATGCTTTCCTCTGATTTGCATAAAGGCCCCACAAAGGCTAGTGGTGGCCCTTACTCCTCCTGTGGAGCACCTTCTATTTTCCAAAGCACATTTACTATTATTTTCTTCTTTGGGACTCGCCATAACAGGACAAGGTGAAGACCACAAAGGTCCAGTGACTTACTAAGGTCACAAAGCAGTGTCAGAACAAGGGTCTGGAATGAGGTCTGCTGCTTCTCAGTGCTAGCCCCTCCCATGTCTTACCCTCCGTGTGCTTGATGATGCTCTCCAGCAGCAGTGGGTATTTGGTAAGCCGCTGCATCTCTGAGATGATGAGGTCTCTAAGCTGCAGCCGCCGGCACTGAGGGTGGCTCTCGGCCTCCTGGAGGGCAGGAGGCACAGACAGAAGATGTCAACCCATGGTTGGGAGATGGCTTAAGAGCTGAGAGCCAAGATGGGTGTGAAAATGCCAAGCAGGTCCTAAGCCCAGATTGGTCATCCAGAAATAATGGTGGCAGCTTCTTCCTTAAATATTTAGGGAAGGATTGGTGGCGGCAGGGAGACCACAACCCAGGGAAGGGATATGGTCGAAACAGAAGGGCAGGTATCATTCCCATTTTATAGCCAAGGAAACTGAGACCCATCTAGGTGCACACAGGTACTGGTAGGCAAGCCAGGCCTCCTGACTGCTATTTCAGTGTTCTTTCCAATGAATAGTGGTCTCTATCTCCAGAGCATGTCAATGATTTTGAAGAGCAGGTGTGGGGGAGGGTGCGCATGGGTGAAGGGAGTTGCTGGGTTATCCTCCACAGTAAAGAGAAGAGGTGGGGACCAGAAGGAGGGAAGTTCAGGAGATTCTTGGTGAACCTGAAGGAGATGAGGGAAGGCTGAGGCATGGCCAAGGACACACCTGCATGAAGAGCTGGAATCGGCTCTCCTTGCGCTGCTTGGTCTTGATCAGTTCTAGGGCTATTGATTGATAGGAACAGAACTGTGCAGCCACTTGCTGGAGTTCCTCTCGGGCGGGACCATCAAACTGAAGAGGCAGAATAGACACCGACCGAGGCATCATGCCCCTGCCCGGGACCAGTCCCCTGCCTGTCCCCTCCTCTGCCAATTTCCTTGTCCTGGGTAATGGGACCCTGCCTCCTCTAATCTCCTCCTTGCCAAGCAGAAAAAATTTGGAGCCATACCCGAGCCAGCATGAGGTCACTGATCTCTTTGATGATGGGGCCCTCCTCCCGGAGCTTCTTCATGGCTTCACACCAGGAATCTGGGGTAAGGAGAGAAGAAAAACAAATACCTGGAGTTGAGCTGAACTGCCAGCCCTTTGTGACCAAGAGAAAAGGGATCTTTGACAGCGTGCTGTGGGGAAAGGTCTAGAAGCCATTTTACTTCTGGGGGAACTGGAGTGCTTCTCTTTTTAGGTTGTCCATCAATGTTTCTCTCACCAAAGAGGACTGGTGAGGGTTATCTACTCAGGGAAGTCCTGGCAGGTGGGCCAAACCAGAACAGAAAGCTGAAGGCCAGCAGAGGAGGAGTTTGCAGGGGCACGGGCTCCTTACTATGAATCTCTATCAGTTCAGGCAGGTTAGGGAAGAGCTGGGCCAGCTCCTCCCGAGGCATCAGGTTCTCCTTCTTCATTCTCTGGTAGAAGATAAGGTCCAGGACCCGGAGTGTGCGCAGGTGGGAAGCTTCGGTCACAAATAGCTCTGAGAGGTGGTTGTAACAAGGAGGGGTAGAGAGACAGGAAGAAAACAGATCAGCAAGTCCCCAGAGTCACAACCCTGGCCCCCACACCACTCTTCTTTTGGGGGAACTGGGGTCCTGGTTTCAGTAACTCTTTTTCTCATCCCAAGGGCCAGAACTGAGATGGACCCTACAGCAAGAGGCAACATGGACCTGGTCCTTCCCCAGGCGCCCCCCTCCACCCCCTGCCATTTGCCTTTTTTCCACTCTTTGTGTCTTAGGTGCTCTGGACCTAAGAGTGAGTAGAGACGGCAAAGTAGAGCACGTTCTCACCATTGATGACCTCCTGCCGGTCAATCTCCCTCTGGGTTAGCCCAGCCACCACATCCTTGCCCACTGTATGCTGCCAGTTTTGGGCATCTGGCTCTGGCTCCAGGTCAGACAGCTGGCCCAGATCATCCTCTAGGAGGTGGGGAAGGAGGGCATCTGTGCAGAACCCCAAGCTGGGGGACTCAATGCTCCTGGGGGAAAACGGGCAGCTCTGTTTCACTGAGGAAGAATTCACACACAGGGTTTGTCCCTCCCTCTCCTGCCCAACCTGCTTGCCCATGGGAAACCAGCAGGCCACGAGGAGGAGATGCATACCTAACCAGCTCCTCAGGGGTGGGAGGAGCAGCTGAGCAGGGATGGGACACAGAGACACCGAACAGATGCACCAATGTGCCCCCACTCACCTGCGACCCATTTTGGGGGTGAAGGGAGGTGTTGGGTTCTCAAGAGACCTGTGGAGAGAATGTGAACTCTCAGCAACCCTCCATCCCTGCCCCTGCCCTGGAGACGTCAATGGGTAAAGCCACTTGAGCTCCGCCCACCTGGTGGAGAGGCTGGAGGCAGAGGATGAGGCTGACTGGTGGAGGCGAGTAGCCTCCGCGGCAGCATCCATGTCCACGTCACTGCGAGAGCGGGGCACATTTTCTGCCTTTCGAGACCGCTTCATCTCTTCCCGGCCCTTGAGGCTCTCGGAACGGCCCAGGCGAATCTCTGAGCGTGAACTGGGGGGAAAATGGAAAAGAGCCTTTGGGATCTTATATCCTTGCCAGCTTCTACCTGCTGCTCCATCTCAAGGATGCCTCAGTGCTGCAAGTTCTCCACCCCACCTCAACATGGCCAAAACACCTGGATGACAGAAGCTCCTCTACAAACTCCCTTCTCTCCCTAGCCTGGCTTGATGGACAGACTCTCTCCTCTTCCTCTTGACCTATCAGAAGGGATTCTAACAGGAACATGAAATCTGGGGCTAACAGAATCAGACCTGTGGTGTGTCCAGAGGCCTAAGACACCATGTTCCTGTTAGAAATGCTATGACATTACAGTCTCTCATCAGGGACTACAAGGTTTCACCTCCTGGCCCCTGCGGCCGTCTATTGGCCAGTCCATCTTGCCTCTGCTTTGAAACGGGTCATCTCCCACCCTGGACTATGCTTGAGATGGATCTCTCCTTTTACGAGATCTTCTTAGAGGGAAGTGTATCATCTCCCACCCTGGACTATGCTTGAGATGGATCTCTCCTTTTACGAGATCTTCTTAGAGGCAAGAAGGTTATTACCTTCACACACTCATTCAAAGTTTCTCCACACTGACTGTCAGAAAATTTTACCTGCTATTGGACTCCCACCCCTCCAACTGCACCTCCAGTTGTGATGCAGATTTCTTTCATTCTTATCTTAATAGCATCCTTCCCAAACTCCCACTTCTTCTCCAGGAGCAGACAGGCTTGGGAAGACACTTAAAGGGGGCTGTTCACTGATAGGTAGGAAGCCGCTCCTTGGCCTGACATGCTAGGCTACTGAGTGTCTCTGGGGCACAAACAGATGATTGGGTGTTGCTCTTTGTCCAGTCCTGTGGTGTATCAGCCCTGAGACAGCTGGCATCTCTGACCCCTAGCTGCCCCAGGATGGTCCCCGCCTCACCTCCCCTGTCGTGGCCCTGCTTGGCTGGTTCTTTGTTGACATTATTACTAATCTTCATCCTGCTCTGCTTCTAGGACCACATAAGGCCTGGAGATGTCTGGAGAGCTCTAAATAGCACAGCAGGCTGCTGCAGTGAGGGAGCAAACATCTTGGTCTCCATTCATCATGTCTCTCTGAACTGCCAGAGGATCCAAAATGGAGCTCACTTCCTGGGGTCCTGAGGGTTCTTCCACTGGGTTAGAAACATACTGTCAACTCACCCTCTATAGGACTCACCCCTCTGAAATGTTAGAACTGTTCCAGTCCAGACAAACTGAAAACACTTCCGCCAGTGCCCTCAATGGGTAACTTTAGCACCACAACAAATCTCATCCAGTGGCTATTTGGGGCTGCAGACCTAAGCACCGTCCTTCAAGTACCCAGAAGTGAGGTACATAATTTATCTCGGGCCAAAAATTCCTCTTGCCCTGCCTTCCAGAATTGACGGCATCTTATACCTGCTGGCATCTACAACAATCTCTGACCCATCGTACTGCTAATACTGTTTCTCCCAAGATTGCCAATGAGTTTCTACTCATCAAATCCAGAGTCTTCTGCTTAGAGAAGCTTTAGGATCCTGGTGAATGTCTTAGGGCAAATTTACCTAGCAATGCTAAGCATGCAAGTTTGTAAATGGTCTCAAATGTTTTCTCATAATGCTGATAATATCTTATAATCTTAAAATATTTGATATATCATAAAATCATGCCTACCACAGAAATCACATAATCTGTGTATTTAATTTGCCCACCAATGTTAGAACTCAACCCCCCACCCCCTGCTCCAGCAAGGCTTAACATAAACAGAAAGGAATAAGTCCAAGAGTATGTTTTAGTACTAGATTCTAGTTAGAATCTGACCCAAAATGGAGAATATGAGAAATACCAGTCTCGATTTCCTTTTTCCTTCACGAAAAGGAAGGGGAGGTTCACTGTGAATCAATCAACTTTTTACCTCTTTGCTGATGCCCACAGTTGTACTGCTTTAAAGTACCCAGCAGAACTTCATCTCTAGCTCTCTTCTTCACTGGCAGGCAAAGGCTTTTTTTTGCCTCCCTGGGTCTTTTTTTTTTTTTTTTTCTTCTTTTTCTGGTGGCTGGCCGGTACAGAGATCCAAACCCCTGAGTTTGGTGTTGTGACACTGCACTATAATCAACTGAGCTAACTGGCCAGCCTTCCTGCCTGTGTCTTCCCTTTGCCCCCTCTATACTCTTCTTTATCCTGTCATTTAGGGTTTCCTGATGGCTGCTTTACAATATAATCTAGCTCAATCTTGGGATGGAGGCTACTCAGTAGTCTGGGGTGAGACCAAAGGCAATTCAAAGCATGCAGTTAGTTCCTGGGCCAGAAAGTCAGGGGCTCTGCTTGCTCTTCCACTGGCCTGATCACCCACACAGAGTGCATCTTCTAAAGATATCTCGGGTGGGAAGGTTGGGGGACAGGGGACAGAGTGCTACAGTGGGAGCCCTATAGTCCAGTGGAGAGGCATTAAGCAGATGAAATTAAATCCCAGTGCCCAACCCTGCCCATGCTCCCTCCCCTCCTTGGGCAGCTGGCAAGCCCCATCCAGCCACTGCTACCTGTCATTTTCCAGCAGGTCCTCAGGAAAGCTTCCTGTCGAGAGTCGCTGTGTCCCAGGTTCTGGGGCATCATATTGCTGGTTGTTCTCAAAGTGCTGAATGATGTTCCTCACGTTGCCTGGTTTGACTGGAAGGAAGCAAAGAGAAAATTAAGGGTACTATCGCTTTCTGTTCGGGAATGACTTCTCATGGCCCTTACTCCCCTGAAGCCCAGAAGACAGAGCAATGAGTAAGCATGGATGAGAACAGCATGGAACCCAGAATCAGCAGACATAGTTCTAGTCCTGGCTCTTCTCTGAATATGCTGTGTGGCCCTGGGAAGTCACTCTACCTTTCTGGGCCTACTCTTTCTTCATGGGCAAAATGAGAGGATTTGGAAGTACATTCTCTATGGAGCTTTCTTTGGGCTCTCACATTCTTTATTATAATGACATTTCTTTTTAAATTTAATTTTATTTCTTTGTATTGAAGCATAACTGATTGTACATATTTTGGGGGTACAGCATTGACTACTATCACCTGTGTACAACATGTGATGATCAAATCAATATTATTAAAACATTCATTGTTACAAATTGTAATTATTCTTTATGCCTCTTACCCAATCTCTCCCGCCCCCCCCCCCCCATAATGATACTTCTGCCTGAAAACCAATGACTAGGTTTCTCCTAAGAGACAGGTTAAAAAAATAGCCAGGAAGATCAAAAACATATCCACATGTAATTTGGCTATGTTGTCAAATTACACCAGGCATTTCTCCAATTTATATCACTTTTAGAGCTCATTATTTCTGTTTTTCCCCAACTCTCCTTCCTGTTCTTTCTGTCCCCCTCTGGTCTCTGTCATTAAAGAATGAGACCTTTTATTACCAGTAAGGGGTGATCTAGGAAAATAAAGAGACGCCATTCTTTGGCATTCAAATTCCTTTTTCAAAGCTAAGACAAAAGGGAACTGTTCTTGTTCAAAGAAACAGAGAGGGAGGGAGGGAAAGTAAAAAGTAATAGGTGATGCCACTCAGAGACCCTGTAGAAGAGAACTCAGACCCAGGGGTTCAGTGGCTCTCAGCATGCGAAAAAAGAGATGAGGAGCTCATCTTCAAGTCAATTAGTTCAGCTCCGAGTCCAGTGATATTAAACAGGGGTTGGGCTAGAAATGCTGCTACGCCTGAGGCCAAGGGGAGGGCTAAATGGAACTGGGGAGGCAATATAAACACCCCAGTGGTCTAGGCCCTGACCCTAACCATGCTAAGAGTCCTGCCTATGACTCTGGAGGTTCTAACGCACACGCGCGCGCGCGCACACACACACACACACACACTCACACACTCACACTATATATATATATATATATATATATATATATATATATATAAAAATCTGTGTCTCAAAATCTGACTTTCATAAGAAAATTCCTAAGTCAGAGAACAGAAAATCATTTTATCTTTCTTCAAAGTCTATGACTCCACATCCTTTAGGCAGGAGGCAAGTGTAATGTTTTTCTAAAACTGCATAAGCAGCTGTGTGTACATATGTTTTATGAGTAGAGGCTGTTACCATCACTCCTATTTAGAGATTAGGACCAGGATCTGCTTGTCCAAGACTGAATGTGCATCTGGGCCTTGGGGCCAGTGCAGATGCCAGGGCCAGGTGTGCTGAGTGATGACATAGGAGCTTGGGAACATCCGATAACCAAAAGCCACCAGGCAGAGCCCACTGTTCCCTCTCCCAGGGGCCACTTGGAAAATGCCCAGTTGTGTTCTGACTATAGTTAGAACCTAGCTGGAGCAAGAAATAGGTGTAGCTCTGAGAGCTGGTATAATCAAATGACCCAGAATAACAGGAAAAATAGGCAGAAAGGAATACTTCTAAAAAGAGCAAAGCTTCCTAGTAGTAGCCTTTGCTCTCCTTCCTCTTGTCTCTGAGTAATAATGGAACTAAATAAAAGTGAATACGTTACTAACAATCAGATACTTCACTGATAAACAGGGAAAATAGTTGATGATCCTAAATGGCAAAAAGTCTCAACACTGAGGCTTCTTAGTTTGGTGGGTGTTTTCTCTGGATATGGATACAGATTTGTCTTATGTCCTGCGGATTTTAGAACCCCAAACCAAATCATGAAATCATAGTGGAAAGATCTGACTAAAGGAGCTGGTAGAGACCCGGCATCCTTACCCTATCTTTGGGATCAGTAACCCTAACCCCACCGTGGGCATTCCTGTACCCTCTCAAACTGACACAAAGCAAGCGCTCAGGCAGAGCTGCTCAGTTTCTTAGTGCCTGCTGTCACCTCACACCTTTTGTGGCAGGGTGGATGAGAAGTGTATGTTAAGAACTAAGGTCTGGATTTCAAGGACATTCTTTTTTTCATTGTTTTATAAAGATCTTTTCAATAATTATTGCTTAAAATGGCATAATGAGTCTAGTAACTTTTAAAATAATTTTGAAGATAAGATTTTTAATTGCCACTTTTACATAAAATGAATTCTAGCAACAGAATAATTTTCTGGTTGCAACCTATTGCTCTCTCTATTTATTGTAGAACCTAGAAAATACTGATTACTTAATTGCATGCATATGGACCTCACTGATGGTAAATAACTTGCCCAATTCTGTGACATTTCAATTGACGTTCTAAGCTTCTTGCAGGTTAATGTGTATCACATATGTATTTTTTTTAATACACAGATTCTAGAAGATATTAGGTCCTCCAAAATACAGTTAGGGTCAGTCTTTTTTAATTGCTGCAGTTATACATATTTCTGGCAGTTAGGAGTCAAAATAGATGAAGGTGCTACAGGCTTAAGCAAAGTAGATGATAAAAATAAAAATACTCCAAAGAAAAACTGTTAGATATACAGAATTTACCAAAAAAAAAAGATCACCCAAAAATAGGATTTTTATTATTATTCCAATTGAAAACAAAAATCTGAGGCACTTCTGCTTCCACTTCACTAGAGGACACAAGTTTGTGAGGGTTTCCCTTGGCTTTTTGAAACCTCATCCACAAAGAGGTAACAGAAATTAAGAGAAAAGCCTCAGGCTGTGGAAAAATTGCTGGAGGAACAAGAAGTCTGGCCTTTGCCAGAACCTCCAGGAAGAGCTCCACCTGGGGGAGGAAGGTTTCTGCCCCCTCAGAACCCTGGGTTAGGCAGGCAAGGTCTCGCAGCCAGCGTGAGGACGGGAGCCCCCCGACGGGTGTGTGCCACAGAGCAGCTTTAGCAACAAGGAGGAATACATAAGAGACATAGAAGGAAGGGAGGGTGGAAAGAGGGACAGGATAGAAGATGAAGAAGGAAAAGGAAAGACAAGATTTGGGGAGATGGAAACTCAATGCTAATGCAAAGACAAACCCAAAGAAAATGGTCCTTTTACCTTCCACAGGGGACAAGGGAATATGAAATGCTAAAAGAAAAACAAACAAAAACAAAAGTAAACCATGAAGAGTCAAATTAATGTTTCACGAGTCAAAACAAAAATTGTAACAAGCCGGAAAATGAAAAGGCAGTGGTAAAACTCAAGGCTGACCTAGAAGAGTCTCTTCCTTCCCCTTCCCCGAATGCAACAACTTCAGAAAAGGCAGCAGGTCCACCTCACTGCCCTTCATAGACTCCCACTGATACTGGGGGTTTAAGATACTGACTGAGAGGACCAGCAACAATTTCCAGACAAATGACACATAGCTGGGAAGAGATCAATGATAGGATCAATTGAATTTTGGGTTACTGATGGCTTTAGGAGAACCACTGGGTCCCAAACTTGGCCCCCCAACCCCCCACCTAGTTCAACTTAATAGTAACTCAAAACCCCTGTGTCAAGGGCCCATTATTGCTGTGAATGCACAGGACCGCAGGAGTACAGATGAAGCCCATGGATGAAGGTGAAGGGGCATTTACTGCCAACATGGCGATATCAGCCAAGTGGGAAATGTTCGTCGGCATGGCTTTTCAGAAGCTACAACAGGGTCTAGGCTCCTAAACTAAGACCCAGGGACTGGCATGGCCTCCTTGGTTCTCAAACATTCACCTTGTACCTCAAAGAGCCTGCACTAGACGTGTCCAGGGGAGAAAGTGGAAGTACTGAGAAGAAACTGAGGTCTCAGAGTCTGGCCTGAGAGGAAGGCCCTCCACCAACATGGTAAGCAAAATGGCTGAGCTCCCTGCCCAAGGAATGCCCAAGACTGCTGCTCCCAAATACTCACTGCTCTGAGAAGAGCTTTTGGGCTTCCCAATGTATTTGAGGATGGGGTTTCGCTTCTTGTCCTCCAGGGCATCCTTTTCTTTCTTGGAATTGCTGCTCTGCTGAGACAGGAGACATGGGTTTGAAGGAGGTCCCAATACCCAGAAGTGGCTGCTAATCACTTTGCCACTGCCCCCAAGACTGGCCCTAAAGAAATAACTGGAAAGTTGACTCACGCTTGTACCCTAACGAGCACGTTTACCTCTGGCCTGGGTTTGGAGGAGGGGAAACAGAGCTGCTCTAGTCTGGGTATTCTCACTGACTCCACATCCAAAGGTGGAGGGATGGAGCTAGGTAGCTGCAAAATGGCTCTCCTGGTCTACCTCAGCACAGAGAACTGCACCAAGAGAAGATGTTTTCTAGGGTAGCTCTGTCACCTTCTTGGCCTTAGGGAAGAAGGGTAGCCACTTGTCCTTGTCAGGAGCAGACTGGGCCTTTTCAGCTGTGTTGGAAGGTCGTGCCTCTCGAAGACGGATCCCAGCATGGCTCATGTAGGTATTAAGGGCAAAGTCCATGGGGGCACTGTGAGAGAGGAATAGTGCTGTGAATCAGAAAGCTCAAGGTATGTTCCCTGCCAGCAGGTGGAAGGGCCAAGACCTGCTCCAAATCATCTCCTCACCACTACCCAGTGGAGCAGGGCAGGGGGAATCATGGGTCAAGGTATTCAAAGACAAGTCTGGCATAATCAAACGGGACAGTAGGCAGAAGCTGGCTAAAAGTCTTGGCTGGCATGACTCCCAGGAGAAATCTTATTCTTTCCCTAAGAAGAACTCCTCCCACTGAGAGGCTGATGGTCAGTGGAAGGACATGTCAATTCCCTGAAATACAAGCAATTTTCTGACTGGCCAAGCCATGTGTGGACCTGGAGGACTGGTTGAGGTCCTCAGCTAACATCCTTAGGCATAAATGTGGGGTGGAGTAGCAAAGGGAAGGGAGAAATGCCAACCAGCCTCTGCCAAGGTAACTGCCTTCATCACCCTTCCATCTCCAAGAACAAAGAGAAAAGAAGATGGAAAGGAGTTGTCAAGTAGCTTCCCATTGCCACAAATGAAACTGTCCAGAGCTCTGTGTTTAAAAACATATTTGGCTTGCAATTTGGTAGACAGATTATCTGTTTTGTGGATTCAAGGCAGCAAAGCTTCAGCCCTGGCTTTACCTCTCTCTTTTTTTTTTTCCTTTTTGTCTTTTTCCGTGTCCGGCAACGGATCGCAACCCTCAGTGTCGCCCCCGTACCGGACCGGGACCGGCAACGGGATCGCAACCCTCGGTGTTGTGCCCGCACCTCGCTCAGCCAGTGAGCGGGAACCGGTCTGTATGTGGGATCCGAACCCTCGGCGGGAGCGCCACCGCACTTCCCAAGCGGCGCACTATAGCAGTGCACCACCGGGCCGGCCCTTTACCTCTCTCTTAACATCGGCTGATGAGAAACAATGAGGTAAGTACATAGGCTGCCAAAAAGCCGTGAAACCTGCCAAGGAGGAAATGTGCTGCACTGCAGCTCTTTTCTGCAGGTGCCACAAAAAGGCCAATTCTACTATCACTGCTACTTCTTTCAGTGCTTTAAGAGAAATAAGTGGGAAGGGAGATAAAGGGCTAATTTGGGTGGAGAGGAAGAAGCCAGGTATGGGAATGTTAAGAACAACAGCAGCTGGGTGTCTTCACACTGAGGAGCAGACCCACATCCCCACGAGCATCAGGGGCCTGCACTTCATGACCCCATGTGTTATGGTGACACAGATGCCTGCGTCAAGCTGCGTGCAGCTAACTTGCACAGACCATGGTCTCATGTCATCCTACAATGCTAGGGACTCCCCTGATGTTGGCAGAAATGCAAAGTACAATAGGTCAACTCCACTCCTTCCCACCTTGAAAGCTGCAAATAAACCATACGATGGACTCACTCACCTCCTGTCTTCCTCGTACTTGGACCTGGAACAAAAGAAAGAACAGATGACTCAGACTGCAAAGACAGAAGCTTGTTGCCTGGGCAGAGGCTGGGAGGAGGATAAGTTCTTTCTTGGAGGGAGGGCTGGTGGGGAGAAGGGGAGGAATATGATAAAAGGTCAAACTTAGACTCTTGGTCACAGCTCTGGAGCCAGCTTGGAGCTCAGGTGAGAGTTCTTATTCCCTCAAGGGACTTAATTAGCACAATTATGATGATGACGATGTCCTTCTAGCTAAAAGGAAGGAGAATGTGGTAACATAGCGTCTTGCTTGCTATCTGTTTCAGCATCTAAAGTTATTATGGAGGAAGAGGCTCTTTGTTGTGTCCACCTAGGATTGAATTAGAAAGGGCTGGGCTGACACTGAGGCAGGAGAAAGGAAGGTGAATAGGTAGAGATAATACCTATCTGTTTCAGCATCTAAAGTTATTATGGAGGAAGAGGCTCTTTGTTGTGTCCACCTAGGACTGAATTAGAAAGGGCTGGGCTGACACTGAGGCAGGAGAAAGGAAGGTGAATAGGTAGAGATAAGACCTTGAGACCAGATCCAAAGAAACTTGTTTAAAAGGGGTAAACAGTAACAGCAACTAACATTTGAGTGTTTACTATGGGCCAGGCCTTATTCTAAGCTGGTTACACATACTAACCCATCTAATTCTCAAAATAACCCATGAGGAGGTACTATATATCCATTATACAAGACCAAAACTTCACTGCTTTAAATAGAAACCATTACAAGTGGGGTGCCTATGCTGTCAATAGTAATCCCAAATAATTCTGGTGTCTGTGATCTTAAAATAGGCTCAGCCAGGTCCTGCCTTCATCCCTGGAGTGGGTGGAGTGATTAATGCCATCTGACCAATAGAGAAACTAAGGCCCAGAAAGATTCAAGGCTTGGCTGAAGGTCAGAGGGTTAAATTATCAAAGCATATGCATTCTCTGTGTGATCTCATCTAGTCTCATGTCTAGCCCAGATTTCTTACCAAATGCCAGATTCATATATGCAGCTGCCTACTCAAATCTCGTTTGATGTCTAGAAGAGACCTTAAATTTAACATGTCCAAAACTGAGCCCCTGATTTTCCACCACAAAATATTCCCCATGCAATTGTCCTGTCTCAATTAATGGCACCTTCATCCTTTTAGTAGCTTGGGTAAAAACACCCTTGGGGGTCTTCCTTGACTTTTCATTTTCTCATATATCCCGTACTCAATTTTTAGGAAATCCTCTTTAAAAAAAGAGTCTCTACTATCAAAATATACCTAGATCTGACCTCTTTTCACAACCTCCATCACTACTACTCTAGTCTAAGCCCCTATCATCTTTTACATGGATTCCTACATAGCCCTCAAACTAACCTCTCTGTCTGAAACCCTCCCTTGCTCTCCCACCCGCCTCTACCCATAATCTACTCTCACACAGCTCCAACGGCCCCCCAGCCACTGAGAGTAAAAAACCAAAGTCCTCACAGTAGTCCACAGGGCTCTGTGTGGCTGCCCCTCCTGCTACCTCTCTGACTTCACTTTTCACTCTGCTCTTGCTACTCTGGTCTCCTTACTGCTCCTCAAATATGTTGAGCACACTCCCGTACTCCACTTGGCTGCTCCCTCTGCCTGGTGTGCTCTTCCCCCAGGATGTCTTCAAGGATAACTCCCTCCCTGTCTTCAGTAGTTCACATACTGCTTTTCTGTGCAGCCGGCCCTGACTGCTCTATTTTGAATTGCAACCCTTTGGCTCTGGTACTCCAGATCCTCCTCATCCTGCTCTATTTTCTCCCCCAGCACTCATTATTTCTAACATATGACATAATTTACTTATTTATCATACATTGCTATGTCTTCCCATTACAATGAGTTCCATAAGGGAAAGAACTGCTTTTTTCACTGAAGCACCCCAAGGGAGTGTGATGCGGAATGGTGTTTGGCACACAGGAGCAGCTCCATAAGTATTTGCCGAGTTGAGATACCAGCATTAGTAGAGACCACTGAGATCATCTAGTCCAACTTTTGTCATTTTGTCGAGAAGGCCCAGAAAGATAAAATGGCTTGACCAAGGTCATATAACTACTTAGCAAAAAGCAGTACTGGGGCAAAAAACTGCTTCTAAGCCTGGAAGTGTCCACACACAGTCTGATGTTGGGACTTGCATTACAGGTGCCTGTGACACTTTAGAAAATAGGATTAGAAAACCATAACAAAAGCAGCTGTGCCAGGAGCTCCTTAGTCAGTTGAGTTAGTTTCTGATGTGATTAGTAAAAAATGGCTCCATATCCCTTGAGCAGTTCTAGCTGCTTCCTGAAGGAACTTTATGCACTGGAGACTCACAGGGCTGGTCTCACTCTTAGTGTCAGATATGATCTTAGAAGCAAGAAGGGAGGAAGGTCAGGAAGAGGGCTAGAAAGGGGAAGCAGAAAGCTCACCATGTTCCTGGAGCCCGTGGTTTGTTACAACCACCCAATTACTGTCAGGAGCTCAGGTGCTGCAACTCCCTGGAACACTGGCAGCCCTCAGCCTGAGAAATGCAGCAGGAGGGCAACGCTTTCCCCATCTTTCAGGGGAAGGAGAATCAGGCCAGATATGGAAGAGAGGGAGAGGCTGGCAAAAAGACCAACAAAATATGTCAACCTGTTTGGCCTGTTCAGGGGGTGAGAGTGGAACTTAAGACTCACAAAATATCTCCAAGGGCAGCCAGCTGTTTCTCAGCCACTTGGCGCTCTCGAAGAGGGTCCCCATCCAGGCCCAGCAGGTCATTTTCACCATATAGGCTGCCCAGCCCCAGAGTGCGCTTTGTTCTAAACCAGAGAAACACAGAGAAAGAAACAAATGTACATAAACACTCAACAGATGGACACCCAGGAAGAGTGAGGTAGACATACACATATAATAAGATGTACAGGCCGGCCCGTGGCTCACTCGGTAGAGTGCGGTGCTGATAACACCAAGGCCGCGGGTTCGGATCCCATATAGGGATGGCCGGTTTGCTCACTAGCTGAGCGTGGTGCTGACAACACCAAGCCAAGGGTTGAGATCCCCTTACCGGTCATCTTTTTAAAAAAAAAAAAAAAAAAAAAAAAGATGTACACACACATCACAGAGGGAATGAGAAAGGGCCAAGAGGAAGCAGAGGTGCAAGGAGAGAGAAGAGGAGGGCAGGGAGCTGGGCAAACCTGTAGTCATGGATCTGCTCCTGGATCTCCAGCATGGCTGCCTCCTGAGCTTCAGAGAGAACACTGCGGGCATCCTCACTGTTCCGCAGGCGCGAGTCTGTAGTGGGAGCCCAGAGAGGGTAGAATGTATGGGGTGTCAGGGGAAGAGGAGGTCTGAGCATTCCAGTGGATTTCAGCTCCCTCTGACACTAGGAGGAGAGGCTGGCTTCTGCCCCATTAGCCTAAGGGACGTGAAGGCCTGGACCTCCCAGCTCATTCCTGAATTTAGAACTGGAATCCTAATGTCCAAGGCCCAATGCAAGGACAAAAACATTTTCCAGATGTTCTATGAGCCATTAACAGAAGAAGTATTAAAGCCCCTCTCATCAGATGTGTTCAAATGCTGTCCTCTGACATCAAAATGCAGATCTCTGAGAGGCTCGTTCCCCTTCTACTGTCCCAGGGCCAGCTCACAAGGGTAAAATAAGCAGCCCTTCACATCCCATGAAACCTGAAATCCCCAGCAAAAATTGAAAGACGTCTCTCCTTCTGTCCCTGAATCTAGCTCCACCCACACTAGGCCAAGTTCCTGGCAGCGGCTGGTTCACTCTTCCTCTGCTTTGGAGCAAGCTCTGTCCACCCTATCACCTGGGCCATAAGCTCTCCTCCCTGTCATCTGTGCCTGTAAATTGGCTCTTTCCAAATGCAGCTTCAAACTTCAATTCTTTAAAGAGCTGCCTGTGATTAGCTTCTCAGGCTGACATCCACTATGAACTGTCTCCTTAATTCTTCTACTCATGATTAGGATTAGAAGAGAGCTGGGCAATCACCTAGGCCACTGGGTCCTCATGCTGGATCAGCTGCTATCAGCATTGGTTAAGGAACTTATAAAAACAAAAACATCCCCCCCCCGCCCCAAGCCAAAACAACACTCAGGAGATTCTGACTCTGCAGGTGAGATGGAATGAGGACCTGGTTTCTGTATTTTTTTTTTAAGAGATCCCCAAGGGATTCTGATGACCAACCTTGTTTAGCAATCTCTAATCCAGTCCAATTTCCTCTTTGTACAGATGAGCGAACTGAGGCCCAGAGAGGTCATATGGAAGACTGGCAGGTATGAACCCAGGTCTCCTAACTCTAAGTCCAGTGTCTTTCTGTGACAAGCTCCACCAGACTGAGTGAGCTCCTAGGCAGAGTCTGTCCCATTTGTGCCTGTCCATAAGCAACTGTGCAGAGTTCTGGAGCAACTGTCCCATGGATCTTTTCCTCCAGTAGAGGACAGTTGCCTAAGGACAGGGACTATGACCCTGCTGTTCTCTGGAGCCTCCTGAGAGCTCAGGACAAGGAAGACACCAGCAGGAGACTAACTGACCAATGAGCCAACTTACCAATTTCAGCCTGTAACATCTCAGGGATCTTCACTCTCAGAGGCTAAAAAACAGAAGAGTGGGGGCAGAAGTGGTGAGGCCTGCACACTCCAGGGAGATGGACAGCATGCTGGGCCAGGAGGGCTTGGCAACACTATCTTCTCTTCTTTTTGCCTCTATCTACCCATCCTCCTCTCATCACTCTCCAACTGTACAGACCCAAGTTTTGGGAAACATATTCTGAGGCTACAGGGCAAGCTGGGCCTATATTCTGAGGGTGGCACATGCAGTTTTTCCACTTTTATTTCAAGGACATCAGGGTGCATGGAATGAGCATATTGTTCCAAAAAGTGGGCTGGTGATCATTTAGCAGCAAGGGAGAAACCTTCATTAGACCTGATGGACTTGCCCTCTTCTTTGCTCCCAGGGGAAAACTGGCCTTATTTCACATAGTCTTGCAGTTAGCATAGTGTTCTGGCTTTTGCTTTCCAAGTCCCTGACACCTGGATACTGAAGTGGTTCCATAACAAACAGAACAATGGGCAGCTCTAATCTCCTTACTCAAGACCCATTTAAGAGGGCAAATGTAAATCTTGAGGAAAATCAATTTTCCCCAACCTCATTGGCCCAAGAAAGTACCTCTTTGCTAGAAGAATATAGTTATTTTGAAATCAGTATCATTGATCAGATTAGAAAGCTTAGGATGGGAACTGCCCTCTGCAGGCAGAAGTACTCTTGCTGCTCCATCTGGAAGCAGGCAAGACAACATGCCTGCTGTCTCAGGCAAGGAGTCAAGGGCCACAGCCTCCTACACACAGAAGCAGGCAGGTCAGCATGCCAGCAGTTGCTAGGCAAGGAGCCAAGGGCAGTACCTCCCACCCAAAAGCAGGCAAGAGAGCATGCCAAAAATATCACTTCTGTGCAGGTGGCCCACCATAGCCACAGCTGCTGAAAAAGTGGCTCAATGTCACAGAAGCTGTCATGGCCACTGTGCACGTGGCCCACTGGACACTTGACTGCACTGACACATGGAGAGTCACCAGTGGAGACCAGAAAAAGAAGAGGATGTTCCTTTCCTCAAAGCTCACTCCAGAGTAATAGAAGAAGCAACTGCTCTACCAGATGACCTGACATCAATGCAGAGATACTAGAAATACAAAAATTCAAGAAAATATGACACCACAAAAAGAATACAGTAATTCTCAAATACTAGACCCTGTAGAGCAGGAAACCCTTGAAATGACTGAAAAGGAATTCTGAGCAACAATCTTAAGGAAACTCAATGAGACATGAGAAGACTCAGTTAGACAACATAATGAAATGAGAAAAAATATCCAGGATATGAAGGAGGAAATATACAAAGAGATTAATAACTTAAAAAAGAATGTAGTAGAACTCAGGGAACTGAAAGATTCACAAATAAAAAACACAACCAATTAAATAAACTACAAACAAACAAACAAACAAACCCACATCTGATAGCTTAAGCAGCACACTAGAACAAGCAGAAGAAAGAATTTCTGATCTTGAAGACAGTCTTTTCGAAATAACCCAGGCAGACAAAAAAAGGAAAAAAGAATTTTAAAAAATGAAGAAAATCAAAGAGAGCTAGCAGACAACCTTAAGCTCACAAACATTCAAATCATGGTTGTTCCAGAAGGGGAGGAGAAAGGAAAAAGCATTGAAAGTATATTCAATGAAATAATAGAGGAAAACTTCCCAGGTATAGGGAGAGATATGAACTTTGGATACAAGAGGTTCAAAGATCCCCAAACGGATTCAACTCAAAAAGATCCTCTCCAAGACACATTATAGTCAAACTGGCAAAGCTCAAAGACAAAGTGAGAATCTCAGAAGCAAGAGAAAAGTTTCAGGTCACCTCTAAGGGAGACCCCATCAGACTAAGAGCAGACTTCTCAAAGAAACTTTACAGGCCAGAAGAAAATGGGGTGATATATTCAAAATACTAAAAGAAAAAAACTGCCAGCAAGAATACTATATCCAGCAAGGCTATCCTTCAGAAATGAGGGAAAAGTAGTGTATTTTCCAGCCAAATGAAAGCTGTGGGAGTTCACTACCATGACCGGCCCTACGAGAAATCCTCAAGGGAGTCCTATATCTGGAATCCAAAAAACAATAATCACTACCATGAATACACAAGAAAGAACAAAACACACTGGTAGAACAAAAATGCGAATGAGAAAGAGAAAGAAATCAAATGTTACCCCCACAAAAACCCATTGTGATAACGTAGTAATTCCCCTACTTTATTTCTGATTTTAATAATTTCGGTCGTCTCTCTTTTTTCTTGGTCAGTCTAGGTAAAGGTTTGCAGATTTTGTTGATCTTTTTAAAGAATCAACTTTTGGTTTTGTTGATTTTCTCTACTGTTTTTTAATTCCCTATTTCATATATTTCTGTTGTTTTCTACTTATACTTGCTTTTGGTTTAGTTTGCTCTACTTTTTCTATTTTCTCTTAAGATAGAATTTTACATTACTGACTTGAGAGTTTTCTTATTTTTAATATAGGTGTTTACTAGTATATAAATTTTCCTCTAAGCACTGCATGAGCCCTGAATCTTATAAATTTTGACATGTTGTGCTTTGATCTTTATCTCAAAGTGCTCTGTAATTTCACTGTGATTTTTTTTAACCATTGTTTATTTAGAAGTGTTAATTTCTACACATTTGTGAGTTTTCTAAATTTCCTTGTTATTGTGATCAGAGAACATATTTTCTATGATCTTAGTCTTTTTTTTTTTATTTGACATGTTGTGCTTTGATCTTTATCTCAAAGTGCTCTGTAATTTCACTGTGATTTTTTTAACCATTGTTTATTTAGAAGTGTTAATTTCTACACATTTGTGAGTTTTCTACATTTCCTTGTTATTGTGATCAGAGAACATATTTTCTATGATCTTAGTCTTTTTTTTTTTTAAAAAGGAAAAATTTAAACAAACAAAAAAGGTCATGGAAAGATTTCCATTATCTTTCAATTCTATTTTTCCGCAAACTTTTTGAAGTACGTTCTGTTTATATTCTGTTTTACTGATTTTTTATGCAATTTATATTACTAAACTTAGATATTCGATTGCTGTTCTTGGTTTCTTTTTATTAAGAGGATTTGTTGATTTTCTTAGAAATTTATTTGCCTTTGAAATGTTTACTCATCTTCCTCTGTTGAAATCAATTTAATATTGGCATGTTTCTGGAAGACTTTAGAGAGCTATTTCAAATAATGGTAAAGATTATAAAATGAAATATGTAAATTTTAGTAAGTTTTACACCTCCAGCTTTTGTGACAGTTAGAAGCCCTACTTTCTATAGAGTATTTTGCTATTCATCTCTTATTCAGTTTATGTATTTGTTATTTGCACAAATAAATGTGCATATCCATGTTAAAAAAAAAAGGATAATACAAAATAAATAAATAAATATCCCTCCAATATCCTCCCCCTGCCCCTCCAAAAAGAAAGAAGTGCTCTTGCCAGTGGGATCCCTGACACTCCCTCGGGAACTATGTCCAGATGCAGAGAGTGGTCTCATTGGTCCCAGACACTTGAGGGTTTCTAACCTCTGACTCTTGCCTTTGGGCTGTAATAGCAAGTCAGGCTGAGCTTCAGAAACCTAGGTTCTCCTCTAGCCTCATTGATTTAGATCACTTGATGTCTCTAAGCCTCTGTTTCTACATCTCAGGAATGGGTAAGTCTGGGAGGGTTGGGGGGAACCAGGGCACTGATTCAGGGGAGAGTAATTAGAATTTGGTATATCTCTTTCTCCAAACATTCTGAAGAGAAGTAATGTGTATTCTGTATGTGGAACAAATGAAGTATAGAGAAGAGATCAATCTTTTGATAGTAGATCTAGAAACAGGATCCAGGAATCCTAATCTGTCAACCTAGCCTTCCCTTTAAGAGCCTGTCTCCATTTGGCCTGAATGTTTTGCTTAGTTTTTCCTCTGCTTATAAGTGGTCCAAAGAATGTAATAAAATTGTAATCCAATCTATGACTTCCTTACCGCATTTTTCTCTAGAAAAATATTCCAGATGTCTTTTCCCAAGCTTCGAGAATCCTTGGGGTTTGTTTGTTGATAAACTTCTGCACACAAGTAAAAAAGCTAGGAGGAGAGAGAAACTGGTTAAAGCAGTGGTTCTCAACCAGGGATGATCTTGCCCTCTTGGGGATATTTGGTAATGTCTGGAGACATTTTTAGTTGTCACAGCTACTGAGGGAGTTGGGTGCTATTGGAATCTGATGGGTTGAGTCCAGTGATGTGACTAAATATCCCAAAATGCACACGAAAATCTACCACAACAAAGAACTCTCCAATCCAAAATGCCAGTAGCACTGAGGTTGAGATACCCTGAGTTGGAACGTTTCAGAAACCTGTGGTAAAATAATCTCTACCCCCTTTCCTGCATGCGCATCCTCAGAGGTGATCACTCCTCTACTCGGCATCCTCTCCACATTTCACATTTTACTTGTCTCTTGTACCTATATATTGTTTCCTAAGGGTTCATGTTTTAATTCTCTTTGGGATGTGCCTTGTTTTTATTTAGGAATGCTTCTGAGATACAAGCACTTGGGACTTACACACAGGTGTTCAATGAATACCTGTTGAGCAAATGAATGTTCACTCTGGCTTCTATTAGTAGTAACCCCAGAAAGACAAAACAGCAGCTTATGCCTTGGGCAAGAAGTTTATTCTGAAGAATATAGCATCAACCTCTCTCCTCCATCCTTGTTACTTTCTAAGCAACTGAGCAGAATGAGAGAAACTGGCAAGGCTGCTGGCTCTGAGCACTGTCCCAGGGCACTCTGGTCTCTACCTCCTCACATTCCTTCCTGTCATCACCTTCAGATTAAAGACCCTTTGCAGCTTTGCCCTCTGACAAGCTTTCTTGTAGTAACATTGTATATTTGCAAGTGCCACTTTCAAATTCCCAGTTAGTCTGTATCCACCTTCATTCAAAAAACTCTAGAAAGACCATCTTCTCCAAGATGACTTCCTAAGCTGATCAAGAATGGCAGTTTTCCTGGCCTGGCTCTTCTTGCCCCTCCCTGGGCTATTGATGTAGTTAGCTGTGTCACACACAGTGAAGAATTCCTTCTGCCTAGGTTTCATCTTCTTTTCTACTTTGTGTCTGTCTTTGAGATGCCTGACTATGCCCTTGGATTTGACTTGCAACATTTAGAGAGCAGGGACAGAGGCCAGAGATTCTCTTTGCCAAGCACGTGCAGGCACTCAATCAAGATGGACATTCCTGACTTACCAGTGGACTGGGGTCTGCCTGAGAGAAGAGGTAACGTAGAAAAACCCCCAGGTGAGCTGGACGTGACTTCAGTTTCTCAAGATCCTGGAATATGATGTCGCTCTGGAAGGCAGAAGCATGAGATTGGCTGGGAGGCACAGAGACAGGGCACAGCAGCACAGTCTGTTCCAGCTTAGCTCTCATCCACTTTC
Organism: Galeopterus variegatus; assembly: GCF_000696425.1. NCBI lineage: Eukaryota > Metazoa > Chordata > Mammalia > Dermoptera > Cynocephalidae > Galeopterus > Galeopterus variegatus. The sequence continues at coordinate 240,387 of NW_007726144.1, read as the reverse complement.
CAGCGTTTATAAGCTGAGGCTTCCTCCCCCAAGCTCCCTTCACAGCTGGTGCTAAGCAAACTGCTTCTACTCAAGAGCAGCTTGTACAATGAAGAATGATGAAAGGAGAAAACCAGGAAACCGTTACCTCGTTGTTGAAATAACCGGGGTCATAATCTTCCTCTGGGCCAATAATTAAAGGCTTTGGGCTCTGATCTACACCCTGAAGGAGAGAGGCAAGTTATAGAAACAAGAGGTTACAGAGGACAGGGGATTCAACCCACTCAATGCAGTTTATTTAGTCACAGCACAGCACTCACAAAGACAGCCACACAGGTCTAGTTAATGCTGGCATCTCACTACCACCCCCAAATCTCAGAGCACAGATGAAATGATTTTCACTTGCAGGAAGTCAACTGCTTCTGGGTGGGGCAGAGGAGCCTAATCACATGACAAATGAAGATGGGAAGTAATAGAAAATGCTCTCTTCCTGTTTGCAAAAGATCTGGGAGAGAGAGTATCAGCCAACAAAATAAGAACCTATAGCTCCTGCTGGACTGTTGGATTGGGGGCTTTGTTATTTTCCAAAACAGACTAAATAGCCACCCCTACGCCAAACACACACCCTCCATATCTCCAAATCTAGTGTCTCCCACAGTGCTACTGAACAATTATTGTGTGCCTAGTAAATACCAGTGGCTTAATAACTGTCAGAGAGCCCAGTAGTGGATCTCTGTCTCCCTGAACAAAAAAGGATGAGGCTGATCTTTCTCAAACACCATGTGTGTTATTTCCCCTGCCTGCTCAAAAATCTATTGTAGATCACCATTACTTGTCTAAAATCCAAACTTCTTAGCCTGGCTTTTCTTTCTTTCCCCCTTATGCCAATTTTAATAAAAACCTAATCCTAACTGATATGCCACTGATGAGGTATGACGAGAAAGACTTCAAATTGCATAAACTTTTCAGATGCTCCACTGGACGAATTTTTCTCCTAAAGGTTTTTTGGGCTTTCAAAGCTTTTCTATCAACTCTGTTTTTCACTCAGTTTAATCTTCCTCATTTCCAGTGATTGCCCAACAAGGGCTCTACTTCCAGTACTGACCTAGCTTACTCTTGTCTACTTTTATTCAGGCCTAAGATACCCTCCTAATGCACTTTCTCAAGAGGCTTTTCCTGATAGTTCCTCCCTAATGCTCCTCCCTCATTTTCTGTTCTACTGGACATTTACAGACTTTATGCCCAGAATGATTGAGCCACAGAATGTGAGAGACCCAGAAGGTATCTCAGAGATTAGAGTCTAACACTCACTTATAATTGAAAAAAGTGAGGCCCAGAGAGACTAACTGGTGTGCTTGAAGTTGCAGAGTCAGGCCTGATGTGCTGTATTAGCATTTCTCAGACATGTCCTGAGTATCCTTCTCTACCATAACACCCTAGTCCCCTAGTCTCTGAACCCCTTGGGGTCCAGGATCTGCAGAAAGTGGTGGATGGGCATGGCTCTACTTGGCTCTCTGGTGAAACATGAAAAGCACTAGGTTTTTGTTTGTTTTGGGCAACGATTTTTTTAAAGCAGTTTTTACTTGTATTTTTCTGATTATAAAATCAGAATATGCTTATTATTTAAAAAAAAATCAAACATTATAGAATTATGTCACAGAAAGTGAGATTCCCTGTGCCTCCATCCCACTGCTGACAGAATGGTGGATAGTATAGGTTTCCCCCTATGCCGTTTACTGACCATTTACTCCACACCTGCTTCTATTAACCACCTAAACGAAAACCTCTCCTAGGAACAGGATGTATGCCCGACCCCCATCAGCAATCTGAACTTGGTCCTTTACTTCTGCAAGGGAGGGGTAGGAATGAGCAATCAAAGAGCGGCCAGGAGAGGAAGAAGCCCTGCACTGGGGCTCAGGAGAAATAAGTCCTAGTTCTGACTGCCAGTAACAAGCCGAGTCCTTCAGTAGTCTCTTATCCTTCCTTTGCCTCCGTTTTCTCATTTACCACATGAAGACTCTAACAGCCACCTCCTTTCCTGTGAGAATTATGAGATTTTTTTGTAAAGGATCTAGTATAGCAGCTGATAAACTAGGCATCTTAATACACATTAAATCCATTTCCCACCTTCACCTCTCCAATTTCTAAGAATAACTAAACTCTATCTGATGGGTAAAAATAGAGTATCAAATGTATTCTTCTTTTGCACAGTAGCTATTGATCAGAATTTTCTTTTGATGATGTTATAACTCTGGATTTAAGAAAAATAGGATTTACCTAGGACACAGTCCTATGACTACAGATCATATTGTGAAATCTCAGTTTCAAAAAGTTTAAGAAGCTCTGTGTCTTGGATAAGTCCTTCCCAAGATGACACTAGAGAAGACAATGTCGATTAGTCCCATTCCAAAGCATGCATTCATTCATTCATTCATTCACTAAACATTATAAAGTGCCTGCTATGTGCCTGGTGCCATGCTAGGTGCTCAGCATATGTAGTATAGATGAGTTAAGCCTAGTGGGAAAATGAGACTTGTAAACAAAGAGAAACAGCAGAGGTAGATATGCTATAATAGAAAAAAGATGCTGCTTTGAACCCTAAACTCCAAAGAAAGAAGACAAGTTTACTAAAATCACACCATCAAAGAGAACTCAGAGAGATGTATGTGTGTGTGGTACAGCCAGGGTGAGGCGGTAGGGTGGGGACAGGACAGAGGGCAGGAAGCATACTGTAACCCCACTGCCTGGGGTTACTCACCAAAGCCTGGGAAAGAAGCCCTCTGCATAAAAAGCTTTCGTGAAGAGGGACCAGGGTGGTTACCTCAAGCCTACATACTTCTCCAGGAGACCTACCCAGTAGGCTTGTCACAGGAGAAAGGAAGACCCAGTTTTGTTCAGGGGAGGAAGGAAAAATTAGGTCTAGACTGCAGGATTCCAGGAACCAGGGGAGTACACCACTGGTAGAACTCAAGATGCTTTTAGATGAGATGATTTTTGTTGAGGCTTGAAATGATTTTAGGTGATACTTGGACATGGAATCACATAACACTGAATCATACTGAAAGTTAGTTTCTTTTCAGTTCTCAATCCTTTGGATTAACCCAGAAAACGTTTCAGCCTAGTGCTAGTATATCTTCAATACCTTTAACAAAGACACAATTGGTCTCAAGCTTAACTAAAGCCGTTGACAAGCAATAGAATCTAGCTAGTTTATTTTTCAGCTTGTTTTAAATTTCACCTATTTTTTTAATGTGATATATTCATGTAATTTAAAATGAAAGGATACATAAGGTTAAATATAATGAAAAATCTTCCTTCTACTATTATCCTCAAGCCACCTAATTACTCTCCTCAGGCAATAACTATCCGTTTCTTATATATTCATCCAGAGATGGCTTATGAAAGAGGCTCCTTTTCCTCTTTTTAACAAATGGCAGCTTTCTGTCTATACCATTCTATATCTTTCTAAGTAAAACTTAACAAAATTGTTTCTAAACTTATATTTAGTTTTACATTTACCGTGTATTTATAGTGTGTGATATGGGTTTTAATTTAAGGCAACGACAGATCTCCTTTAAAATAAATTTAAGTTTAAAAAAGTGAGTTAGCTTGAAGGAAAATTAAGAAATGTTATACAGTTGGAATGTGAATATGGAAAAAAATCATTATGGTGGTAGATGACTTACAAAACTAGGAGATCTCTTCCTAGTGTCTCTAACAGGTAGTGGCCCAGTTTCTGTCTGAAAAATGAGAGGCAACTCCCTGACTCTCAAGTCAGCCCACTCCATTGCCAGACAGCCCAGATTCCTTGTAAGCTTTTTGCTTTGAGCCAAAATCTGTCTTCCTGAAATCTCCCTGGACCTAGTTCTACCCTTGAGAGTGGGAGCTTTCAGATTTGGTTTCTCAGAACTTTAGGGCTCAGCGGAAGTACTACTGAAGGCAAGGGGAGTTTGATCAAGAAAGGTCCCAGGGGAGCTGAGCTTTTATTTGTTTTCTCTAGGGTTCCAAATGATAAGATTTTGTTTGAGAAAAGGATTTTTCTAAGGAAAGAGAAAATTGAAAATTAGTGTTCTGGAGAAACACTGAGCAAACCTACTTCTATGTAGACATTAAAAAAAGACCAGCTCTCTGCTCCTTAGCTGTCATTTCCCTACAGATGCATTCACTGACTCTATACACAAACTGAAACAGCCTTACTTTCATATTTCTATTTATACCATGTTCTTTCTTTACTAGTTGTTCTCTAAATAAGTGACTATCTCAAATTTGGATGGCTGGAGCAGGGGGGTTAGTGCGATTGTTCAAACCCATGTATTGGTAACACCCATGCCTCCAAATCCCAGTTCTGAAAAAAGGGAAGAGAAAACTACAGGGTGGCTCCAGATCACTCACCTGGTCACAGGTTGGGAGGATGAGTATGTCTGAGCCCTGCCGCCTGTGGTGCTGGGCCACCCTGGCCATGATCACAGGGGAGGTGCGAGGACTGTCTAGCCCAGGGTCTGACAATACTGAGTTCCGATTCATCAATGACTAGAGGACAGAGAAATCTGTGAGAAGAAACCTCGTCCAGAAGGCCCCAGGGCTTAGCTCATTTGGTGGTGATAAACATATTCATAACATCAGCTAATAGAAGTTCAGTTCTCAGGGCTGGCTGGTTAGCTCACTCTGTTAGAGGGTAGTGCTTATAACACCAAGGTAAAGGGTTTGGATCCCACACTGGCCAGCCACCAAAAAAAAATAAAAAAAAATAAAAAATAAAAGATTCAGTACTTACTCGGTGTCCAGTATTATACTAAGCCCTTGATTATATATTACCTCATTCAGTTCTCACAATAGACCTTTGAGGTAGATACTATTATTCCTCCCACTTTTCATAAGAAAAAACTAAGACTCAGAGAGGTTATGAGACCTGCTGAAGGTCAAAGAGCTAGTAATGAGGTATTCCCTAGATCCAACCTAGGCAGTCCCAACCCACAGCCCACACTCTTCCTCACCAATGATGTTGTCTCCCAGATAATGTCACCTGCAGATTATTTAGGAATACCTCCCCCCGTCCTTTCTTGGTGACTTTTCCACACACTCATCCTTTACATCATCTTCCCATGAAAAGACAGGAGCAGTAAGAAATTAAAATTCCAACTATTATCTAAAATTTTACCATGTTTTCAACTACTTATTCACATATTTAATTAATCTGGCTAAGTAAATATTTTGCTATCATCATTATTACTTCTTCCACTCACTTTTACTTTTATATTGCAGCTTTATATTTTAGAGTTCATATATGCAAACTGAGAACACCTGGAAGAGATAAACTTTGGGGTCAGAACCTGAAATTCTTTTGAGCAATCCAGAAAAGATGAGCCACTCAAGTAGAAAAAGATCTGCAGCAAAGAGAGACTATACTTCTCATTAGGTCGGATTCATTATATCAATCTAAGGTGATGTTATTCCCAGCCAGGTAGAAATGTGTTTTTGGTCAAGTCACTGTTTTAGATGACTTATGTCTCTGCGCCTTATTCTCAAAGATTTGCTATAATTAATGACATGGCCTCCCTTTCAACCCTACTCCTTATATAACAGAGTTGACAATGATAAAATGGAAGCCAGATTTGATGATCTTGCATGTAGGATACATTTGTGAAACCCTTTTCTGGAACCCAGAATGCGGTGACTAAAATCCTTGGAACTGGAACTGTAGAAGAAGAAGTGTATGGATGACAGGCCGGAGGCCTTGGTGCACTAGTGAGCAGCAGAGCATTTAGGTGCCTAGAGAAGGGATACTGAGAGTATAGTTTTAAGGGCCTCGCACCTGCTGGCACTCACCTCACTGAGGGAAGGGAAGCGTTCTGTCCCAGAATCCAAGCCACTGTCACCCTCCTGGGAGTCCACAGAGAGACGGCCTGAGAAGAAAACAGTTTATATGGTAAGGAAGGATTAGTGGCCTGGGAGAAGGAAGAACCTTTACTCTGGACACCTGTGTATAAGGCAGGAGGGGAAGCTGCTACCTTCCTTGCTTTTGCCAGTTTTCCTTTGGCTCTGTCATCTCATGACCCCTAGACTAGGATGCTCTCCTGGGTACACCTACCCTTTACTCTTGCCACATCTAGCTTTCATCTACTTCTGTACCTTTGCACAGGCCATGTCGTCTTCTCAAATAAGACTCTGTAGCTCTACCTCACAACTAGTCTTACTCTCAACTCATCTCCAACCTTTTTCTGGTCACCATTCATTTCTTCTTACAAGTATTTGTGGAGCTCCTAAGTGCTAGGTGCTATCAGGCAAACTGCTGTCTGGACCATAATCATTCCAATAACTCCCTGGCCCTTATCTATCTGGAGCTACTGGTTATATACTCATTTCTATTGCATAAGTCGTATCTAATTTCCCTGTGTATTTGTACTGCTTTCTCCCATTATTCTATTTCCCTGAGGGTGGATGCTATATTTTCTTCCCTGGAATCTCCGCAAGGGGAACGGACAAAAGATGAGAAACCTGGACTAGAGATATGCTAGAGAAAAAGGAGGTGATGGGGTGGGAGGGGCTGGGGGGGGACTCACCTTCGAATGATCTCTGGCTGGTGTCACCATATACTGGAAGAATGTCCTAAAAAAGAAAGGCCCAGAGGGTGGGCAAATTCTGTGAACCTCCCCCCCTACTGTTTCCTTCCTCCAATCAGAGGTTTATTTGCTTACAATTCATGGCCTCTTCTGCTTCATTGTCTCAAGAATGCCCAGCTAGAAGAGATACTGCTTTATTTGCACAGTGTAAGGAGAATGGTGACCCCTAATGGTGGAAAGGGAGCTTTACCATTCATAAAATTCTAAAATCTCACTTTATCACCCTGGACCTCAAAGCACTATTGCCTCATTTGGGTTGGATACAAAAAAGAACTTCCTACAGAGGAGCGCAAAAACCTCATGCAGGTGACTGAAGGAAAATATGAAATATTTACCCCTAGAGATCTTTGAGGGCTGACAGGCATTGGCCTGGGACTGACTGACCCAGCCAGTGTGGAGGAAATGATGTTGATTGTGCCTAACTGTTTACAAAGCACTTTTCAAGATTGCATTTAATCTTTCAACGACTCTGTTAGGCATGTTACTCCCACTTTATAAACGAGGAAACTGAAGCTTAGAGATCTTAAGTAACTTGCGTAAAATACACAACCGGTCAACTGTAAAGCCAGGGTTGGAGCTCAGACTTTCAGATTCCAAGGTTAGTGTCTCAGACTCACAGTGCACACGAGCACACTGACACCAACAGTGGCAGCAGCAGCAAATGTGTACTGGCCCCAGTGCCAAAGGCATGCTTCAATTCTGACACCCTATTAGCTGGATACCATCGTGATCTCCATTTTATAAATGAGGAAACTGAGGCTTCTAGGCATTAAATAACTTGCCCAAGAGTCTTATTCTTTTCTTTTTAAGCCTACAGCACCTGGTAGTCCCAGGGAGTCTCCCATCCAAGCACTAACCAGGCCCGAACTTGCTTAGCTTCCAAGATCAGACGAGATCGGGCGCATTCAGAGTGGTATGGCCGTGGAGCACCATAGTCTTAAAGCTGGTGAAAACTAGAGCCAGGATTTGAATCAAGATGGTCTAAGTCTACAACCTGAGCAATCAACCATGTGATATGAGAAGCTCTTCAGAAAATGAAGCAGTTTAGATTTGTCTATGTTTTTGATCTGGATGTTCTAAAAAAGAAAGTAGATAAACCTTAAATACTGTCTGTTGGCTTTTGCAAATATTATTCTTGGAGACCTTAAAATTTCTCGAGAGTTACTTCTTATTTACCTAAAGAATTAAGGCCTGATGGAGATAAATAAGACACTAATAGTAAAGTCCTGGATGAGAATAATGAACCATCTCCTCTCTGGAATTTTCTACAAAGTGTGGTTAACTGCTGATATAGATATCTCTCAACTGACTGGGGATCCTTTATGAAAGCTGACTTTAAAAAGTATTTGTATATTGAGAAGACCCATTACTTGAAGGATAGGTGGTGGAAGAAGCTACCAGATGAATATTGAGTAAAACCAGTGTAGGAATATACATTAGATATGAAGAAACTACCTTGAAGCAAAGGTTAATTAGGAGACTAAAAAGCTGATGGTCTGACTTATTTCATATTTACTTCTTTCCATTGCAACCATAAGTTCTTGGAGGGCAAGAAATAGGCTTTTTCTTTTTATGGTATATCAAGTGACACAACAGTGCTCAGCCTCTTTGGTGCTAAATAAAGAACTGCTGACCTTTGTTTCTTTGTAAAATCCTAAACACTTACTAGCTCAGCCTGAGAGCCTGGCATGACCCAGGAAGCGTTTTGTCCTTACTTTCTCCCTTATTCTATCCCCAGTCCACCTGCTTGGTGCCTCTCCTAGAGCTATGCCTACCATCACTCACCACTGAGCCCCCAGTCTCCTGCTGGATCTTCAGCTGTAACTGAGTGACTCGCCGCCGGGCACCTTCGATCTGCTCTTCCAGCAGGCTGGCGGGGTTCCGGCTATACACCTCACAGATACGCTGGGGAGGGTGAGGAGGAGAGGAAGGAGGGGAAAAGGCAGAGGGGTGGTTAGTAAAGAATGGACGACTCACCAGTGGGGAGAATAGGCAGTTATCCCAAAACAAAGAGAAGAGAGAAGAGAGCTCTGTCTTCTAGTAAATGCATGTTATTTCACCATCATTTAGGATCAGAAAAAGGTGTAAAGTGATGAGAAACAGAATGCACGAGGCAGTTGGAGAAAGAAGACAAAACACAAAGGCCTGTCCTAATCTGACCCATTCTTCAAGGCCTGGCTTAAGTCCCACATCCTAAAATGAGGTCTTCCTCAACTACCACTCAAGTGTGAAATATTTAAGAGACTGTCCAGAACGGTACACAAAAAAGTGCTAAAGTGGAAACTTACATACAGTGAGAACCACAGGAGACAAGAGAAAGCAGTGCTGACTACAGCAGCCAACGCCTTGGCCCCCCAGCCCCAGCCCGATCACTGGGAAGCTCTCTCAGAGCATGAACCACTCTAACATCTATCTAGCACTCCTCACAGCATGCAAGAGAGGATAGATAGCACAGGGGTTTAGGGGCTTCATAGTCCAGGAGACCTGGCGTTGAATTCTGGCACTTCCACTGACTAGCTGTGTAGACTTGGGCAAGCATGAATACATCCTCATCGATAAGATGGAGATGACAATACCTGCCTCATGGGAAGGCTGTAAGATCTGAATGAGATTATGTCAGTAAAGTGCTCAGCAGAATGTCTGGCGTATAGTTATATGCCTGAATACATGGTAGCTATTAATATTTTACTACAAAAGGGCATGCTCAATAAAGCTTTCTGGCTATGTAATTAAATAAAGACGTTGGGTTCACATATTATCTAAGCTCATCTGGGGCTTCAAAGCTACCTGATGACCTTTTTACAAATTCTTCACATTTTCATCTCCTGCATGCCTATCAAAGCCCCAACCTTTCCCTCAGTCTTGGCAGATACTAACATCTGGTAAGACCTTTCCCAACTTTACTCCACCTCGAAACACCTTCAGCCCTCTTTCCTCCTTCCTCAGACAAGAAACTATATCTAAATCTTTTACAAAGTTAATCTGTCCAACTACTTTCGACTCTTCTTAGACACTGTTCACATAATCTTCAGAGTCTCCTTTTTCCAATGGCTCCTTCCCTCTGTCCTACAAAAATGCTCAAGTTGCTTGACTTAAAAACAAACCACCACGCCAACTACTTTCGACTCTTCTTAGACACTGTTCACATAATCTTCAGAGTCTCCTTTTTCCAACGGCTCCTTCCCTCTGTCCTACAAAAATGCTCAAGTTGCTTGACTTAAAAACAAACCACCACAACAAAACTCTTTCCATCAACTCTGATTATTTTTCAAGCCACTGGCTGCCCCATTTTTTCCCTCCCTCCTTTCAACAGGGAAATGTTTCAGAACAGCAGTCTACACTTAGGGCCCCATCCTTCCTTGCCTTCCAGTCACTCCTCAACACATACAATCTAGTTTCCTCCCCATTACCTCAAACAGCTACTCTTTCAAAGATCAAATATTTTTTTTATTTTTTATTTATTTATTTTTATTTTTAAAATTTTTATTTTGTTGATATACAATGTGGTTGATTATTGTGGCCCATTACTGAAACCTCCCTCCCTCCTCCCTCTCCTCCCTCCCACCCAACAATGTCCCTTCTGTTTGCTTGTCATATCAACTTCAAGGTCAAAGATCAAATATAACAGCACAGGTGCAGTATCGGAAGCTGGCCAGTGTGCTGTAGGAGCACTTAAATCACAACCCTCCATCCTTAGCTCTCTCTTCTTCTCCCTGCACTGGTGCCCTGGGTGTTCTCAACCAGTCCCCAATTTCAACTATCACCTTTATGCTGAGGATACCCAAATCTCTATTTTAAACCAGACTTATTTCCTGAGCTTCAGCCCTGTTATGTCCACATGCCTGGTGGGTGGTCTTTATCTGAATGTCTCATATGCACCTTAAACGCAGTACACCCGCGGCTGACCTTCATTTCTTTCCCTGAGCTCTGCTCCTCATCTCTCCCTCACTCCATCAATGGCGTCATCATCCATCCAGCACCCAAACTTGGGCCATCTTTAATTCTTTCTTCTCCCTTACCAGTTGGTAAATTCTACTGACTTGACCTATGAGATGTCTCTCATTGCTATCCCCTCCTTTTTGTTCTTACTCCTACATTTCTTGTTAAATCTGTCATCATCTCTTATCTACTGCAACAGCCTCCTAGATGGTTTCCTTAAGTCGATCCACTTAACACACTTCTCCAAAGAACACTGATTTAAAAATGTGATCAGTCCCCCATTCAAAATCCTTTGATCAATTCCCACGGCCTTCAGAACAGCTCATCGTAATATTCAAGGCCCAAAGCACTTTCCAACCACCACACCCATTGCCATGTTCAATGCTCTAGCCACAGCAGACCAAACTCAGCTCAAGCATCACCCCATGAAGCTTTCTGATTATTGCATAAATTCCTTCTCTGGGGCTTCCATGATATTTTTAAAAATTTAATTTCCAGGGCCGGCCCAGTGGCGCACTGCTACGGTGCGCCGCTTGGGAGCGCGGCGGCGCTCCCGCCGAGGGTTCGGATCCCACATACAGACCAGCCGCTCACTGGCTGAGCGAGGTGCGGGCGCAACACCAAGGGTTGCGATCCCGTTGCCGGTCCCGGTCCGGTATGGGCGCGACACTGAGGGTTGCAATCCGTTGCCGGTCATGAAAAAAGACAAAAAAGGGAAAAAATAAAAAATAAAAAAAAAAAGAATTCTAAAACCTTAAAAAAAAAAAAAAAATTAATTTCCATTCACACTCTCCCCCTGGCTTTTTCTCAATGGCATTTAAAAAAAAACTTTAAAAAATTAGAGACATAATACACATAACATAAACTTCACCAGTTTAAAGTATACAATTCAGTGGTTTTTAGTATACTCAGAGGTGTGCAACCATCCCATTATTTAACTCCAGAACATTTCCATCACTCCAACAAGAAAGCTGGTACCTGTAAGCAATTACTCCTAATTTGCTGTCTCAGTGGATTTGCCTGTTCTGGGCATTCCACATAAATGGAAACATACAACATGTTAACTTTCATGTCTGGCTTCTTTCTTTTTTTCGTGTCCGGCAACGGATCGCAACCCTCAGTGTCGCGCCCGTACCGGACCGGGACCGGCAACGGGATCGCAACCCTCAGCGCTGCGCCTGCACCTCGCTCAGCCAGTGAGCGGGAACCGGTTTGTATGTGGGATCCGAACCCTCGGCGGGAGCGCCGCCGCGCTCACAAGCGGCGCACTGTAGCAGTGCGCCACCGGGCCGGCCCATGTCTGGCTTCTTTCATTTAGCATAATGTTTTCAGGGTTCTCCCATGTTATAGCACGTATCTGTACTTCATTACTTTTTACAGCTGAATAATATACCATTGTACAGATATAACACATTTTGCACATCTATTCATCAGTTGATAGACATTTGGCTTATTTCTACTTCTGGGCTATTATGAATGTTCATGTACAAGTTTTTGTGTAAATATATGTTTTCAGTTCTCTTGGGTATATATCTAGGAGTGAAACTGCTGAGTCATATATGGAAGTACTTCAAAAAGTTTGTGGAAAAATAGAATTAAAAGATAATATGAATCTTTCCATGAACTTTCTGAAGTACCCTCATAGTTCCTCCATGTTTAACATTTCGAAGAACTGTCAAACTGTTTTCCAGAGTGGCTGCACTATTTTACATTCCCATCATCAATGGTGGGAATAGATTAGGATAGTTAATATGTAGATAAAATATAAACAAATATTTCTCAGATTTCTCCACATCCTCACCAACGCTTATTATTTTCCATTATTTTGGTGATAGCCATCCTAATGAGTGTGAAATGTTATCTAATTGTCACTTTAATTAGCATCTCCCTATGACTAAAATTGCTGACCACCTTTCCACATGCTTATTGGCCATTTGTATGTTTTGTTTACGAAACTGTCTATTCAAATCCTTTGCCAATTTTTAAACTGGGTTGTCCTTTTATTGTTGAGTTGTAAGAGTCCCTTATATATTCTGGTATTAGACCCTTATCAGATATATGATTTGCAAATATTTCTCTCATTTTGTGAGTTGTCTACTTTTTTTTCTTTTTGGCAGCTGGCAGATACTGGGATCTGAAACCTTGACCTTGGTGTTACCAATACTGTGCTTTAACCAACTGAGCTAACAGGCCAACCATTTTTATACTGTCTTGATAATGTGCTTTGACACACAGAAGTTTTACATTTTGATAAAATCCAACTTATCTTTTTTTTTTGGTTGTTTGTGCTTTTGGTATCATATCTAAGAAACTATTGCCTAATCCAAGGTCATGGAGATTTACACCTATGTTTTCTTCTAAGAGTTTTATAGTTTTTAAAAATAGTTTTAGTTCTTAACATTTAAGTCTTTGATCCAGTTTGAATTAAATTGTTTATTTGTGAGGTAAGGGTCCAAATTCATTCTTTGCATGTAGATATCCATTTGTCCCTGCACCATTTGCTGAAAAGAATATTCTTTCTCCATTTGAATTGTCTTGACACCTTTGTTGAAAATCAATTGACCATAGATGTATGGGTTAATTTCTGGGCTTTCGATTCTATTCCACTGATCTATAGCTCTGTTCTTACTGTCTTGATTATTTTATGCCATTTGTCAATATATAAGTATCAGCACTTATTATAATGTAGTATATCTTCATTCATCCACGCATATCCTATTTGATTACTAACTCCTTAAAGGAAAGGTTCATCTCTTATTTATCTTTGGAACTATTACAACTCCACCCTCTAACACTACTCTCCATCCAATGCTCCAACACACGATACCTAGCATGCAGCAAGAACTCAAGGCTTATTAAATGAATGTATTTTCACATCTCTGTGCCCTTGACCTATGCTGTCTATTCACTAGCATTCCTTCTTCCATCTCTTTTGCCTATTAAAGTCCCACTCTTCAAGGCCCAGCTGAAATACCATTCCTTCTGTGAAGCCTTTTCCCACATTTCCCATTACGAATTGCTCTCTTCTTTGTTCTTTTATTGCAAGCTCTTTGTTCCTCCTGCTTTTCCTCCTACTGTAATTTGAATTCCCCCCACTCGATTTTAAACATGTTGAGGGCAAGAATTGTCTAATCTTTTTCATTTCTGTATACCATAAGATCTACAACAATGTTTTATATACAGTGGGTACATAAAGAAATTTGCTGACTTGAAATGGACAGGCAAGGAGATTGCTGCAGGCCACAGTTATAACAGGAATCTGGTCATTCTACTCCAGCCACATTAATCGTCTTCTTGTTCTCTATGCACATCATTTCCTAGGCCTGGATATCTCTCTTCCTCCCTTCCACCAACAGTGCCCCACCTTTATTAGTCTGACCCAGCATTCACCTACCCATTACCACCTTTGTTCCCTCTTATCTTTCCCTTCCTTAGAAACCTCCAAGATCAATTCCAACTGACTCTGATTTTCCTCAGTTCTAATGTTCCCTCATTTTAGTCTCTCTTGTTACTTATTCATATTTTGTCTACCCATTCACGATCATAATCTGTTACATATGGAGCTCTATTACTCTATTTACTCTATTGGTCAAATTCTGCTTTAACAAATTCTACTGGCCAATGATGATTCTTTATTGATCCTGAAGTTTTATTTTTTAAGGTTTTACTGTGATAGGATATGGCCTGTAAATTAACTTGTACAAACTGGCAAATTGCTCTTATAAAAGTATTATTTCATTAAGGTAATGGCCAGTCTACTCTCATCAGCGACCTTACCTGTAACTCTTTTTCCTCCTGTCTCAGCATATTCCTAAGGATCTGGGTGGCATGTTTTCGAACTTCGGGATCCTAGGAATAGAAAATATGACAGTAGTTAGAGCTGAGGATTAGCTTAGTAACTTAACCTGCTGATTCTTGGGCAAGGAAAGCTCTGAGAGAAGACTCGGTCATAAGTAACACTCCATACCTTGCTGGAAATGCAGTAAACTTAAAATCTTATTTTCATTTTTACTCCTATCATATAAGTACCGTGTGCTAACTGATTGCGCCACTGGAGCTCTGGTTTTTAGAACTTCCTAGAAACCCTGGCTATAATCACCTTAGTATCTAATTGTTCTCTAAAGTCTCCCAGTACTTGCTGGCTCAGCCTTCTTCCCAACTAAACCTATACCTATCTGCATCTTGTCCTTTTTTAAACTCTTTACAGAGGCTTTCCTTCTGCTCCTACTGTTTTTGTCTGTTTCTGACTGTCTCCCTCTACTGACTGGGCTGCACTCCTCCAAGCAGCCCTTTTTCTCGAGGAATCCTTTCCCCTACTCCTTGACTTCACACCACGCCCTAAAAACACTGACTGGCAAGTCTTCAACAGGTGCTTTCTGTCCATGCCTGGAGGTGTGCACTCTCTCCCTGAGGAAGGGGAGCACTCCCAGAGGGCCTCCTTAGCATCTCCCACACACTTAGGAAACACACTGAATGGTGCTATCTGACAAAACCTCATATGCATTTACACAGAAGATGGACACTAAGGCTCTGAGTAATCCCTTTCATGCAGCCCTCGTTTTTGTTCAACTCTCTGATGGTCTTTCACATATCCTTTGGCTTGTCTGGTCCCCTCAACCCCATTCAGTTTATTTATTTTATTTAAAAAAAACTTATTGTTTGTTTACATTTATGTCTTTAATCCATTTGAAATTTTTAGTTTTTATTTATAGAAAGAAGTAGAAAATCATAACTTTATATTGTAACCAGCCTGCAGAATTATAGAATTTTCTCCACTGAACCCAGCAACCCAAAATTAGAAATGGAGAAACAATATGGTTGGATTCACCCAGGTATAAATACCTGTTGGGAAGGTGTGTAGGTCGGGAGTGCAAGGGGAGTGAAGGTACTGTTGAGAATTAAACATGGTACGTCTCTGCTGAAGAATAGCAGAATTGGGAGAAGTCAAGGGATAAGTGATTCCAGTGAAGACTAGGGATTTAGTGAGTGAGAAAGGTGGATGGATTAAAAAATGACCTTGAGTGAGATTTCAGAATCTGAAATATCAGAAATAAATTCTTTGCGATGACAAGATCTAGGATGTGGCCCTGTAAGTTTTAGGTCAGCTGAAGTGCATCTCATTCCTGAGGTCACTTTCCCCTGTGCCTTCAACTGAGGACAGTGATAAATGATTACAGAACTGAATGACCTGAACTGGAGGTGAGCAGAAATATGTAGAATGCAAAATTTGTCAGGAAAATTAAAATCAGGCAGTCACAAATAACAGGATCATTGTATTACAAAAATTCTTTTACAGGTCTTTTATACAAAATTTTGAACACAATATGTATAACGATTCACTTTCAGAGAATGCTGGGGATCTCAGGTAAGCCTAGACAGTTTATTTATTCCATGATATAACTGAACTATACTATATTAAACATACCAAGTGAGCTAACTGCCATGTAACTCTTAGGGTAAATGCGCCTTTGGGGCTTCTATTAGTAGTTACAATCCCTGCTCCCAAAACAGCAGTGGAAGCCCTACTTAGGAAGGGTTTAATAAAGCCAGCAGGCAGATGTCAACAGTCACTGTTCAGAATGGTCCTCATTCAGTTTAACCTGCTTTCCTCCCCAGTGGGGAGCTCTTCAAAGGGACAACGGAGTGAGGGGGGGATGCCAGGAGAACCATTACCTGCAGTGGTTTGGGTCCTGTGATGCGCTGTGGAGGTGGTAGAGGTGGAGGTGGTGGCGGTGGAGGGGCCATGGGAGTGACTCGGGGAGCTCCTGCTGGGGATGGGTCCTGCTGGAGCCCTGAGACACCAATGGACGAAGGTGAGGAGCCCAGGAGGGTCAGTGCAACATAGGCGCCAGCTGGAGGAAACAGAGAGGCTTGCTCGAATGGTATTGTCCCGGAGAGCTACAAAGGAGAGGATTCTTCTCCCTTCTCCTTTCGTTAAGCTCATATTTCTGTGGATTAATGCCCCACCCAGTCTCTAATTCCTACTCTTCCTTCCACCTTGTGTCAACCCAAGTGCCACTGCTTACCCTTCCTTCATGTGGAGACCTCAACCAAAATTCCACCTGTAAACATCTAGGAATCTCCCCATGGGCCGCCTCACCAGTCCCTCGTTTCCTCCTTTATCTCACTACATTAAGTAGCCAACATAAAGCCCCCTGTACCCTGCGTGCCTGGCACTCAAATCTGGCCTTCTACCTTTCCCAAACTTCCCATACCCTTCAATCCTTTCCTCAACACTTGTTGCTTCTATTTGATTATTTGTGCAGACTCAATTGTTGGGTCTTCCTGGCTACAAATGAAATATTTTTGCTTTTTTCTCCCCAAATAGGAGACAAATGAGGAAGAATATCTGTGAATGGAAAAGGGGATTGAGTGGTATTTGAGATGTGGTCTCAGTAGGATATGGTCTAAATAGGAGTGACAAACATGGGTGTGGGCAAAAATTAAGATGTCTGATGAGAGACTCGCAGTGTCTCCACTTGAAATGATGACAGGGAGCTGTAGCTCTCTAAGGGGATCCCTCTATGTCATGATTAAAGATGTGACTGCAGCTGCCTCAAACATCTACAGAGAAAGCCTCCTGGCTCAGCAAGCCTGCTCTTTCCTCCCTCCCTCTCAGCCCACCTGCTCCCCTACTTTCGTTAATTGTCACCTCTCTACAACTCACATTTGATAAGCTTCACCACCTCCAGGTGAGAGCTATTGGTCACCATGGTGCCGTTGACCTGTTGGAGGGACAAGCAATATTGAGCAATGATGATGGAAACCTAGGGGATCTTTTTGTAAGTCCAAAATGCCACTTCTTTAGGAAGCCATTTCCCAACGTTCTTTAGCCATCTCTGGTCACTTGTTCACTCAAATTTACATTATGAATTTGTTCCTATTCACATCTGCCATGTACCTTGTCTCTCCAGATAGCCTATAAGTTTTCAGAGATAAGAGGTGTGTCTTCATTTGTTTATTTATTTTTGGTATATACTTTTCCAACCATTTGCTCACACACACGTGTCAACTGACCCAATGTGCTTCCTCCTTACTAAAAGACTAAGGAGTCTCTGCATTTAGAGTTTCCTTAATGTCTCTAGGACTCCATTTTGCAGAAGAAAGACCTGAATAAATAGGGCAGAGTACAGTAGTTTAGACCTGGCAAGGACCTCAGGTCAGCATTGTATGGAGGATGGAATATCAACCTGTGGATCTGAAGGCTTGTGTCCTTTGCTAGTCACAAATCCTCCCTTTAATCTTACTTTTGCCATTTGTGAAGTGGGAATAATAAAATCTACCCTGGAAGCTTGGTTGCTTTAGAGTCAAGAAGGGCCTAAAATACAGCACCCAGCTGTCTTAATCCCTACTCTCTCATACTGTGCTACTGTGCTCCCTCTCAGGGTCCCACTCCTAACTCAGTGGTTGACTGATAGCTGGCACCAAGATGTAAGTACTCAGGATGGACCAAGGCCAGACATGCCCCTGTACACCTGCCTCCTCTCCTGGGGGGTGGGTGTTGGGATCACTCACTTTGATGATCCGGTCGCCCTCTTTCACACCAGCTTTCATGGCTGCACCTCCTATAAGGAAAAGGCCTTGTCAGCAGAGTCCAACAATCTCTCCCAGAGGTCACTAAATCTCCACTAAGGTCCCTGTCAGATCACCTCCCCTCTGAACTTGTATCTCATTTCTCTGTGTTAAGTGCCTCAAATGCTGGGTGTCTACCCCATTCTGCTCTGGTGACACAACTACTAAGATAGAGTAACATATAAGGTCACGTGTCTTGCCCTTTCCTCTACCTAGACCAGATGCCAGACTTCTGATAAGCAGGCCAAAATGGGATACAGGCAGGGCCATGCTCTCGGAAGAGCATGTGTGCTTTATTTGAATGTGTCTGAATATGTCTCAAGATTAAATAAAAGTTATTTCTTACTATCCACTGGGAAAAATGAGTTTACTATATTAAATATAATTGTTAAAGTAGTAATGATTATTAAGAAAAATATGAAGAAAAGGATTAAAGCAAGAGTTTTCAGGCCGGCCCGTGGCTCACTCGGTAGAGTGCGGTGCTGATAACACCAAGGCCACGGGTTCGGATCCTATATAGGGATGGCCGGTTTGCTCACTAGCTGAGCGTGGTGCTGACAACACCAAGCCAAGGGTTGAGATCCCCTTACCGGTCATCTTTTAAAAAAAAAAAAAAAAAAGAGTTTTCAAAGTGGTGGTTCATAAATCCTGAGAGGTTCATAAAGATATCCTGGGAGCTCCTATCATTAAAAATGATTTTTTTCTGTTAAAAAACTGTCTGAAACGATTAATAGTTCCTCCCTTTAAAACAGACCCGATTAAGGGCTTCTGGTGGTGACTGACTGAGAGGCGCTCAGAAGAACGTGTTCTCCATTTCTCAGGTTATCACTCAACTATGTAGTTTTAAACCACTTAAAATCCTAGTTTAATTTATACCCAGCAAACACAAGAAACACAAAAGCTGAAACAAATCAACGAGAAGCATAAAAATTATATTTTGTAAATTTGTCCAAAGATGATTTGCAAGTTACATTTATCTGATCAAAACATAACTCCCACAAGCATATCTAGATGTTTCTAGTCTAAAAAGAAAAAAATACAGTGATGACTACATTCCAATTTGGCTTTTCAATACTGGAACTCAAGACTACCCTCATCTAAAGTGTACTATTTGTGGAAGAGTACTTATAGATAGCTTGAGACTCTCTTTTATACAGTCATCTAGAAATTAAAGCTGGAGAGGAAAGAGCTATCTTGCTTGAATGTATAAAACACATGAGATGACTTCTAATAACCATGATTTAAAAAGAAATTAAACTCTTCAGAGTAAAGGAATTTGAGCAGAAGTTTTCAGACTTCAGTAAGCATGAGAATCACCAGGGAAATTTCTTAAAAAGTGTATTCCTTGGCTCTTTTGCCAGATAGTGATTTCTGGGGTTGGGTCAGGAATAAGGATATCAATCATCCCAGTGCCTAGGTGGTTCTGATGTAGGCAGAACATAGATTATATTTTGAGAAACAGTGAATTAAAGAAACCTAATATGTGGAAAAGACAATATCAATTGCTTTATTACTCTTGTGATTTCAATGCCACTCTTCTCTCTTTCCTAACACACACACACACACACACACACACACACACACACACACACACACACACACACACACACACACACACACACACACTCCAAAACTCATGTTTTAGTGCAAGCCATCTTTTTTTGTTCTTTCCTCTCTGGGTCTGACTCTGTTCAGCCTAGGAGGAGAAAAAAAAAAAAAAAAAAAAAAAAGTGAAGGAAAGCTGAACCCACACTTCACCAGAGGGGATCCCCTACTTTCTGGATCAAATAGACTGCAGAGACAAAGTAGAATTATTGGCAGTTGCACTAGCTCTGTCTCACTCTAGTCCAGGAACCCTGAGAAATAAGAGAAGCAAATAAAACTATCTTTCAGAGCTCTACCCCCAGGATATGCAAAACAAACCTCCTGCTGATAAAAGTTAACTCTCAAACATAAGCCATAATTATTTATATACTTGTATGATTCACATATCTCATTTTGGTCATAAATTTGAAATTCTCATTTCACTTTTCATGTAAACACATCCCAAATCTTTCTCCAAAATTCCCGCAAGTATATTGTTCCTTCCCCTTTTACACTATCCCTAGTGTGAAACACTAGCCTGCTCTCTACCCTTTTCTTGTGTTCTCCTACAAGCCAAGCCTAGACTGTTCTATGTCACTGGCCCAATCTCATTTGCTACACTGAAGTTCGCCCCTTGCAGAGATACTTGGTTTCTGCTCTTCCACACCCCATCTCCTTCCTGATTGTCTTCTTCAGACTGGGTCACTAACAATGATTCTACCACCTGGCATATGACAGAGCTCTGGTTGTTCACAGTTCTTCTATACATAATTGGACACTTGATGGATTTGCTTATGATGCCCTCCCACTCTTCACTTCCTTCTCACCAAATTCCTAGCCTGCTGATCTGTTTTTCATTTCCCTCTTTCAAACTACTCCTGAAATCCTGTTTCTTCTAAGAGAGCTTCCCAAATTGATCAGAAAGGAAATGACTATGCCTCGAACCACAAACTACCTGAAGAAGCTTCCAAATACCATTTCTTCTGATGTAATATCCAAAACACATCATTTACCTTTGATAATTTGCTATTTAATGTTAACTGTATCTACAAATGTGTTCTACAACCACTTGGACCAGTACGCCTGTCTCTGCAGAAAGTGATGGTCTGTGCACCTAGCCAGGTGATGTGAAGCTAAGTATAAAGAAAGGGGGCCTTTGATTCCTCCATGGTATCTTCTGACCCAATACGTTGAGGTCCCTGTGATGGCATTCAGGTATTTGCCTGAGGGCCAGAGGGCTATTCTGCTGGTTTTGCACTTAGCAACTGGGGAATCAATCAAGAAGTCTGAACCCTAGAAATTCTGCCTAATGGTTCAGCATTGTGAGACTTCCCAGTGTCCATGGGTAACCAGTTCTAGAGTAAGTAATTCATTCATGCCACACCTCCCACCTCCCCGGGGCTCTCCAGACTCCCAGGACAGCACAAGTTCTCCAAGTCATGCAGCACTGTCACATACACGGTGGCTTTGTAAGAAATGTCCACTGCAGGCAGGAGGGATGCAGCACTCACCAGGCCGCACAGACTGCACCAGAACAATGCGATCCCCACTGACTGTGAAGCCAAACCCATGCTGATCCTTTTGGATGATGACACAGCGTTGAACAAGACCTGGTGGGAGGAGAGAAAGAGAGAGAAGGGGGTTTGGAAGGCAGTGTCACTGGAAGGTTAGTGCATACAAGCCAAGAGCAACCCAGGAAAGCCCCAGTGTGTTTCTTCCTCAAAAGCCTTTCCAGACCAATCTAATCTCCCAGACTGGTCCTGTCCAAACACACTATTGCAATGACATGCCTCCCTCAGTCACTGGCAAAAACCTGTAACCTACTTCGTGCTCCATACAAGAAGTTACCCTTCTCTCAGGTGCCAAAACGCTTGTCTCTCTTGTACATGTCTGTCTCTTCTGGCTCGTCTGGGAGAGAATGGCCAAAGAAGGGGCAGTACCACGTCTAGCTACCCCCTGAAGACTAATATTACAGATAAGTAGCCCCCACTAGGATTGAAGCCAAGTGAGACTAAAGTTTTATGTCAACTTTAGTTTTATCCAGCAAATGCAGTAGGCAGGACACCAGTGCTTGTTGACCCTTTTCACAGAGCAGGATAATACACAGGCTGACTCAGGGTTGGTCCCTTGCCAAATCAAGCAATAGACAAATGACAGGAGAAAACCATTTTATCCACATGAACATCCATAGACAGAACTTAAAAAACAAACAAACAAAAAAACAGAGGCTCTGATTCCCAACTGTCTCCCTCCCTGTGAGTGTGTACATGTATGTGTGCTACAATGCTGTAATGATTAAAGCATATGTTCTAGAGTTAAAACACAGTGGTTTTGAGCCCCGATACTGTCCCCAACAACCTTGTGAATTTGAGAAAGTTTCTTAAGCCCTCAGTGCCTCAGCTTCCTCATCTGTAAAATAAGGATAATAAAACTGTACTTTCTACAGTTGATGTAAGAAGGCAATTTATATAAAACTGTAACACAATGCCTAGCACACATTATAAACTCGACATAAAGGCTGAGTTGTTTTACATTTGGGACATACAGTTCTTTCTGTATAGGTGTACAACTCTTTGTCTATATGTTAATGCCCAAGAAGGTTACCTGTTGTCTCAGAGGTGTCAGAAGGCTGGCGATGGTGGGAAGGAGACTTGCGCTCAGGTGCAGAATCTCCCAGAGAAGACAGGCTACTTAACCTGGAGAGGGAGTAAGGAAAGCACATCGATGAGCTGGGCAGGGAGGAACCAGCCTTGTAGTGGAAGGAAGCTCTGTCAAAGGGGACCTGAGTCTTAGATAATCAGAGAAAAATCTGCCCACCCTATAATCTGCTCAATCTGGTAGGAGATTAGCCATGGCTACACCACTGTCAACATCACCTATGTGGAATTCTAGACTGGCAGGGCAATCATAATCTCTTCAATACCCAGCAAGGCATGAAGACAAATAGCCTTTCCTGGAGTCAGGCGACAAAGAGACAATAGCAAGAAGGGGATGTGCATATAAACACACGCTTATTGGGTCTTAACCAGGCTGCAATGGGGCTGATGGAACAGAACGGAGCAGCAGAGAAAATGAATGCAAGAAAAAGACAGGGAAAAAACCAAACAGCTAGTTAGTCCTAGGTGATGATTTGCAAAGGAAGAGGAGACTGAAGGGAAGGACGTGGTGGGTCAAACACATATGGAGGCCTGCATGAACACAGCAGAGGACTGCAGTGGATGTAGCAGACAAGTTCCCCATTTAAGCTTCATTTCTTTGTCCCTCAAAGTTCCACTTCTCCAGAACATCACTCTCTAAGAGGGTAACTGGGTATTTAGTATTTACCTGTTGAGTAATCGGCAACTGGCACACTTTTCTAGAAAGGAGGGGTACAGCAATGGCCCAGGGCCTCTGAAAATTCCCTTTGTCTTTTGGGAACCATGGTAGAACAGGAATCTCGTCTGTTGAGTGGTAGCATTCCAACCCCACATTCAGCCCTGTTCCCACTGCCAGTCCGAGGCACTAAACTTAGAAACTATTAAAGACCCTAGAATCTCAAGGTAACACAGATCATCAAGCCAGAAGATTCATTGCTTGATCTCCTCTGCTAGGACCCCTACAAAAACAGAAGAAATTCAAATCATTGCTGTGGTCTTCCTTTTCAGAAAAGTGTACAAGTTGCCAGTTCCTGAATCAATAGTTGCTGCACCACAGAAAGTGGCAATTCCTATCCTGTCTATAGCAAATGACTACATAGAAGGTCATTCATGAAAGCTCTGTTTGTAATAGCAAAAGACTGGAAATAATCTAAATGTTCACAATGGGTGACTGGTTAAATAAATTATGGCATGTCAACATAAAGAGAAAGAACTCAGCCATATAACAGAATGAGGAGGCTCTTTATATATGATGAGGAATGATCTCCATGATGTTATTGAGTGAAAAAAGCAAGATACAGAATTATGTGGACAGTAAACAAAGTGGATAAAAGAGAAGGAAATTATTAGTTTATATATGTTTACATATTTGTTTATGTATGTAAAATATCTAAATTATCTCTTGAAGAGTACAAAAGAAACATATAACATTGGTTGTCTCTGAGGAGGCAAACTGGGTGGCTGGGGCACAGGGATGGAATTGGAGACTTTTCCTTATATTCTCTTGTATTACTAGATTCTGAACCACATGAAGGTGCTATCTATTCAAGAAACCAATAAATAACTTTTAAATATAAAGGAGAGGTCTTCTTCCCTCCTTACAATGGTACCCCTCTTACCTGGACACGTGAGATTGCTTTTTACTGGCTGATCTTTGGATCAGAGAGAGAAGGACACCAAGGAAGAAGAGAGCATGGGGTCCAGGAGAGAGTGATGCAGGAAAGCAAAAAAAAAAAAAGAGAAAGAAAAAACACGACATAAACCAGACAAGACATTGGAACCAGTCGGTTCAAAAGAAAAACCACACTCGAGCTAAGAAACACTGTGGAAACTGGCCATAGTATAGCAGTAAGTGTACTAAGATGCAAATATACCCACATCATTTCACTGCTTCAAACCTTTTAGAGCCTCCCCACTGTACTCAGGAGAAAGATCGCCCTGTCTTCAAGCTAGGCCATTAGCTACAGCATCTAACGGGAAGCTCTGCCTGATGCCCAGGTAAGCACCCCTCCAATGTTTTCCACAGCTCTTATCTTTCCTCTGGCATGAATACCCAACAGTAACTGCGGTCCACTTGTCCGTAAAGCAGTACAGAGAAGGCTGGAAGGTCCACAAAGGCAGAGACAGTCCTGTTGTTCAGCGTCCCCAGTGCTTTGAGTAAGTGCTGACTAAGTGCTCAGTCCCATTCTTGGTACCTGCTCTTTACTTTTCTTTCACTTGCTATGGTTTCTGACTTCTGTCTTTGCCCACACCGTTCCTTCCTCCTAGATGTTTTTCCTACTCTGTTCCCTATTACTGCACTTACAAGCCAGGCAAGAAAGTAAACGTCCAGAGGCTGCAAATTCTGGCTTTCTTCAAATTACCCTATTCCTTTTTTTTTTCCCTTAAGCTAGAGTAATGGGAGAAAGTTTAGACTTCTGGAAGGATTTTACTGTATGTGAAAATCCCTCTTACTGGGCCACCATTACTCAAAGAAGGGCCTGCTGAAAATAAGAAATTCACAGCTGTCCTGCTGACATGGAGAGAAAGAAAACTTCAAAGTAAACCTTGAAGAAATGATTTTTAAAGTTGTAGAGTTGAGGCTTGACCCAGTAATAGATTTTGAAAGGGTATTTTGTATCTCTGTGGTAAGTCAGGCTGTCCAACAGAAAAGGCTCCAAACCCGAATGCTACCAAACTGGAGGTGCCTTAATCGCAATATTGATTGATCGTATAACTTCGTATAATGTATGCTATACGAAGTTATTACGTGTGAATTTATTTATCTATTTCTAGCTCCCACCAATAAGTGAGCACATGTGGTATTTCTCTTTCTGTGCCTGACTTGTTTCACTTAATATAATTCTCTCAAGGTCCATCCATGTTGTTGCAAATGGCAGTATTTCATTCTTTTTTATAGCTGAGTAGTATTCCATTGTGTAGACATACCACAATTTCCGTATCCACTCATCCGATGATGGACATTTGCAAATTACCCTATTACATCGTTCCTTGTCCACTTACTTCCCACCTCCCCAACCAGGGTAAAGATTCAAATTAGCACATCAGTTAATTAAGGTTCTATTATGTTCTAGAATCTAGACCTGTGTGCTATCTAATACAACTGTCACAAGCCACATGTAGCTATTTAAATTTTTAAACAAAATTCAAAATTCAGTTTCTCAGTTGTACTAGCCACATTTCAAGTACTTAATAGCTACATATGGCTACCATACTGGATGGTGCAGAATAGAACATTTCCATCACTGCACAAAGTTCTCCAGACATCTTCAGGCACTGGGGATAAAAAAATGAGGAAGACACATTTATGTGCAGCCCATGGATGGGGAAAACATACAGAATTTTACGTATACAGTGGCAACAGCTCCCCAATCAGGGAGGGATTCTTAGGAGAGACCTTCAAAGGTCTTTTTTTCAACTGCTCATTTGTTATCTTTGGTCATATCCACAATGCCCCACCATTGGGTTACCCATGCTGGGTTTGAACTCCTCTTCCTCACACCTCAAGAGAAAGCCCATTTTAACTTGGCACACCTTGGGAATCCTCCTTGTCTTGTTCTCCTTGACCCTGGCAGGAAGCTGACTTCCTATGCCCATATTAAATCCCAGAAGATGCATTTTGAACCTGGTAACTCTTAACTTGGTTTGGTTTGCATTTGAACTGGGGCATCAGCAGTTCCACATAATCAAAGGCAAATGAAGCAAAGGTCCATGTACCTAGCAGTAGAGGACTGTTAGGGGCATTGACAGAGACAATTTCAGCCACCACCAAAAGTTCCTCTAAAAAAAATCACAGGCTAGGGCAGGTAAGATAGGGAACAAGGAGATTCCAATGTTAGTATTATTGCGGCAGATGCATTTTTTTTTCCCTGAAAGCTTAAAGGAGAAAAACTACCATTGAATTGCAGGAGGAAGAAATGCCTATACAAGGCAGGCCTGGTGGATGGAAAGAATGGACAGACATATTGAGTCAGCTAGGTTTTGAGTCTGAGCACAGATTTAGGAGAAAGACCTTGGAACATAAAATCTGACAGACAAGGGAGGAGGGAAAGGAGAGAAGGTATTTGGCATGAAATGGAGGTTACCAGAGGAAAAAAGGACTTTAATGGTGGGCTCTGCTGTCCCTCTTCCTGATGACATTCCCATCAAATTTTGGCAGCAGAGCTCAGATTCCACTCAGCCTAAACCTGGGAGTATGGAGGAGGCCTCTCCAAATTCAGGCTCTCTAAATGGCACCACTGAAACAGATTTTCTGATCCAACCTCTCACTTATCCCCTATGTCTGGTAAGTTAAAGAGACCTGTAGGTCCTTTACAATTTTTTTTCTGGGTTGCTCCTTTCTTTACATCATCACTGACACCCACCGCTTTAAGTCACATGTCCACTGCCTCAGGCTTGAATTATTGGGGAAAAAAACAAACAAACCCCAAAACAAAAACAACTCTCTGTTTTCACTTTCCAGTCCATTCAGCACTCCACGACAACAGACTAACTTCCCAAACACTATTCCCCCACCCCTCCACCAAGAACCTAGGATTTCTCTCCTTTCCATCTACAGTCAGATGTGTATGCTATAGCCTGGTATCAAAGGCCTTTCATTATGTGGCCCTAAATACCTTTTCAAATTCATCTCTCATTACTCAGCTACTTTTTCCTACTCTATTGGATTCTAAGAGATGCTGTACTCATTCCTTTCTCTGACTTATCATGGCCTCCATCCCTTCTCCTCTCTATCCATCTCCTACTCCTTTATAAAGGCCCTGGTCAAATGATATTGCCTCCATGAAGCTATCCTGGCTACAGCAGCCCACATTTCATTCACCCTAGCATTTTATTTTGAAAAATTTCATAGTCCATTAAGGTTGAAGGAGCAGCATGATGAATATCTATATATCCTTCATCTAGATTCACCAATTCACCAATCAGGTTACATTTGCTTTATCTTTCTACGTTCATACATTTTTTCCCATTCGAAAGTTGCAGACATCGTGACACTTTACTCCTAAATACTTTAGCATATATATCCCCTAAGAACTTTGAAACTCTCCTAAATAACCACAATGCCATCAGCACGCCCAACTTTGATACACTAATATTATCTAACATACAGTGCACATTCAAATCTCCCCAATTGTCTTATTAATGTTCTTTATAGTTGTTCCTCTATTGCCTCCATCCGGTCAGGAATCTAGAATTATAGTTACGTCATGTCTCTTTTACATTCATTTAACTGAGTACACTCCCTCCCCTTTTCTTGGTCGCTTATAACACTGACATTTTGTAGAGTCTGGGCTAGTTGTCTTGTTGAATGGCCTGCAATCTGGATTTATCTGATGTCTCCTCATGATTAGATTCAGGTTAGACATTTTTTGTTTTTGTTTTTTTTTGTGACCGGTAAGGGGATCGTAACTCTTGGCTTGGTGTCACCCGCACCGCGCTCAGCCAGTGAGCGCACCAGCCATCCCTATATAGGATCCGAACCCATGGCCTTGGCGCTCCCAACGCCCAGTACCACACTTTCTCGAGTGAGCTGGCCCCTCAGGTTAGACATTTTTAAAGATTATTATGTAAGTGATGTTGGATAGCTTGCCCCATCTTGGTTATACGGTTTGATTACTTAGGTAAGGAAGTACTCCTAAGATTTCTCAGTGGTAAAAGCCTATTTTCCCATTTGAATTAATGAGAAATCTGTGGGGTGATATTTTGAGACTGTGTGAACATCCTGTTCTCCAACAACCTCTCACCCAATAGTTTTACTATCCATTGAGGATTCTTGCCTGAACCACTCATTGCCTTAATAGCTGTAAAATGGCAATCTGCTAATTCTATCATTTCTTCTACACCTATTAGCAGGTAATTTTTTGTAAAGAAGTTCATCTCGTCCCTTTTCTGGAGGAGTGTTATGAACTCATAGACCCCTTCCCTCCCCCAGTAAAACATTATAATCTATTATCTTTTTTTTTTTTTTAAATGTTAAAAATGTCCCAATTTGGCCACAGGGAGCTTCTACAAGCCAGCTCCTGTGTCCTTTTAACATGTCACCATCTGTCTTGGATAACGTCCTTGCTTTCTGGCACAAAAAGATACTACAGGCTCACCTTGTACTTTCCCTATGCCAGACCTAGAATCAAACAACTCTCTCAGAAGCCCTGGTTCCTTTTAGCAGGGAATGTATTTAGAAACAAGATCTGGCTGCTAGGTGCTCATTGCTATTTGAACCCAAGACAGGGTTCTTCCTCTTCCCCATTCCATAGTTTATTTTTCTTTTCCCATAGTGAGAAAACCATTCCCAAACAATACTAATATATTTACTCATTTGTTTTATTCTGTAACACAGACAACATACTTTCTGGAGTTACTACACCAACATTGCTAGCAACAACAAACCTACCAAGTTCAAGGTTTCCTTGCAGTTCTTTCTGTCCTTAGACTATGTCCCAGTATAGTCAGTACTGTCTGTGAAAGTTACTTTGGATTAATTCTTTTTTTATGTTACCGGTTTAAAATATACTTAGATTTCTTTTTACATTTGTATTTAATGGTAGGGTTTGCTTTTTTCAGGCTTATTTAATTTCATTTTTTGAATATGTTAAGCATTTACATGGTTGAAAACTCAAAATGAAATTTTAAAAGTATATTCAGAATTATTCCTATCCCTTCACCGCACTCCTCCCAAGTAACCATTTTCATTCATTTTTGGTTTCCTTTCTGTGTTTCTTCTCATAAAACTAAGAAAATACATATAAATATTCTTATTTTCCTTTCTTGCTTACATAACAGGTAGTATCCTACATCTTCTGCACTTTGCTTTTTTCATTTACATTATTTGTGAAGTAACTCAGAAATCTTTCTTCTACCTCATCTGTTTCTTTACAACAGCCCACATTCTGACACACATCCTTCCCTCCCACACTGCTCCCTGTCATCTGGTGTCTCTGCCAGAGGGCAAAGGTTACAGCATGGGCTTCCCTGTATGCTCTAGTGCAGCACTAGGTACAGAGCAGGTCCTCTGTAAATAGCTGTCGAAAATTTTCATCCTAGCCTAGAGGTTGGTGAAAAAGCAAGAAAATGCTTTGTGACCTTCTAGAGAGCTTATGGTGTGTTTGTATGTGAATGTGTGTGTGTGTATATATATATTTTTTTTTAAATTAATTGCTAAGCAATTTCACATTAAATATACAGATTTCTGGTTTTTCTTCTGTCACCTATGGGCTTATAGTCTCACATGGTGACAAATCAGCTTAAACCGGGTGCTGTCAGCCCCCTCCAAGTGAGTTGTAAGTCTTACCTTTGCCCTAATCACCACTGCCACAGCTTACACTCCTTTCTGCTTCACTCAAACCCCTAAAAGGTATAGGAGTTTGAACTCAGGGTGGTCAAATAGGACTGGCTTCTGGAGTTTAAAGAAACAACGATAAGCAGACAGCATCACGTCCTTTCCACCTGTCACTTATTCCCAGCTCAAGTGTGCAAATGAGGCCAAGACCTAGAATATACATGTTCTGTGGCAATAATGATAAAGTTCTTACTACGTACCAGGCACTGGGCTAATAGCATTTGACATAACATTATCTCACTTAATCATCACAAAAGCCTGGTAAGGTAGGTACTGCATCCCCATTTTCAGATGAATGAGCAGAGAGGTTAAGTAAACGGAGTTAAGATGTGTGTAAAGCTGGTTTCACTTCATGGTCCGTGCTCCTAAACAAAAAGTTATATGACCTGTGGCCATATGTATATCTACCTGGTCTTTATTTTCCCTTTTACATACATACATACATACATATACACACATGCATGCACGTATAATACACACACACATATATATACACATACACATCACACATGCACACACATAAAATATACACATATGACATGATACAGATATGTAATACACACATATACTATATATGTACATAAAATATATAATACACAACATATATGATAGAGAGAGAAAGATAAAAAGGCATACTATACACAGGCTGAACTAGGTCTTCTTGAGTCTGGAATAAATATTCCCGAGCCCCTCACCAAAGCCAGGAGTAGTAAACCAGGAAAGAGCCACCCTACCGGGAACTCAGTACCAGATAAAGTACATGCACTGAACCCTGGCCTCGTCTTACTGGTTGGTTTCCCTTATTTCCCAGGGTAGAGCTTTAAGAAGGCTCCTGGTACCCTAATGTTTTAAGGATTCTGCCTTTGGGTAGAATTTTCCCTGTGGTCTGAGGCTGGCAAACACACCTCCTAGGCCTGCACATCTCTATAGAAAAGGCTGTGAGGAAAGAGGCTGGTTTGCAGAGAACCCCAGCATGTCTGTAAGTGTCAATTCTCTCATCTCTAAAAGTATGGGACAAACGAAGTGAAAAAGTCTCCGGCAAAGTAGCCAGAAAAAGTTCACACCTCAACTGGATCACTTGCTAGCTGTTGAGCAACAAACGAATCACCTAAGGACCCACTCCCCAGGGATCCAATTCAGCAGGTCTGTGGTGTGGAATCTGTTTTTATTTTAACAAGTAGCCCAAGTGACCCATTACTCAGAGGACCATAACTTTGAGAAACTCTCAAAACAAGTACCTTAACTTCTGAGTCTATCCTCAGCTTTCTCATCTGTAAAAGGAACACATATTGATATCATCTGTTTGTCTACCCTTTCAGATCTTAAACACCTGAGAGCAAGAACTATGTCTTCTTCATCCTTGTATCACCAGCCAAGTTCCAGCACAGTGCCTGGTGCAAGTGGGTGCCCACTCTGGGAATGTTTGCTGATGGAATATACATGTCCTTTCTTCCAGAGTTGATGTGAGGACCAAAGAGGTAATATTTAAGTGCTTTGAAAGTGTGAAGTCCTATCCAAATGGCTTTATTGTGTTTTTTCCTGGTCTTTTCCAGGTCTGTATTGAGTGACCTATGCTTGATAATTGTCAGGGGGGAGGGGAACAGGACGAGAATGAGTGTGTGAACAAAAAATGGAAGAGTGGGCAAGACTTGAAAGTGTGAAGTCCTATCCAAATGGCTTTATTGTGTTTTTTCCTGGTCTTTTCCAGGTCCGTATTGAGTGACCTATGCTTGATAATTGTCAGGGGGGAGGGGAACAGGACGAGAATGAGTGTGTGAACAAAAAATGGAAGAGTGGGCAAGACCCCTGGAGTGTTTGAATTCTAGGTAGGGCAGGGCCAGGAAAGCTCTCTTTTCTACTTCCATGAAGGTCTCAGAGAACAAGAGATTTTAAGGATTTGTTTGATTATCAGAGCAGATAACTTGGCAGACAAGCATGTGTGCAGGAGGGAGGCAGAGAATCGGTATGGTGGGAGGTTGGTTAGCTTGGTTCAACAATGGATACTTAGCACACAGGCCATGTGCAATGGTTTTAAAAGCATAGCTTCAGGAGTCAAAATGCTGGCTCAAGCTCAAGCTCAGCCCTTTCCCAGCAATGCAGTCTTAGGCAAGTCACCCAGCCTCTCCAAGCCTCAGTTTCCCAATAAAAAATGTGGACAATACTACCTTTCTCAAAGGGCAATTGGGAGAACCAAGTCACCTTCACTGACATCTCAAAGCTAAAATATTCAAACTGAAATCAATCTCCCCAGCCCAAGCCCCAACCTGTTCCTGATCACGTTTCCTCCTCAGCAACAGTGCTGTGCAGTTGCTCATGCCAGAAGTCTGAGAGTTTCTTGGACATCTCCCTACAAATCTAATTGCCAAGTTTTACTGATATGACCTCCTAACATTTCTGGAATCCACCTACTTCTCCCCCTCTCCACCACTACACTGTTGTAGGATACCATCATCTATCACCTAGAATAACTGGCCTCACCCATTTACTCCTGCTTCAACTGCTCCAGCCACATCCATTCTCTACACAGAGTGATCTTTTAGAAAGAGAAATTAGAATAGATAACACCCGTCAGTGGCTTCCCACTGTCCTTGTATGAAGTTTCAGATCCTGAACATGGCTAGCGGGTCCTTCGTGAGGTCCTTGGGTACTCTCAAGCCTCATCTCTCATCACTCTCCCCCTCACTCACTGTATTTCAACCCCAGGAGCCTTCTCTCCTATCTTGGCCAGGTGGACCCATACTCATTCTTTAGGGTCAGCTTAAGTTTCTTTTCCTCAGGGAAGCTTTCTCTGACACCCAGCTGCGTTGGATTTCCCTGAAATTTCCCTTTGTAGTGCCTAACTTAACAGTAACTAAATTACTGTTTGGGTGTTGTTTTTTTTTTTATTGTTTAATGTGTGCTTTCCCCATTTAATTATTAGCCTCATGTCTCCTGTTCTCTAGAGCACACAGCTGCTCTAGAACACAGTATATAGCAGACATTCAATAAATTTGAGGGTACTTCAAAAGTTCATGGAAAAACAGAATTAAAAGATAATATGAATCTTTCCATGAATTTTCTTTTTTTTTTTTGTGGCTGGCTGGTACGGAGATCCGAACCCTTGACTATGGTGATGTCAGTACCATGCTCTAATCAAGTAAGCTAACCAGACAGCCCTCCATGAACTTTTTGAAGTATCCTCGTAGGTACTGAAAGATGAAATTTGATAATATATGCAACAGAACTTTAGAAATCAAAATATACAAGCATATACTTATCACAGCAGTTAAGAGAAACAGTTTTGAGTGACTTCCATTTCATATATAAATTAGGACTAAATTCACAATTTCATAGTTCTGACAAAGACTAAAGTAGGAGGGTGTTAGTCTCTCCATGGATTTACAGTAGAGATTAACATCAGCCTCCCTGTAAGAACTGTTTAAGCTTCTAAATTCTTCAATCTCCCAGATTTCTAGAATTCAATTCTGCACACGAAACAATGAAGCACCAACTAAACAAGAAAATGAGCGTTAAAGTGTACTGGTCACTACAAAGTGGATTTGGGGAGGGAATGGCCAAAGAAGGAATCAGAGAGGAGGGAGACTTTAACCAGAGCCTTGGAGGAAGGGTAGGATTCCGATAGGTAGTTATGCTGTGGAAGGACTTTCTGGGGGGAGGAAATAGTGTAAGTGGAGACACAGAAGAAGGCAGAAGACACAGCGACTCTGGGGAGGCTCACAACTCAACACAGGGAGGCAAGGGAAGGATCTGATAAGAGGGAGTATAACAAAAGATAAAACTGAAAGGACACAGGTTCTCATCCTGGTTCTGCCACTTACTGGCTGGTTAATCTTAGGAAACTCTTAAACTCCGAGCCTTGGATTCTCCACCTAAAAACTGTGGCTAGTTCACCTGCCCTGCCCTACCTATCTCATAGAGCTGAATGGGATAAAGTATGTCAAAAGGCCCTGACAATGCTGAAGCAACACTTCAGTGTTAGAAAGTATAATGACAGAAGGAAAAGGCTGGGGCAGGTTATGGAGGGCCTTAAATGCTACTTGAGGATTATGGCTTTGATTCTTTACAGATGGGGAGCTGTGGAAGGCTTTCTAGAAGGAGTAATAGGATCAGATTTAGCCTTTAAAAAGATAAGTCTCACAGTAGGGCAGAGATAACGTGCACCCTGAAGGAGCACACTGCCGCTAGAATACACTAGAAAGGGCAGGTGAGAAAGGGACTGCTGAAAATGGGTTGTTAGGAGCTGGCACGGAGAGTACCTTCTAGCCCTACACTGTCTAATGGGGAGCCACAAGCCACATGTGGCTAAGAGCATGTGAAAGTGGCTGCTTTGCATTGAAATACACTGTAAGTATAAAATACACACCAGATTTCAAAGATTTAGTACCAAAAAAACCCCAAAACAAAATAATGTAATGGCCGGCTCATGGCTCACTTGGGAGAATGTGGTGCTGATAACACCAAGGCCATGGGTTTGGATCCCTATATAGGGGTGGCTGGTTGGCTCACTTGGGAGAGTGTGGTGCTGACAACACCAAGTCAAGGGTTAAGATCCCCTTACCAGTCATCTTATAAAAAAACAAAACAAAACAAAATGTAAAATATCTCAATAATTTTTATATTAAAATAATAGTTTTGAATATATTGGATTAAATGAAATATATTATTAAAATTAATTCCACCTGTTTCTTTTTACTATTTTTAAAATGGCTACAAAAGAAAATCTTTAATTACACATGTGGCTTGCATTGTATTTCTATTGGAAAGCACTGGTCTACCTCCCTTGGCCAAGTATACCACACTCTGCCCTTCTCTCCAATGGCGGGGCTTCCAGACCTTCAGACCAGTCAAAGAAAACTAGAGACCTGCCTAGGGTCACCCCTCCAATAATTCCTCTGTGTCCCATAGCACCTGGTACAGGGATCTCCAGTGCTAATCTGCCAAAACACCTCCCATATGGTTGTTGACTTTTCTCCCTTGTTCACTGGGCTGTGAGCTCCTGAAGTGCGGAGGCATGACGAATTCACCTCTGTCACCCCAGTGAAGAAGAACTGAGCCTGGCTCTGAGGGGCAGCCACAATTAGCTCTTCACAGAGAACAACTCAACACTGAATTCACTCAGAACCCAGCACCCTACCAGCCTTCCAGGCTCTATCAGCCCAGATATTTGCACAGACTCACAACTGATTTATCCAATTTGCAACATATACCCCAGAAAAAGCTCAATGCCTGGGTTATGCCCAGGAATTCAATTGATGTTGAGGAGCAGTGTGGTGGAGTGCGGGTATAGACCAGGTTTGCATCCTGGCCCTACCTCTGACCACCTGTGTGACTTAGAGCAAATTATTTACTTTCTGTGAACTTCAGCTCTTTTTCTTTTTTTTTTGCTACTGGCATCTAATAACCTCAGCTTTCTCATCTACAAAATTGGAACATTAGCTACCTATCCTGCAGGGCTGTTGTAAGAACTGGCATAATGTAAGTAAAGTGTCTAGCACAAAGCCTGGCATACAGCAATACTTTAAAAATGGTTGCTATTCTTGCGATAAGACTCTAAGTCAAATATAATTAGTAAGCTACTGCTAAAGCAATCACATCTTGCCTTGCAACACAAAATAAACAAATTTTGAGTTATCTAATATAGATGCAACCACCTTACAGATTTCCTCCGAAGTAGAAAATCTACTGCTATTAGTCCATATCCATTTGCTTTTGTAGAAGTGTCCTCCATCAAACTATTACCTTTGATGAAAAGAATAGTGTTTTCAGACAGCAAGAGGAGACCAGGAGACCTGGATACTGGTGCTAATTCTGCCATTCACTAGCTGTGTAACTCCAGACAGTATAATCAAAGCAATTTCAGAAAGATCCAAGATTCAGCCAGTGGGGGACAGGGTAGGTGAAGCAAAGCCCATAGGAAGAGAAATCACTGAGGCCCACAGCAGTAGGGAGGGAGATGGCTGTGGTGGCAAGAGGGCAGAATTGTTCAGACATCTGGGTTCCAGTTTTTGTATACCCTTGAAAAAGAAGAAAATTATACATAATAAGCACCTAATATGTTACAGCCATTCATTTAATACTTAAAACAACTTGGTGAGGTAACATTGTTATTTTCCTTTATAGATGAGAAAATGAGATTCAGAGAAGTTAAATAAATTGCCCAAGGTCAACAGCTATTAAATTGTAGAGCCAGGACATGAACTCAGGTGTGCCTTACACTAAAGTCCAATCTTCCTCTCTCTGCGCCTTGGCTTCACCATTCTACAATAAGGGGGCTCAGTTTTCTTGTTCAAACAATGCATGATTCTTTGTCCCTCACATTTTCCTGAGCATATCAGGTCTTTACACCCAAAGAGGGTACAGAGAGAACTAAATTCATAGCCTGGAAAGATTCTCCCTATAGACAAAGTGAGGGCAGGCCATGGGCAAATTCATTTCATTTGGGGGGAAAAAAAAAAAAAAAGATACCATCACCAAATCACCAAACAATGATCTAGAAGCAATTCAGTGCCTGCATTTGTGATGTCCACAAGATAGCCAGAATATTTTTATTCAATTTTCCTGATTTTAACAAATGGCAAAGGAGATAAGAGGAGCAGAGTCTAGAATTCACAAGATAAAGAATGAGCATCTGTCATAAGGCCAAAGACTTGGGAGGGAAAGGGTTAGATGGAAACGGCCTCGATCTGTGGAACAAGGTTTCTTCTGTGCCATATCATACCCACTGTGTGACACTGGACAAGTCACACAACACCTCTAAGTCTCAGCTTTCATAATGATCAAGTGGGAAGATCAAGCATTGTACTTCTTGCAGGGCTCTGTGGTATCTAAATTATTTGTTACCCTAAAATCACTCTACAGGTATATCTTGTTTTACCTAACGTTTTCCTGAAAAGCTAAGTAAGTATATTCTGAAGTAAATACTGAAAGTGATGATAATACCTTAAATACAAACTTTCAAAAGACTGAGTTTCCTTCAAGCAAAGGCATACCTTACCTTATACTTTGAATTCCTGAATACAGAATTATCATATGAGTCAATTTTTGATTACTGGCACAAATAAAGGACAAATCGTGAAACAGGTAACCTAGAATAATGGCCAGTTCAAGATGTCTTCATTTTGCTTTCTCATTACACAATTTGTCAAATTACATAATTTGTCATTTGGCTCACAGGATACACTTTTCTAATTCACTTTATTAAGGTGGATTTTAAATTAGTTCCCTTTCTCTGATTTCTTACCAAAATTGATAGGAAAATGCTGGGTGGCAGAGGAAAGTTAGTCTTCAATTTTTAAAACCACTGTCGTGGAGGCAATGTGAGTTGACGTAACAACGTCTTCTCTTTGAAATCCCTTTCCTACTTCAGGAGACCACAGCCTTTCCAGCTGAGGCAGAGGCACAGCAGCCTAAGCCACCAACTATAATGGGAGGAGGGGGAGACCCAGATATTCAATCACAGGTCGAGAGTCTCTACCCTCCAAATTCTTGGGTGTTGATTTCAGGAAGCCCTGCCTGAAGTAGATGAAAGAGAGGTGGCTGCTGGAAGTTCTTCTCCAGGCTGCAACAGGCTCGCTACAAATTCCTGTTCCACCCTTATAAAAACTGCCCGGAACTCCCCTCCTTCAGAAAGCCTTCCTCAATTAACTCTCTAGTGATGATCACTCCTATTTGCATCCTTCTACCCTTAAGCATTTAACTTGTGCTACCAGTATAATCGCATATCTTTGCCTCAATATTACATTAAAAGGGAGCTCACATATTTTACCCGTATATCGTCTAATAAAATACTCATGCTGAAGGAGGGACTCATGTCTTCTAGTTTCTTTCTTTTTTTTTTTTTAAGATGACCGGTAAGGGGATCTGAACCCTTGACTTGGTGTTGTCAGCACCAGGCTCTCCCAAGTGAGCTAACCAGCCATCCCTATGTAGGGATCTGAACCTGTGGCCTTGGTGTTATCAGCACCACACTCTCCCAAGTAAGCCACGGGCTGGCCCTTCAAGTTTCTTCAGTACCCACATCAACCACCTGACACAGCTACCCCAACCAATAAACTGAGTTCTGCAAAAGATAGTTCATATACATAGTTGGTTAGGATGCAGACAGAAGGCCAGCCAGATAAAATCTGAGTCAACTTCTCTAGAAGCCAGATCCCTGCAATTTCATCACCAAGGTATCCACTTGGATCTCTCTGATCCTTACTCTATCTCCTCATGTTAACTAATGGACCTGGGACCACTGGAACAAGCCACTGTTTTTAGAACATATACATGGCCTGGGACAGTCCCAAGCAACAAACTCAGACATGTGTCTGCCTGACAGAAGGTAGAATAGGCAGGCCACAAACCAAAAGAATGATTCATTGGCCCTACCTATCTTTTTGAGTCTGCAGATCTAGATCACCTGTACACACATAAAGAGGAATCCAGCTGCTGCCTTCTCTGCTAGGGGAGAACCCAGGCCATTTTGTGGGAAGACAAAGGGTTTTTAGAGAAGTGGCTCCTGCCACTTCCAGCAAGTGTTGCTATCTCTTACATTCTTTCCTATTAAATTAAATCTTTGATATTGAAGTGGCTGCACAACAGTGAAAGGGGTGTCTAGAAGACAAATGTTACTGGTGCTGGGGGATGGGTTTATCCCTTCTGTGGATTAACAGAAATGATAAGCATTTGTTCTAGAGCACTTAATTTGGCTCACAGCTTGCTTTCTAAGTAAAGAGTAGTTTAAATTAAGTGTCCAGGGGATTTGAAGATTTGGATTATAGTCTTAGGTCTAGGCTTTAGTTTGCTCCTAAGCAAAAAGTGTGGTCATGTGTACATGCGTGACAGGGAGTGATGGGGAGAGGAAGAGATGATTGCCCCAGATGGTCCCTGCAGTTCTTTCTGGGTACCTGGACACATGCTGATTCTATTCAGGCACAAATCACATTATAATGAGGTTTTACTATGTCAACAAGGCACCACCCTGAGTAGGACAATAACAACATGTCAACTTTGAAATTGCCAATCTGCAAAATATAATCTCTAGGAAACAAACCTGGATTGACCTGCAGAGAAACAATGGCAACTGAACAATCAATTTGGATCTTATTTTCCACTGGATGGGAACATAGTAGACGCTCAATAAAGAAATTAAAAAATTGTTGAATGATGAATGACCAACCTTGAAATTCTAACTCCTCCCAAACTCCAGCACTCCAAATAGCTTACCCTTGCCCTTTGGCCCAGTTTTCTAAGGCTGAATTCAAGTATCATCTTCTTTAC
Organism: Galeopterus variegatus; assembly: GCF_000696425.1. Lineage (NCBI taxonomy): Eukaryota > Metazoa > Chordata > Mammalia > Dermoptera > Cynocephalidae > Galeopterus > Galeopterus variegatus. The sequence goes on along the minus strand of NW_007726144.1, from coordinate 201,460 downwards.
TAAACTTTCCTAACTAGTCCAACTTCCCCATGACCTTTTCAGTAACTAAATTCATTTCTACTGTATTTTGAGTCCATACTATACCACTTAGCACTTGATTGTTTTCAAATTATTTCACTCATATTGATCATGTCTCCCTCCAATAAATAATAAACTACTTAAGAGCAGAAATTGTGTCACATACTCTGCTGACAGGGACCACAACTAGCACAGTGCTAAGCATATACTCTTAGTGAATACTTGTGGCTGATTGATAGATGGGATTCCAATGATGATAATGATAAGAGCTAGCATGTTTTTAAAGCACTTACTGTGACAAGACAGTATGATTATCAGTGTAGGCTCCTGAGCCCCTCTCCCAGATGTAAATGCTGGCCCTGCCATTTATTAGCTATGTGATCTTTATGTGCTATTTATTAGCTATGTGACATTTATTAGCAAATTACTTAACCTCTTCCCTTAGCTTCCTCATCCATAAAATCATAGGAATAATAATAATAGCATCCATTCCATGGGATTGCTAGGACTGAATTATTTAAAACATTAAAAAATTCTCAGGCCAGAGCCTGATACTCAGCAAGAACTCAATAAATATTAACCATTCTTATTTACTTTATTTAATCCTTACAACGACCCAATGAGTCTGTATTATTAATGTTGCCACTTTACAGATGAGGAAAGTGGGCTATACAAAGTCCGAGTAACTTTGATTTCATGCATCCAACAAGTGAGATGGAACTGGTATCTGAATTTGAACCCAAGTAGTTTAAGTTCAGAGCCCTTCCTTTGCTAATGCTTTGTTCTCTGGCTAGACAGAATCCTCACCATCCATTTCAATTTACCATAGATCCATCCTTAACTTATGTCAGTGTTCTGAAATCTCAAATCACAAATCACAAATTCAGGAGGGCAGGGAATGGCTGCTTATCTCTCCTCATTCGAATTCAGATACTGCTAGCATTTATTAAGCACCTGCTGGGTGGCAGGTGCTGTGCTGGGTATTATCTCATTTGATCCTCAGAAAAACTCTGAAAATATCTATTTTAGGATGGGGAAGCTGAAGTCCAGAGAAGATAAAGGACTTGCCTGAGGTCCCAGGGTTGGTGAAACCTAGAGCTAGGACTTGAACTTAGATTCCCTGACTCGAAATCTAATAGCTGGTCCTCACTATGCCAGTCTGGCTCTGGTTGTTTCCTGGCACAAACATAAAATACCATGCACACTATCATTTATACATCTGCTTGCCAAATGCATATGTTTTGGAATCGGAATCCTGATGCTGACACTTACTGACTCTGGGGCTTCAGGCAAGGTGTTTAACCTCTCAACCTCAGGTTTCCTCATCTGTAGCAGAAGTAACTATTTCATCGGATTGTTATGAGATTAAATGGCAGAATTCATAAAGCGTTTAGCACAGGGCACGTACCAGTTCTCAAAATATGTTAGCTATTATTACCACCACCATGGGAAAAAGAGGACTTAAATTGCTCCCTTAGATTGGTCCAGCATTTCCCTATCTATTATTTAGGAACATCCTATAAAAAAGACAGATGTTCAAATCAGATGACTGATAGAGAAATAAGGTCTAGAGAGCTTAAGTCATCTGCCCAAGGTAAGGAACAGAGTTGGTATAACTTTCAACATACAACTCTTTTCAACAGATCCTGCTATCTGCTACTTCTTTGAACTTTTCAAAAACGTCTAGAATTTCAGGGTATACAACCTCTCATTCAGTTCCAAAGGAAGGCCTTATAGTCCTATCACCATTCTAATTGCCCCTTTTGAGCTTTTAGGGATTTGCCCTGCCCCCCAACTGAAAACGGGTGCAGGGCAAGTTGTTCCAAGTGGAAAATTCAACTCCATCCCAGGCGGAAACCCCAAATCTCTGCTGTTCCAGCAGATTTCCAGGACGGGCTGGCTCCCAGAAACCACAATTACAGGCAAGCTCAAAGCAGAGGAGTAATTAGGCCCATACCATCAGCTCAGCAGTCTCTTGGACTCTCTCTCCAGGGCTGACTCCATCTCTTTACTCTCCCATCCCCCTCACCCAAACCCCATCTCAACCACTGTACTGTGGAGAGAGATGCAATGGGAATTTCCATCCTTTCCCTCTTCAGCCCACACTCCATTTCCAGGAAACTGAAGAAGGGTGGGGTGAAGGAGGAAAGAAGTCATCTCATGGATACAACTAGTGCTGAATGGCAGCAAGAGTTGAAAATAACTTTCAAAGAAAGAAACACATTCTTGGGGCCCCTCTCCTCGTTCCATCCCACACAGATGACATTGAGAAGGAGTTCTCTGGGTGAGACCCCCAAATGTGAAAATAAAAGGGACCGTGTACAGTAAGAGACAGTAACCTCAATCTCCCCAGAAAGGGAACAGTCTTGCCTGCAGATGGGACGTGGAAAAGGTGATATCTAAAAGGCCAAAGGAACCTAGGATTCTAACTCTTCAAGACTTTGCGGGGGTGGGGGTGGGGACTGTGGGGGGGAGGTTGCTGTAGGAAATTTATCCCTTCCACAGCTCCTCCTAATCTTGGCTAACAGGAAGGAACTCCAAGCCTTGCCTTCTTTTCTAAATATACTGCTCTTCTATCCCGAAGTATGGGATTGATGTTCACATTATTTCAAACTCCGGCACACTGATGCTTTGTGCAGTACTTCACTTCATCCTTCCAGTATTACTGCCCATTGCTTGGGTAGTGGATTTGCTCAGTTTAGCTCGATGACTGCCTCAGACACACCATTACAAAAGAGAATGCTGTCCTTTATTGCTCCTAGTGGTCTCTGGCATTTCCCCTTCCCCCGCCAACTCCATAATGTTGAAGGCCTTCAGTGGGTCTTGAGTAACCTGGATCACATCCAGGGACTCTCAGGAGGTGAAGTTAATGTTGGATAGTGCAAAAGAAAAGAATGGAGTGGCATCCCAAGTAGGAAGTGGACTTCAGCACCCTAAAGGGCTTCTGAACAGTGACGGTTCAGAGACCAGAACTGAAGGATGTCATGGTAGTTTCTCAAGGCCATTCCAGAGCTCCCAGAATTGTGATTGACAGAGCAGACAGAGAAAAGCCCCAAAGTAGTCCATCAAAACCTGACTAAAAATGCACTAATCCCACAAAGCTTTCCTTGATTTAGCCTCACCTGACAAAGCCTCTCACCCTAGGCTGGCATAACTCCAGTCCTCAAAGATCTATTCTGTATTATGGGTTAGTCTCTTACTGCAAAATAAAGTGGAAAACAGACAACATGGACCTATTCAAACCATTTATTTCAAGTTATATTTGACATACCCAGAATGACTAAAATATGAACTCTTCCCTAGAGTTCACTGCAAAAAGACCTAATTTGTACATTAAAGGGAACTTGTTTTAACACTCTTTTTCTAAGTATTCTTAAATCAATATACCTCCACACCTCTGGTTTTCCCAACAAGCTATAAACTCCTTGAAAGGAAAGGACATGTCTTCCACCTCTGAAATATCTTTGCATTCTCTCCTCCTCTGCTGGCCAGCTGCATGAAATACATGTATTTTGCACAGGAGGGCGAGCATGCGTATACACACGTACAAATATAGCATCCACTATAAAATATAAGATACTACACACACAGCATTGTTCAATCCATTTGTTTAGCAAACCAGCTGACAAATAGCAACTGGCACAAGTCACAAACCTAAGAGACCAGATAGCCAAGAGAAACTAGAGATATTCAAGATGGAACCACACAACCACATGGGCTAAGAATCAGAGGATTGGTTTAATTAGATGACTGCCAAGATTCCTTCAAATTCTGAAGTTGATTCTGATTTGAGGGAGGGAGACAGGGGGCTAGGACACATCCCACCAAATGCACTGTAATCACAGGGTAGAAATGTGTAGAATCTAGTTTCTCTGTCTCTCTGTAGTGCTTAGAGAACAAGGGTTCTGAGGACAAGAAGAGAATTCCTCTTGGATCCTGTCTGCTCTCTGGCACAGAAGGCTGCTCTGGACTGGGACCTGACACTGTGGTTCTTGGTGACAGCAGGGGAAGTGAGGAGGCTCCGAGCTTCCGGACATTTGGACAGGGCTCAGGTGAGAAAGGCAGTGAGAAGGCAGCAGTGACTGATGAAACGTTTCACCACCTGCTGGCACCTCTTTCTCTGTATCATGCTGAACCTTTAATGATCTGATTGACATGTGATGCCATCTCCATAATCCAATAAGTGTAAATGTGCCAAGGGCATGAGCCAGGATGAAGACCCCTAAAGGAAGCAACCTGAGATCTGTAGCATGAGTGCTATGCCACAGGCCTCATAAGGATGGAGGCTCCTGCAGGGCCAGACTGGCCAAGACTAGCAGCCTTTTAAATCCTTACTGACTATGTCATTTTCTCCCCTAAAGGTTCTGTGTATTCAGGCAGCATGGAGTTAGGGGGAGGCTCTGTGGGGAAATGGAGAGAGCTCCTCACCTGTGTCACCCCCGTTCTCAACATACAGCACAGGGCACAAGGGAATGACAGGATGGAAAGTAGGAGGAAAAATACAGGGGAGCAGGGAAGAGTTAGAGATGGAATAAATACAAATGTGAGATGAAAAGAACAGTGAAGAAGGGGAGGGAATATGGAAGTTACAAAAGAAAGGGAAGAGCAATAGCAAGAGAACGATGGGATAAAAAGATGTGGGATAGAGTGCTATGCGGAAAGATGTGGAGAAAGGAGAGAAAACAGGCAAAAGAGAATAAGCATTGAAAAGGGGTGAGAAGAGTTGCAGAACAATTTAAACCTCAAATTATCTCAGGAGTTGGTATAGATTCTCAGCCAGCCAGACCCTCCCAGACTCTGGCAGCATAGTGTCAGGAGGGGTGTTAAGTGGAATTTCTTATTACAGTCCTTGGGTTGAGATTTATAAAAGGGCTGTGAAATCATTAATTAGTGCAGAGTGTCTGGCACAAAACAGGAAGACGGGGTGATGGGGAGAGGAATTACTGCAGAGAGAAGTGGGTAGCTGACATCTGGGAGCAAGAACCAGGCTGGGTGTAGGACTTTGGATTAGTAGGGTCTGTTTCCAGTATGCCACACAGAATTAAACACTCTCCTCCTCCCCTCTCTCTTGACTCAAATACCACCTAAAGTGATCTTCTCTCCAACCACCTTATCTTAAATTGCAACCCCACATTCCTGATAATTCCTATTTTGTCTCCTTAGCCATTATTCTCTAATACCCTTAATTTTCTTATTCAATTTTGCTTAGAATGTAAGGATGGCAAAGATTTTTGTTTATTTTGTTCACTGCTATAGCCTCAGTGCTTACAACAGTTCCTAGGACACAGTAGATGCTCAAAAAATACTTAAGTGAAAGAATAGACCAAACCCTATTCACTTCTCAGTTGTCTGAGAGAAAGAATGTATATGAAAGAACATTTCATATAACTCAAACTAGAAAATAATGCAAATTTACTTCTCACTGAATCATTAATGGTTAAGAGCTAGAGACAATCTCAACATCCTTATTTCACAGATAAAGAAACTGAGGACCAGAGCCTTTGTTATGCACCGAATGTTTGTGTCCCCCCAAAAATTCATATGTTGAAGCCCTAACCCCCAAAGTAATTTGGAGACAGAACCTTTGGGAAATGACTAGGATGGTACCCTCATGATGTGATTACTGCCCTTATAAGAAGAGACATAAAACTTGAGGTCTCTCTCTACACACAAACACTGAGGAAACGCCATGTGAGCACATGGTGAGAAAGGCAGCCATCTGCAAGCTAGTAAGAGGGCCCTCACCAGAACCTGACCATGCTGGCACCCTGACCTTAGACTTCCAGCCTCCAGAACTTTGAGAAATAAATGTCTGCTGTTTAAGACACACAGTCTATGACATTCTTTTATAGGAGCTCAAGCCAAGGCAGCCTGCAAGTGAATTTTCAGGGTCCCTTAGTGGCAGACTGAGAATTAGAACCCAGAGCTCCTATCCCAGGTGGCCAGGGTGCTTTCTATTACACCAACGCCTTGGAATGTGTCTGTGTGTCAATGCAGGGGTGTCTGCCATTCTGGAAATACTAACACTAGGAGAAGCTGGAAAAATGGGTTCAGCATCTCCATCTCACCCTTCATTCAACTTCTCAGAGCTTCTCACTGTGCTGGGAGCCAATGGCATCACCTTTGAGAGGGATGCAAAGGGAGCTGCTCTCCTCCGTCCTGCTTCATTCCTTCACAAGGTGGGGAAAGGAACACAAGGCAAGGCATGGCTTTGTTTTCAAAGGCTTTCCCTCCTCGCTATTGTTGAGCCACAAGGTTGTGCTCAGGAGTAGGAGTTAGTAGAGATGGTGATTAAGTCCACAGGTAGTGAAAAGTCTGATTGCCTGGTATGTCACCTGTAGATAATTAAGAATGAACTAAAAAAATCCTACTGGCAGTTTAGTACCAATGCTCCTGTACATCTTAAAAAATCCATGTGTTTGTATCAAACCTTAAAATTATGACTTTCAGGTGACCTCCATCTCTAAGAAGTCTGTTTATCAAGTACAAGATGGATTTAGACTTAGTGTGCTTCCCAAATGCTCAGAGATCTTTGTATTTATGATCATATTTGCCTTTATCAATAGTTAACAACTGTTTATTGTTATACAAAAATGCGTTAGACATTTGGGGCTTATATTAAGGTACAGACATGGTTCTTGTCCTTGGGAAACTTCCAATCTCAAGGAGTTTTGAGACACGGGCAAAACAGACTTAAGTTTGTGCAATGTGCAATGTACACATAAGAGAAGTTAAGCCCAAATCCACAAAAAGCCAACTGCACACAGAATGTTCTGAGTAACAAACATAGTCATCAGAAAATGGAGTTCATCAAGGAGAGCTATCCTAAGGTTGGTGGTACTGAGCTAAGCTCTAAAGGGTACCCAAAAGGGACAAATACCCTTCTCTTATTTCTCGTAGCTTCTAAACCTGAGTGTGAACCATGGTATGATCTAAAAACAGGACTCCTTATTAACACAGATTCATAAGCTAGTCTAAGCTAGCTGGTGGAAAACTTCCTCAGAGGGTAAAGCCAGTCTACCAGCCTGGAAAGTTCTGAAGACACTGCGCTGTCCAGAACCTGTAATCTTAGCTCTGAGCTATTCTATTAAAAAAAGACCCCTATCTCCCCACCCCATTGGTTCAACATGTGTTAGCTGAATCTCAACCCGAACCTCTCTTGCCTTCTCTCAACATGAACTTGTTGTCTGGTGCACCTATCAAATTCAATCTTACCCTTCCCTCGAAAACAAATGAAAACCCACAGCTAACATCGTATTCAATGGGGAAAGACTGTCTTGCCCCTAAAATCAGCAACAAGACAAGAATGTCGGCTCTCATTGCTTCTATTCATCACTGAACTGTGAGGTTCTAGCCAGGGCAATTAAGCAATCTTCCTGATTTCAAAACCTACTACAAAACTACAGCAATCAAGTCAGTATAGGACTGGCATAAGGAAAGACATATAGATAATAAAGTAGATTTTGATTTTGATGAGGGTGCCAGGACAATCAATGGAGAAAGAATAATCTTTTCAATAAATGGTGCCAGGCAACTGGATATCCATGGTTCCTTAGATATGACAACAAAAGTGTAACCAAAAAAAAAAAAAAAGAAAAGAAAAATTGGACTTGAACAAAATTAAAATTTTTGTGCTTCAAAGGATACCATCAAGAAAATGAAAAAATATCCCACAGAATGAGAGAAAATATTTGCAAATCATATATCTGATAAGGGACTTGGTAACCAAAATATATAAAGAACCTTACAAATCAACAATATAAAAAAACCACAATTAAAAATTGGCAAAAAATTTGAATAGACAAATGGCCTATAAGCACATGAAAAGATTCTCAATATCATTACTCATTAGGGAAATGCAAATCAAAACAACAATGAGATACCACTTTATATCCACTAGGATGGCTATAACAAAAATAATGGAAAATAACAAGGGTAGCTGAGGATGTGGAGAAATGAAAACCCTCATACATTCCTTGTGGGAACGTAAAATAGCATAGCCACTTTGGAAAACAGTTTGGCTGTTCTTCAAAATGTTAAACGTGAAGATACTATAGGACCCAGCAATTCCACTCCTAGATGTATATGTAAGAGAACTGAAAACATATATTCACACAAAATCTTATACATGAACATTCATAACAGCATTATGCATAATAGCCAAAAAAGTGGAAACAATCCAAATGCCCATCAACTGATGAACAGATAAAGGCTGGTGATATGGATTGACTTGTGTCTCTCAAGTTTTATGTATTGAAGGTTAATACCCATCGTAACTGCTGAGGGTGGGAAATCCTATTATGGTAATTGAAAGATGGGACCTTGAAGAGGTGATTGGATTGTGAAGACTACGTGTAGCAAACGGATTATTCCATAGTGAATGGAATGGAGCAATAAGTGGTCATGGGTGTGGTTCTGATGGCTTTAAAAGGAACCGAGAAGGTTAGCCCTCTCTGCTTGGCCATTTTCTGCTATGTGAAACCGCTATGTTGCTGTAAAACATCAAAGAAGACCCTCACCAGATGTGTCCCCTGGACTTTGGACTTTCCAGTCTCCAAAACTGTAAGCAATAAATTTTGTTTTCTTACAAATTACTCAGTTCCAGGTATTTTGTTAAAAGCAACAGAAATGGACTAATACAGGTGGTACACAATGACATATTAGCTGGCAATAAAAAAGAATGAAGTACTGATATATGCTACAACATGAATGAACCTTGAAAACATCATGCTAAGTGAAAGAAGCCAGACACAAAGACTTTGTGTTGTATGATTCCATATATGTAAAATATTCAGAACAGGCAAATTCATACACACAGAAAGTAGATTAGTGGCTGCCTGGGCCTGGGACGAAGGGGTGGGGAGAAGGAAAGGGGAAAAGTATAGTGTTTCTATCTGAGGTATTGAAAAATTCTAAAACTAGATTGTGGTAATGACACAACTGTGAATATACTAAAACCCACTTAACTAACTATAATTTAAATGGGTGAATTTGATAATATGTGAAATATATCTCAATAAAGCTATAATAAACAAACAATATAAACAAAAACAACCAGCCCTCCATCCCCATACTTTTCTCATTTTTTTTTTTTCCTTTTTGTCTTTTTTCGTGTCCGGCAATGGATCGCAACCCTCAGTGTCGCGCCCATACCGGACTGGGACCGGCAACGGGATCGCAACCCTCGGTGCTGCACCCGCACCTCACTCAACCAGTGAGCGGGAACCAGTCTGTATGTGGGATCCGAACCCTCGGCGGGAGCACCGCCGCGCTCACAAGTGGCGCACTGCAGTAGTGCGCCACCGGGCCGGCCCCTACTTTTCTCATTTTAAAGACTGGAAGAAAAGGTCTTTACTAGTACTCTCATAAGAGACCCTCATATGACTACTCACAGTCTACTCCAGATGAATAACAATTGCTCATATATCCAAAGTAAACAGTTTTTCTGTCTCAGTATTAGTTCAATATTTTTACCAAATCATCTATGTTGCATCTGGATAAAAAGAGAATCTACTTCATAACATTGTTGTTGAGCAATAAACAACATTTAGAACAGTGGCTGGTACATAGTAAATGCTAGATAAGTTTTAGTTGTGATCATCATCATCACTTTCATCATCATTTCTGAGCCATTCATTCAACAAAATTTACTGAGTGTCTAATGTATATGAAGAAGCACTGCTAGGTTTCAGGGAGAAAAGCAAAACAAGACACAAGTCAGATTCCCTTTCCCTGTCTGGAGCAAATTCATGGCAGGTCATTAGATAAGGGTGCTTTTCTTGGAGTTGACAGAGCAGTGATGAGGAAGGGAGAATGTGGAGTTGACAGCCTTATATTCACATGGATTCCTCATCCTATGCTCTGCTATCTAGTCCTAAACAACTTTGACTACCTGCCTGGACCGTTAGCCACTGCTGCTCTGCCCTATAGAAACCTGGTTTATTTGGAAGGCTGAATTCCATTTCCCTGCTATCACCTGTACTTGGGTATGTCCTCAACTCACACCTCCTACCCCATTCCACACACACCAAGAGCCTTCCCCAGTGGGTGGCTTTATTTTAAAGGCACAGTTGTTTTGGTTTTCCCTATTCTGCTGTCACTAGCACACCCATGCGTTGCCATGCCTATTCTTTGCAAACATCTGCTCATTTCTCAACACTCAGATCAACCTATCAATACCTCCTGGTGAGGCATTCCCCTGCCTCTTCCCCAGCATTGTTACTCACACCCTCCTTCTGGACCCCACTTCCTCTGTAATCTCCCTTCCTCTATTATAGAACCTCTCATTCTGTACAGCAAACCTCTGTTCATGGGTCTTTCTTACAATGCATGTGAATTCATGGAACATATTTTCTTTTTTCCCCTCAATTGCCATGATTTTTACTTCCATCCCACCTCCGCTACTCACTCCCAGAACTACACTTTTGATTTCGATATTGCTCACAATACATCTACTCTCAAAAACACACATTTCAATTTTCCCTCACTCACACATTTGATCTCACCACATTTGCTCTTTCTGGTGACCTCGCCAGACCCTTCTCCTATTTTCCTTCCAGGTGGCAGCCCCTCTTGGCTTCTCTTTCTTCTAGCCTGGCTTCCAAAGTTGCTCACCTAAAGCAGCAGTCCTGATTCCTACACACCCTAATCCTGCCATCGAATCTGTCCAACAAACCAGCAACGCAGCAAAGCCCCCATCTGCAAGCTTTGCTTTGACTTCCAACTAGCTACACTCAGCTAAGGAAAGTCACTGCTGCGCAAGCTAGTGTGCAGATTGAAGGTCTCTGCCCTTAGTCAGGCCTTCAGTGCCTCCAGTTGCAGCTTCCATCAATTCTCTTTTCCACAATCTCCCATCACTACTCAAAACTTTATGGCTTTCCTCAACTTGCGTAATTAAAGCCTGCCTTCTCTCTATCATTAGATTGTCTTGCCTCTTATCTCACTAAAATAACTGGGGCCTTTTATGCATTTTTCTTCTTCAACTTCCCACCCCTACCTACAAGCTCCTCACGTTATACTCACACTCATCTTAGCTTTTTCCCTAGTTCAAGGTCAGGGGCTGGCCATTAAAGTCAAATCCCACTCATGCCCTTGACCCCATTATCTTCTGCTTCCTCAAGAATCCCATCTCTCCTAAATCTTCAAGATCTTTCCAATTCTATTGGGTCTGTCTCCTCAGCCCATAAATTTACCCAAATCTCTCTTAACCTGAGGAAAAAATATTTCTTTGACCCAGCAAGCCCCTGTAGCTATTACCAATCTCTTTTTCCCTGTTCGCATCTAGACCTCAGGAAAGCATAGTCTACATTTACTGTCCCTAGTTTTTCACCTCCCACTTATTCTTCGACCCACTGCAATCTGGCTTCTGCCTCCAGAACTGATGAGACTGTTTTCAGTAAGACTACCAATAGCCCCTTAACTGAAAATTTCAAAGGATTTTCTTTTCCATATATTATCTAACGTCCTGGACCTCTCTGCATCCAACAATGTTGATTCGTCTTGCTTCTGGGGTTACCACTTTTATCTTACACTCCCTTCTTAGGAGACAGTGCCTACTTTCCTTTTTTTTTTTTTTTTTTTTTTTTGTCTTTTTTCCGTGTCCGGCAACGGATCGCAACCCTCAGTGTTGCCCCCGCACCGGACCGGGGACCAGCAACGGGATCGCAACCCTCGGCGTTGCTCCTGCGCCTCGCTCAGCCAGTGAGCGGGAACCGGTCTGTATGTGGGATCCGAACCCTTGGGCGGGAGCGCCGCCGTGCTTCCCAAGCGGCGCACTATCCAGTGTGCCACCGGGCCGGCCCCTACTTTCCTTGTTTTAACCAACTCTTGTAACACTGTTGATTCCCAAATCTTGTTTTCAGCCCCCAGTCTCTCTCAAGTTTCAGACTCCTATATGCAATTGTCTGGGGAACATCTTGACCTACAGATATTCAAATTCAATGCATCGAAAAACTCATCTCCACTCACCCCACCTCTGTTGTCCTCCTGTATCTTCTTTCTCACCCAAGGCGGATACTCTGACAATCAATCTCAACTCTTCCTTTTCTCTGACCACATAGCCAGTTAAGCAATAAATCCTGTCAGTTTGATACAAATGATTATAGTTCTCATTTTTTTTTTCTCTACTTGAGAAATTCCAAGAGACTGTATGGTATGGTGGTTAAGAGCACAGACTCTAGGGCCAGACTGCCTGGATTAGAATCCTAGATCTACTATTTAACAGCTGTGTGACCTGGGATGAGGTACTAAACTCTGTCTCATTACCCTCAGCTGTGAAATGGGGATACTAATAGTACCTCACAGGGTTGTTATGAGGTTTAAAGAAGTTACTATATGCAAAGTGCTAAGAACAGTGTCTGGCACATAACAAGCACTATGTATTTATTAAATAAACAAACAAGCAACCCTACTGTCCTCCTCTGGCTGGGTTAGTTATCTTTACCTTGTGCCCCTAACTACAGTGCATATCCCCATCACTGTGTTCATCTTGCACTGTAGTTATGTATGTAAAAGTCTGTGAGCTACTTGTGGCAGGCACTGTCTTATTCATCTTGAAGACCTAGTGCCATACTTGCACTCCGGGTACTCAGAAAAGCATAGTGCGTGTCTGCTAACGATTCTAAGATCATGGACGGCCATACCACATGCAACAATGACATGTGGGAGTCAGTGCCTCTTACCACTGAAGGAAGCAGCAGCACTGGAATGGAAAACCAGCCACTGGACTCTTGGCATGCTAGCCTGATGGGCATGCTTCCCATGGGGAGCCAGATATACTCATTCGCTCTGTCAAAACTATGTGCTGAATTCCTACCATGTGCCAGCTGCTTTGATACATTGGTGTCTGCCCTCTGGGAATTCTCAATTGAGGAAGAGAAGAGATTCTTTTTCGCAATAGTGTGATGGGAGGAGTGGGGGGATGACTACTGAGGTCTTAGAAACAAACCAGCAGTGTGGATATCTCTGTTTCCAGTCACTAATGAAACAGCAAAGGAAGAACAATAGTTAATGTGCTTGCCAGTAGCCATGACCACCCAACCACTTGCAAATGACACCTACACACCAGGTGCCTGTTGTGAGGACTGAGTAAGACAATGCACCGCAGTGCCTGCTACAGGCCTGGCACGTGATAAGCAATCAATACAAGGCAGGTGCTTCCGAAATCACTGTTTTAAAAACTATCTTTCTCTATGATAGAAGCAAGATTCCTCACCTCTAAAATCAGAGTACTGGTTTAGATTAGTGTTTCCTATATTGACCATTTTACAAATTGATAAAATACTAAATTCTCTACCAGAAAAAAAAAAAATAGGTACTATCATTTACTCTCTGGTGGCCTGAGGAAATTTTCAGATCTGTAAAATGGGAATGATCCTATATTATTTAGAGGAACCCAAAGCACGACAACTAGGCTAAAAAGAAACCATACTAACACACACACATATTAACGTCTATTTAGCACCTCCCACTCACCAGATTCTGCGAAATATGCGGGGGCTACAAAATATAAAGCATGTTTCCCCTTCAAAAATTTGTATGGCAGGGGAAATATAAATACCTCAAGAATTGCTATGAGGGGGAAAAAAAAGTAAAAGGATGCATGCTAAAGTGCTTTCTAAAAAACAAAACAAAATACTCCAGAAATGGGGACAACAGTACCCAATTCATAGAGTTCTTATGAACAACAAGGTAATTTAGTATTACTACTAATAGCAACACAATGTCAAATACCCCTGGTCCCACTGCTTCTGGCCTGAGATCAGTGAATTTGAGGCTAGAAGCAAAGGCTACTGCCATACTATGTCAGATTAAAGAAGAAAGAAAATAGGAAGGTGAAAAAGCACTATAGATAAAGATGTATTGCTTTCAGACTCTCCATAATAATAAAGTAAATATGAACAATCAGGATGGGGAGGATGTGGGATTTTTCTGGACAGCTCTATAGATAAAGCACTATAGATAAAGATGTATTGCTTTCAGACTCTCCATAATAATAAAGTAAATATGAACAATCAGGATGGGGAGGATGTGGGATTTCTCTGGACAGTTTAAACGTTTTCCTGTCAATGATCTCCAAGTATTCCTTTGTCAATCATACTATTCCAGGGCAGCAGGGCCTGCAGAGATCATCTCATTTCGTGATTCTGAACAGTCCTGCCTCTAAGTTCCCAGTGCACTCTGTATCGTAACTACTATGGCACTTACTGTACTTATTTATCAAATTATAATTACTTGTTTATATGTCTGTTCTATTAGTTGCTAGATAGGGTCTGACACACAGTGGATGGATATTAAATGTTCTTTGAAATGAATAAAGACATGGATAGAAAGATTTAATAGTCTCCTTTTTATTTTTAAAGGATTCCAACATTATTATTTTTAAAGAACTCTAACATCTGCTCCACAGGTCTAGCGAAAAGTTCTAAAATCTGGATTTTCTCCAAAACTCATAAAACAGATTTGAAATGATGAGGCAAAACTCATAATTTGCAAGTAACATGATTAGAATCAGACAAGCTGATTCTAATATCCTAGGAAATTAACAAAAAGCTATGAAGACTAATAAGTGAGTTTAGCAAGGTTTTAGGATACAAGTTTAATATACAAAAATCAACTGAAAATTAATATTTATTAAAGATCCGAACCCATGGCCTTGGTGTTATCAGCACCACACTCTCCTGAGTGAGCCATGGGCCGGCCCTGAAAATTAATATTTATTAAAGATCCGAACCCATGGCCTTGGTGTTATCAGCACCACACTCTCCTGAGTGAGCCATGGGCCGGCCCTGAAAATTAATATTTAAATACTATCATTTAAAATAGCATCAAAAATATAAAATACATAGGGATAAATTTAATAAAAGATATATAAGACCTATACAATAAAAACTACAAAGCAATGCTGAGAGAAATTCAAGACCTAATGAATGGGGAAATATATCATGTTCATAGACTAGAAGACTAAATATTAAGATGACAATTCTCTCTAATCTGATGTATGGTTTTAATACAATCCTAATCATAATCCCAGAGGCATTTCTGTAGAAACTGACAAGCTAGCTGTAAAATCTAAAATCTTACAACACCAAGGTCCAGAGTTCAGATCCCAGTACTGGCCAGCCACCAAAAATGGGATGGGAGGGGAGGGGAGGGAGG
>NW_007726144.1:178190-186042 GCF_000696425.1 Galeopterus variegatus | reverse complement strand
AGGGGGGGAGAGGGAGGGAGGGAGAGAGAGAGAGAGAGAGAGAGAGAGAGAGGAGCTCAAATAAAATAAAATAAAGTAAAATAAAGTAAAATCTAAAATCTATATGGAACTGAAAAAGAGCTAGAATAACCAAAATAATTGAGAAAACAGAAGAACAACGTTGGAAGACATGTATTATCTGATTTCAAGATGTATTATAAAGCTACAATAATCAAAACAGTGTGGTGCTGACATAGATCAATGAAACAGAGTACAGTCAAGACCATACCTATATGATCAACTGATTTCAGCAAAGCAATTCAATGAAGAAAAGAATACTATTTTAACAAATGGTGCTAGAACTGGACATCATATTTAAAAAAAAAAATCTCAACCTTTATCTCACACACTATTCAAAAAATAAGTAAAAATAAACCATAGGTCTAAATGTAAGTGCTAGAACTATAAAATGTCTCGAAGAAAACACAGGAGAAGATCTTAGTAACTTTAAATTTGGCAAAGATTTATTTATTAAATACAAAGAGTACAAACTATAAACAAAAAAAATATATTGATTTTATCAAAATTAAGGACTTTTGCTCTTCAAAAGACACTATCTTACTTCATGCAAATTTAAAACACGTTTTAAAAGACATGGCTACAAAAATGAGAAAGCAAGCTGCAGACTGGGAAAAAATAGTAACAAAAACATCTGATAAAGAAATTGTACCTAGAATACATAAAGATCCCTTATAATTTGATAATTGGGTTAACATTAGGCAATATGCCCAATTAAAAAATGGAGAAAAGACCCAAACATTTCATCAAAACAGGACACGTGCATGGCAAATGTGCACACACAAAATGTTCAGCATCACTAGTCATCAGAGAAACCACAGTACCTCCTCACCGCCACTAACACGGTTAAAATTAAAAAGACTGACCATACCAAGTGTTGTCCAGGATACAGAGGAAGTTGTACATTGCTAGTGGGAATGTACAATTAGAAAACCACTTTGGAAAACAATTTGGCAATTTCTTATGACATTAAACACACACCTACCATATAACCCAGCTGTTCTTCTAGGATTTACACAAGAGAAATGAAAACATATGTCTGCACAAAGACATACATAAACATAGCAGCTTTATTTGCAGTAGCCCAAATGTCCATCCACAGGTGAATGGATACACAAAACATCCATAAAATGGAATATTAATCAGCAATGAAAAGGAACACACTACTGATACACAACAACATGGATCAACCTCAAGATAATTGTGTTGAGTGAAAGACATCAGTCAAAAAACAGTATACAATGTATGATTCATTTATACAGCATTATAGAAAATGTGTACTAATTTACCATGACAGAAAGGAGATAAATAGTTGTCTGCAGATGGGGGATAAGAGAAGAGAGAGATGGATTACAAAGGGGCATGAAGAAACTTTTGGGGATGATGGGTATGTTCTCTGTCTTGATAGGGGGGATAATGTCATAAAATACACATGTGTCAAAATGCATCAAATTATATACTTTAAATGTGTGCATTTATTGTACATCAAATATATCTTAATAAAGCTACTAAAATAAAAAGACAGCATTCAGGGGAAAAATGTATTCTGGGTACATACTAGAAACAAAACATTGCCCTCCTTAATTATAGAGATGCAGGCACATAGTCTATTTACTGTTTATACAAGTCTATCCCAAGACATTCTGTTTAATCTCCAGGTCATAGTTCTTCTAGATCATAAAACGAGGCAATGGCCTTTGAATTTAAAATGGGGAAAATCACAATACATACATATACTCTTGCATTTTATCTGTACATACAAGTGATTATTTAATCAATAATGCACAGGCAAGTTCTAAACACCCATATTAATGGAGAAGAAACACAAATAATCACCAAAAATGGATAATTTTAAAAAAAGTATTTGCCTGGGCCAGCCCGGTGGCGCACTGGAGAGTGCGCCACTTGCGATCCCGTTGCCGGTCCCCGGTACGGGCACGACACCGAGGACTGCGGTCCCGTTACTGGTCAGTAAAAAAAAAAAAGAAAAAAAAAAAAAAAGTATTTGCCTGGGCCAGCCCGGTGGCGCACTGGAGAGTGCGCCACTTGCGATCCCGTTGCCGGTCCCCGGTACGGGCACGACACCGAGGACTGCGGTCCCGTTACTGGTCAGTAAAAAAAAAAAAGAAAAAAAAAAAAAAAGTATTTGCCTGGGCCAGCCCGGTGGCGCACTGGAGAGTGCGCCACTTGCGATCCCGTTGCCGGTCCCCGGTACGGGCACGACACCGAGGACTGCGGTCCCGTTACTGGTCAGTAAAAAAAAAAAAGACAAAAAGGAAAAAAAAAAAAAAAGTATTTGCCTTTGTAATACAATGTAATGTGGTTTTGTTTTGCAGCAGTCATATGCAGGACTTTGACTAACATTAAAATGTTTTTTTTCTTTCTATTTATTTTATACTGATGGCAAGGATAAATTATGATGCTGATACTGATAAAGCAACTGAGTTACATGCAGACATCGAGAATTCACAAGCATTCATATATACTGACCAATGTTATGAACTTACAGGTAAATGTCTGCCCACGTGCTCCCCACCTCCTCTTCTGAGCTACCCCAAAGAGTTTTTCTCTAAATGTTTGTATCTCAATGTGAAATATGTAATAGCCTGCCTGTGAATGCATCAGAAAAGGTGAAGAAAGCAAGAGATTTAATGGTAAGATTCTGTCAGTAAATTCTCAGCAACTACAGTGACTGACAAGCCAGTTGCCACGAAGGAAGAAGGGAGAGATCTATGATGGGGTACACAGTTCAGGTTGAAAAGAGTTGTTCAAGAGAAGGACACTGGGGTTTCAGGCCAGATGAGTGCTTGGCAAACAGAATACACTGTCCTTAGATGCTTTTAGGTGGGTACTAGAGAGATGCACCCTTCCAATCCTAAAGCCTTTATCAAATATTTATTTGGGCACAGCAAATGCTGAGCACCAAAAAGGAAAGTAGAATCACATACATATCCTTGCCCTATAATGCTCCTGATTCAAAAAAGAGACAATGACAAAGACACATTTAAAATAAAATAATAACCATTAAGGAAGTACATTTCATTACCATCCAAAACACATCTAAGATTAAGTCCTAATTATGTGGCCATGTGAAGACAGCATTAGAGAGACCACATTCTGGGAGTTTTCAATCCAAGAAAATAATGATGGTGTTTCAAAAAAGGAGACAGCCCAAATAAATGAAATCAACTGTGGGTTATCTATGCTAAAAGAGGGGCAAAGTGAACCAGTGGAAAGAAAGACTAAATTCAAAAGTCTAATATTCCTGTTCCAGTTTTGACAACATGTGGTCACAGGCAAGCTGCATAACTTATGACTCAGTTTCTTCATGAGAACACTACTCTCACAGGGTTGTTATATGTGTAATATACCACACTAAGAGAATAATACATGATATTAAGAAAACATGATCACCTCAATAGATACAAAATAAGCATATGACAATATCTTTTTATAACAAAAACACTCAACAAACTAGAGATAGTAGAGTATTTCTTTTACCTGATGAATATCATCTATAAAGACCCCAAAGCTAACATCATACTTAATGGTGAAAAACTAAATGCTTGCCCTCTAAGATCAGAAGTAAATTAGGATGGCCACTCTCACCACTTGTATTTAACACTGTACTAGAGGTTCTAACTAGCGCAAATAGATAAGAAAAAGAAATAAAACCCATCCATATTAGAAAGGAAAAAGAAAAACTTATCTCTATCCACAGATGGCATGATCTTGCATATAGAAAATCTAAGAAATCCACCAAAAAAGCCCTGTTAGAACTAATAAACAAGTTCAGCAAGGTTGCAGGATACAAGATCAACATACAGAAATCAATTGTATTTCTATACATTAGCAATGAAAAATCTGAATGAAATTAAGAAAACATGCCCATTTATAATAGCATTAAAGAGAATAAAACACCTAGGAATAAATTTGACAAAAAAAGTGCAAGACTTGTATACTGAAAACGAAAAAATGTCACTGAAAGAAAGTAAAATAAATTTCTAAATAAATGGAAAGACATCCATGTTTATGGACTGAAAGGTTTAATATTGTTAGGATGGTAATACTCCACAAATTGATTTACAGATTCAATGCAATCCCTTTCAAAATCCTTGCTGGCTTTTTGTACAAAGTGACAAGATAATCTTAACATTCATATGGAAATACAGGTGACCCAGAATATCCAAACAATCTTAAAAAAAATCAAAGATAGAGAACTCACTTCCAATTTTAAAACCTAGTACAAAGCTACCATGTGGTACTGGCATAACAATAGACATACTCATATAGATCAATGGAGTGGAACCGAGAACTCAGAAATAAACCCTCACATTTATGGGTCCACTGATTTTCAACAAGGGTGCCAAGACAATTCAATGGAGAAAGAGTACTTTTTTCAATAAATGGTGCTGGGACAACCATATATCCATATGCAAAAGTATAAAGTTAGACCCTTTCCTCAAACTATACACAAAATTAATTCAAAACAGAACATGGACTATAGGAGCTAAAACTATAAAAATCTTAGAGGAAACATCAGGGTAAATCTTTGTGATCTTGAGTTAGGCAATGGTTTCTTAGCCATAACACCAAAAGCACAGAAACAAAAGAAAAAATAAACTGGACATCATTAAAATAAAAACCTTTTGTGTGTCAAAGGACATCATTAAAAAGGTGAAAAGACAAACCACAGAATGGGAGAAATTATTTGCCAATCTTAAATCTGAAAAGAGTTTGTCATACAGAATCAATTAAAAAAAACCCTCAAAACTCAACAATAAAACGACAGATAACCCAAATAAAAAAATGGCCAAAGTATTTGATTAGACATTTCTCTAAAGAAAATATACAAATGTCAATAAACATATGAAAAGATGCTCCAACATCATTAGTCATTAGGAAATGCAAATCAAATCCACAACGAGATAACACTTTATACCCACTAGGATGGCTATAATAAAAATGACAGATAATACCAAGTGTTGGAAAAGGATTTGGAGAAATTGGAGCCCTCATAGATTGCTGGCAGAAATGTAAACTGGTGCAACCACTTTGGAAAACAGGTAGTTCCTCAAAATGCTAAACACAGAGCTACCATATGATTCAGCAATTCTTTTCCTAGGTATATCCAAAGAAAAATGAAAACATACGTCTACACAAAAACTTGTACACAAATGTTCATAACAGCATTTTTCACAATAGCCAAAAAAGTGGAAATAACCCAAATGTCCATCAAGTGATGAATGGATAAACAAGAGGTGAATATATTCACACAATAGAATATTAATTGGCAATAAAAAAGAATGAAATATTGATACATGCTACAAAACAATGAACCTTGAAAATATCACGTTAAATGAAAGAAGCCAGACACAAAAGTCCACGTGTTGTATAATTCCATTTACATGAAATGCCCCAAATAGACAAATTCATAGAGACAGATAGTAGATTAGTGGTTGCCTGAGGCTGTGGGCAGGGGAGAATGGAAAGTGACTACTAATGGGCCTGAGGTTTCTTTTTGGAGCAATGAAAGCATCTGGAATTAGATAGTGGTGATGGTTGCACATCCTTAAGGGTGAATTTTTTGGCATGTGAATTATATCTCAATAAAGCTGTCATAAAAAAAAGAATAAATGTGAAACACTCAAACTGTAAAACTGCAAAGTGTTGCACAAACACAAGGGATTATTATTATACAAAATAAATGGCTGTGGATTGTGAAGTCATGGAGGTTAGATGAAGCAGTAATTAAGTCAGCCAATTTACTAATCCTCAAAAAACTTGTCTGCAGGTATGGGAGGTGACCAGCCAACTAAGTATTTTACATTTTAATATATTTATCTCTTGCCTTTAGGGTACATTTATAATAATTTCTTTTTCATCTCTGACCAATAAAGATATATTAAGGCACGGGGGAAGGAAACAAAACCCCACAGAAGTCTATCATATTCCATAGTTTAAGAAGTTTGTGTCTGTATCATAGTCAAAACAACAGAGAATTTTTAACTCAGTAATTATGCCCATTACCTCTTGCCTAGATTACTGCAATAGCTTAATAGTTTTTTCTTCTTTTCCCTTGAGCCCTTAATCTATTCTTAATACTAGAGAAAACGTTTTTTTTTTTTTTGTCTTTTTTCGTGACCGGTAACGGGATCGCAACCCTCGGTGTCGCGCCCGTACCGCAACCGGCAATGGGATTGCAACCCTCGGTGTTGCGCCCGCACCGTGCTCAACCAGTGAGCGGACCGGTCTCTATACGGGATCCGAACCCTCGTTGGGAGCGTGCCGCACTCCTAAGCGCCGCACTCTACCGAGTGAGCCACCGGGCCGGCCCCTAGAGAAAACCTTTTAAAAGGTCTGTCAGACATGTCAATTCTCTGGCATCTTGAGTGACTAATCCCTTTATATTTTTTGAACACATACCTTGGGTTAAGGACATGCTTATAAATATTAAATCCCCACAACATCTAGCACAGTGTTGGCACATCAACGTGGAATCAATAAATATTTCTTGCTGAAGTCAATTAATTGCCAAAGAAGACTTGAAAGAAAGACAGAAAGAAGGGGAGATTCCTTATCTCTACCAAACTGATGGTGTAGACAGTAAACATTCCGGGTGTGGGCTGAGGTACCTTTACTCTGCCCTTCCAGTACATCATTATGCTGCTTAAAGATTCTTAAGTCTTTTGTAGGCACCTTCCTAACAAGCCTTTAGGTTCTGGCAAGGACCACTTGTCTCTATTATCTTCCCCAACACATGTAGAAATGAGCATACAATATAGGGCCGGAGTAGATGCTGACAGAGATGATAGTAGCTGAAATGAGATGGGATATAAATCTGGTAGAGAGGGAACAAGGACCTCAGATTCCAGTCGGATTCATACTGCCAACTAATCCTTATCAAATCCTCCCCTCCTTACCACCCTTCCCTCATGTCTTCCTGAACCTGTGGGTTCCTAGCCTAGCTGGTAACCTTTCTGACCTAGCCAATGTATTTTCTAATCTCACAGCTTTCATATAAAAGGCTCTCTATGAGACTGATCACCACAGACCGGGCAGCCACACAGATGAGCAGCTCCCCTGTTAATTACGTCCAGGGAAGGAAGACATTCCTTTCATGGGAGGAAAGATAGAGGAACTAAGTTGTATCAGAATCAGAAGGGGGGAAATTCCAAAAGCCAGAAAGAGCTGTCAAAACAGTGTGTCCTGGGGGAATCCAGACACAAGGAAGGAGAGGAGGAAAAGGAAACTAAGTCACCTGAAGAGAGAAGCCTCCCTCATTATCCCCCAGGTTCTTCCTTACAAGTATGTGGTGAGGATAAAATATAACAATAGATGGAAAGTGCTTTGAACAATAAAAACACCGTATAATGCTTGGTACTGCAAGGATTACTGTATTAATTGGTTCTTACCCTTTGCCTGGTTTATATCCTGGTTCTTGCAACAGCACCCTTATAAAACTCACTAAGTATTTGATCACTAAGACAGGAAACGAAATGAACCAGGCTCTCAGGGAGCCCCTGATGGCATAAGTATCAATTTGGAGGCAGTGGCAGATGACCAGCAGAGCCAGATGCAGACAGAGCATCAGTTTTGCATATGCTTATACTATTCTTAATTGAAGGAAAGAGAACTTTAAAGTTACCATTTTTGGAGATTCTGTTCTCTACCTTCCCTAGATACCTTCCCATCCTTTTGCTCATTTTGTGCTTCCTATCCTAGTAAGCACTATTTCTCAGACCATCCTCCTGGAAAACACACACACACACACAACCCCCCCCCCCCCCCCCCA
>NW_007726144.1:160746-177897 GCF_000696425.1 Galeopterus variegatus | reverse complement strand
CCCCCCCCCCCCCCCACAAACAATTTCCCCTACTGGGAATACACTTTTCCAAAGTAACTAAGCTCACGGGGCTCCCAAGCAACACAATCTCTGGTGTAAATAATCAAATCAGCAGAGGCAAGACCATGGGAGGAAAACAAAGTCCCAGACCATCGAGATGACTGTCATAGGGAAGGTGAGGCTAGAAATGTAGAAGAGATTTCATCTGAGTTGAGTTCCTTCCACAAAGACTGGAAGGTAAAAGGCAATTTCTGAGATGAGTATCGCGGGGTTCTTTGGAGCTCTGGGTGATTAAGAGTGCCAAACCAGGAGCCAAACCAGACACATTCCTCAAACAAGGAGAGGAAGCTCAGGATCTAGAGTCAGAGCATTAGGTTCACTACTATGTAATTTTAAGTCTCAACTCCTGTGAGCTTCAGTTTTCTCATCTATAAAGAGAATAATAACTGTAAGAGCTATATATCAGAATGCCTGTTAAAGCACTTTCCAAAAATCAGTAAAGTGCTGAATAAATGCTAATTATTATTATGGATCTCTCCCTACCCACTCTTCTATAAACCTTTATGGCTGGATGTAATACCACATGAGAGAACAAAGGGGTGTAGAACTTGGGCTTCCCTAAAGTACAGGACTGACTAGAGTTAGGGGTCAGACAGTATGACAAATTGTGAGAACTTTTAACCAAGAGAGAACCAGTTAACACTTGAACATTAGCTGATTAAAGTTATTGGAAAAACCCTGATTGGAGATTTCAGTAAACTATATCAGGCAGCTGGTTGATGCTACATAAAGAATACAAAGCCCAGTTGTATATACTGTGGGAGTACTTATAGACAAAAAGGCACAAGAAAAGATAATTAGATGTTATATAAAAACAGGGACCTATGTGGTGAGAGATATAGGAAAAAGAAGAAACGCAAATCAAGAAGAGTTAATCAGGTAAGAATTTACTAAGTTAGTTTTGAATTGGCATTTGACAGAGGGGAGGGACAAAAATTAACAATAAAGGAATTAAATAATTGTGGCAAACTGAATTTTCCAAAAACAACCATAATATTTCCCATCCCTGATGCTCTTCCAGAGTCTTGCCACTCCCCTCGAAGAGGTGGAATCTATATCCCCTCCCTTAATCCTGGGCAGACTTTTTTGACTCCCTCAACTAACAGACTCCCGAGGCTAACACATCACCTCTGCAAAGTCTTGGGATGCATGCTCTGGGAGCCTTCAGCCACCTGGTAAGAAATCCAGCTACCCTGAAAGTTAATCTGGAGATTTCAGGAAAGGGGGAGGTGGGGAGGGCAGAGAGAAAGAGAGATGCTGGAGGAGCTTCAGCTGTTTGAGTCCTCCTAACATAGGTGCCAGAGTGAAGAAGACTTTGAAACCCAACCCTGTCCTTATCTGACTACAACTCCACGAGAGACACATATTGAGAACTACTTAGCTCAGCCCGATCAACTTCCAGTATTATGAGCAAAATAAATGATTAGCATTATGTTAAGCCCCTGTTTGCAGAAGTTGGTTATCCGGTAATGGATAACTTGAACAATACTGATCTGTGCAAAGGCTCCAAGATCAGGACAGGTAAGTCATATCCAGGGGATGGGGACCTGGCTCATCCAGATGAAGACTACAAGATATGAGGTAATAAGATAGTAATAATAGCTGACATTTATTGAATTCTTAACTATGTGAGGGATTCTGTAAAGCACTTCATATGCATTATTTTTATTTAATCTTCAGAAGAACATTGTGATGGAAATACTATTTTTCTCCTTTTCCAAAGGGAGAAACAGGTTTAGAAGGGTTAAGTAACAGGAAACCTAGGTTGATTCAACATAAAAGCCATATTCTTATAAACTAGACTGTACTGCAACATGGTGGTGAGTAGGACTTTAAAGGAGTGACCAAGATTCCGCAAATTAAATAATATTAGAGTTGAATGGATCTCAGATATCAAATCCAACTTTCCACTTTACAATGGATGAAATTGAGGCCAGAGAGATTAAGTGATGTAGCTTAGAACTGTATCCATTCCTCAACAATAAAAACACAAATAATCCAAATAAAAATGGGCAAAGGATCTAAATAGACATTTCTCCAGAGAAGATATGCAAATAGCCAGCAAGCACACAAAAAGATGCTCAACATCTTTAGTCATTAAGGAAATACAAATCAAACCACAGTGGGATACAACTTCACACCCACTAGGATGGTTATAACCAAAAAGAAAGACAAAAACAAATACTGGTGAAGATGTGGAGAAACTGGATCCTCATAGATTGCTGGTGGGAATGTAAACTGGTGCAATCTCTTTGGAAAACAGTCTGGCAGTTTCTCAAAATGCTAAACATAGAGTTTCCATATGATCAGCAATTCCCCTCCTAGGTATATCCCCAAGAGAAATAAAGACATATGTCCACACAAAAACTTGTACACAAATGTTCATAGTAGCATTATTCATAATAGACAGAAAATGGAAACAACCCAAACGTCCATCAACTAATGAATGGATAAAAAAAAGGTGGTATGGCTATACAATGGAATATTATTCAACCATAAAAAAAGAATGAAGTACTGATACATGCTACAACATGGTTGAATCTTAAAAATATCATGCCAAGTGAAGGGAGCCAGACACAATAAGCCACATATTATATGATTTCATCTACATGAAATGTCCAGAATAGGCAAACCCATACAGACAGAAAGATTAGTGGTTTTCAGGGTCTGGGAGAAGGAGGCAATGAGGAGTGACTGCTAATGGCCCTGAGGTTTCTTTCTGGGGTGATTAAAATGTTCTGGAATTAGACAGTGATGATGGTTGCACAACCCTATGAATATACTAAAAGTCACTCTAAACTGGTGAATTGTTTCTCAATAAAGCTGTTAACCAAAAAATTGTAGGGCCGACCCCGTGGCTCCCTCAGGAGAGTGCGGCGCTGGGAGCGCCGAGGCTGTGGGTTCGGATCCTATATAGGGATGGCTGGTTCGCTCACTGGCTGAGCGCGGTGCAGACGACACCAAACCAAGGGTTGCGATCCCCTTACCGGTCACAAAAAAAAAAAAAAAAAAAAAAAAAAAATTGTACCCATTTTTCAAGAAAACTTCACTACACAGTACTAGGTATCATAATGTACAGAATATAAGGCCCCCTAGTAGCTTAAAGATGCCACACTGCTTAGTGGTAGAGTGTTGAATCACTTCTGAGACTTTACTTATTTCCCACCTCGTTGAAACCTACCAGGCCCCAGAGTGCCACTTTCCCCATCGTTAACCAACCAGGAGGCAAAGAGAGGGAGTTATCTTGTTCTTGGTTAGTGAACACAAATATCAGATCCTAAGAGGCAAGGAGATTTCATTGGAAACAGACAGAAGAACTCAGGAGACTTGAGTCCCGATCTACCTATCTTTTTCCTAGAGGTCACCTTTCACTACCATCAAGCAAACCTATTGTCTGGCTCCCTCACAAGACACTTTACACATTTTCATCACTAAGACTTGCCAGTGGTACAGGAAAATGGAAACAGCACTAGGCTAGGGCTTGGTAGGAACAGTTTTTGGGTTTTTTTTTTTTTTTTAATTCCAACTCCATTACTTCTAGTTTATGGACCTTAGGTAAGTCACTAAAACCTCCCTGAGCTTAGGCAAGTCACTATAGGCAAGTCCCATCTATAAAATGAGAATGAAAACCTTTGCATTGCCTCAATGAGATAATGGACAAAAACAACTTTATCAACTACATATTGTACTTCAGAAATACAAAGGAGCACCATTATTACTGCACTCTTATCTCAGTCCTAAGTCTTCCATTCTCCTCTCCCCATCAGTCCCATCCTCCACTACATTGAAAACTGACTTCTCCTCTGGACTCTAATCTTTCCTTTAATCCTGTCTTATCTCCCCTCCTGCCTCCCTCACAGCAGTTATGAACCCAGGTCTTAACTAAATTCATTTATGGTTTGGATCATCATCATAATAATAATGTTATATACTTGTTATCTGTCTTGCTCCAACAGAACGTTTAAGTTCCAGAACACTGCCTAACATCTAAGATGTACTTAATAAATGTGTTGAACGAATAAAAAAATTCCCATATTCCAGAGGAACAAGTGGGTAGTAGGATCTTAATAAGGGAGTGGTCTCTCCCTGCATGCTTGCCCAGTCCTTTCTCAATCCACCAGGCCTCAAGTTTAGGACTTGTGAAACGAAGTGTTTCTACATAAGCTAAAACAAGAGTACAGCTATTAGCCCTAGATTAGGTTAAGAGAACCCGGACTTCTTTTGGGTTTCTGATTGCTTCATTAAATGATCCAAAGGCCTCAAGTGGTGTTTAGGAAACCTGCTAGCACAGGAATTGCCAGGCCTTATACTGCACCTACCATTATCTCCTGACCCACACCCACAGCTCAGGCTCAAGGCCATTGGTATGGAGAACCTAGGGGGATTTCTGGAAATCATGAGAAATGACCCACTGATTCACAGAACAAAATGAAAAGTGGGAGAAGAGGGCGAGACTAAAGGTCAGGGGATCCTTGGAAACCTCAGTATGTGAACTCAATTTCAAGGGAAGTGACAAAGGCCCTCGAATAGAACCCCACGACAGCATGGGATCCCTTCTCCCAACCCTTGAACAAAGTAGCCATCAGTGTTGGTGTGGGTTGCTGCAAGGCAGGAACAACCAACCACGCTGTAGAAGGACATTCTAGAGAAACAAGCTCTTTCAGTACAGAAAACACATTTTTAGAACTCTGACAATATTCTAAGAGGAATCAATGACATTACAAGGATTTTCCCCACTGGAAAATTCAGAACCAGGGAGCAGTTTGGGGAACCATTTTAGAAAATGTATTCTCTCACTTAATCCAAAACTGAATTATTAAAATTATATAGATTTGATCTTGACATTTACTATAAGCTTTGACATTTCTTTTTTTTTTTTTTTGTCTTTTTGTCTTTTTCCGTGTCCGGCAACGGATCGCAACCCTCAGTGTTGCCCCCGTACCGGACCGGGGACCGGCAACGGGATCGCAACCCTCGGCGTTGCTCCCGCGCCTCGCTCAGCCAGTGAGCGGGAACCGGTCCGTATGTGGGATCCGAACCCTCGGGCGGGAGCGCCACCGCGCTTCCCAAGCGGCGCACTATCCAGTGCGCCACCGGGCCGGCCCAAGCTTTGACATTTCTATAGGATTAACTTTCTTTTGGGGGGGCTTTAATTTTGAAATTACAAAAAATTTTATAAACCCACCATCCTTAAAGATCTCTAGTAGGTAGGATTTATTAACCCCTGTGTCAGAGGTAGACAGAAAAGTGCTAAGCAAGATTTCACATATGAGAAGCTCAGAAATTCTACTTTAGTTAGTTCACCTGGTTCAATTTGATTTATTTAAACAATATTTATGGAATGTGTACTGCATGGCAGGCACTAGGTACTAAGGTTACAGAGTGACCAGTCCTTTGCCCACAAGGTGTTCACAACCAATTGAAGAAATTCACAACAGAGTGCAACCACAGATATATAAGTTTTGGAACAGACAGTTAACAACAAAAGTTCTGTTACAAGAACATAAAAAGAGCTAATTGAGAGCACAGATGTCATAAGGCAGTGTCTCTCAAAGTATGGAATGCCAGTGTCAGCATCACCTGGGATGTTGTTAAAAATGCAAATTCTCAGGGCTTGACCTCAACCTAAACTTACTGGGTCAGAAATTTAAGGGTGTGGCCAGCAATTTGTAGTTTAACAAGCTCTCCAGCTGATTCTGATGTATACTAACAATTGAGAACCTTTGACATAGGGTAACACAGTCTTTGTTTTTTTTTTTTTTTTTTTTTTTGTGACCGGTAAGGGGATCGCAACCCTTGCCTTGGTTGTCATCCGTACCACGCTCAGCCAGTGAGCGCACCGGCCATCCCTATATAGGATCTGAACCCGAGGCGGGAGCGCCGCTGTGCTCCCAGTGCCGCACTCTCCCGAGTGAGCCACGGGGTTGGCCCGGGTAACACAGTCTTACCTTGAAAAAATAAATTCAAAGTCCTATTGACAGGGACCAGGAGCTACATTTTTTCCTCCTTTCTGACCAAACTTCATAAAATAATTGACTATATTGTCATTTATCATTATTTCCTCACCTCTTCTCACTTTGACCCACTGCAAACTGGCTCCTGCCCTCACCACTGCCCAGAAATCATTCTCCAAGGCCATGAACATCCTTTGAGTTACTAAATGCAGACATTTCTCTGTCCTTTTCATCCTTGACCTCTTGGGAGCATCTGCCAATGTTGACCACTCCCTCCCTTCATCTCTGAGATTCCACACTGCCCTGGCTCCTGTTTTTGTCACTCCCTGCCAGTCTCTTCTGTGGGCTCCTCTTCCTCACCTTTAAATTTAAATGTACTGCCCCTCAGCGT
Source organism: Galeopterus variegatus (assembly GCF_000696425.1). Classification (NCBI taxonomy): domain Eukaryota; kingdom Metazoa; phylum Chordata; class Mammalia; order Dermoptera; family Cynocephalidae; genus Galeopterus; species Galeopterus variegatus. The sequence goes on along the minus strand of NW_007726144.1, from coordinate 171,492 downwards.
TCTGTCCAAGGCCCTCTTCTCGCTCTGTACCCTGTCTCTGGAGAGTCTTAGGCTTTGACCACTCTGCCTAGATGTTGATGACCCGCCAATGTGATTCTCTATCCCAGAACACTCTCCCAGCCTCCAGACATGTATCCAGTTGCCTGCTGAACATCTTCCCTTGGATCTCCCAAGGCACTTCAAACTCGACATGTCCAAAAGGGATGCTGACCCATCCCCTTCCTTCCTTCAATCATGCTCTTCCTCTAGAGTTCCTTTTCTCATTAAAGAGTACTGCCCAGTAGACCAAGCCAAGAATAAGGGTGTCACTCTGGCCCTACACTCTCCTTCATGCCTCCCTCTCCCATATAATCAACGACCTAATCTCTAATCTCTTATTTTTCTCCATTTCCAATGTCACTTATGTGGTAGAGGCCATGCTCATCTCTTGCCCAGGTTACAATGGTCTCCTCTCTCTACTCTTTCATTCCTTCAATACAATGTACACACTGTAGCCAAGGTGATTTTGTTTTTGCAAAAGTGTATCTGATAATGGCACCTCCTACTTAAAAATCTCACAATGGTACTTCCATTATCCTTGAGATAAAGTCCAAAACCCCTAACAGAGCACTACATGGTCCTTAGGCCCTGGCTCCTACTATTCTCCTATTCTCCAGTTTTCATTCAATTCATTGTGTCACTATAGATAACAGCTAATTTCAATACCTAGAACACCATGCTCTTTCTTGCATTCAGGTTTCTGTACATACTGTTCCTGACTTTTCCTCTCTCCAGCCTGGCTCTCAGTTTTTGGTCTCAATTTAAAAGTCCCTTCCTCCAGGAAACCTTCTTTAGATATCCCTCCCACGTGCTTCAACTGATATTACAGGAGTAAGTTCAGGTGCCATCAAACAGTTCTTGCTTACTTCTGTCTCCCCCAACATAACCATAAGCTCCTTGAGGGCAGGGTATGCAACATATTCATGTTGAAGCCCCAGTGTCTAGCACCACAGCATGTGAATATCTGTTCAATGGACCAACCTTCTTATTTGAGGGACAGCATGAATGTTCCTAAACCTCAAACCTTGTTCCTGTGAAGACACTGAAACCCTAGTGTTTTTTTTCCCCTGTCCCTAGAGCTCTGAGGAGAAGAGGGTCTGCAGTTCTAGCCTTACACAAGGTCTCATTCACACAGCTATTTACTACACTCTCTCCAGCCACCTCCCCCCAGAACAACGGTGGCCTTTCTCTGCACAGCAGTATCTTAGAAGGAAGCTTCTGAGGGCCCTGCTCTGGGAAATGAATGGGGCCAGCCTGGGGCAGGCAGGACAATAGCAGGGTGGGCCCTGTGCCCGTCAGACCCCTGCAGGGAAAGGCAGCCTGGAAACTAAGCCGCCAATGAGGAAATCCCCAGAATTTTGAAAGGCTGAAGGCAAGCAACCCCAACAAGGCTGCTCTGTCCCTAGAAGAAATAACAAGTACCCAAGACCTAGCACCCAGTAAGAACAAGGGGAATTCTTGGTCTCTGTTCCTGGCAGCAGCGTTTCGAGTTATTTTCTTGAAATCCCTTGGCTAGGCATGAAGGAAATTAGCAATGTCAAGAATGAGCAAACAAGAGTGAGGAAACAGCAGGTAAGGAGTATATCTTGTGTAAAGTGAACTAAACTAGGCACTAAAAGACAACCCAGAAAAATGAAGAGACACTGCTCTTGAACTCTGAGTAACAGGATAAGACATAGTAACCAACATAAAGCATGCAAAGAATGGAATAGAACCAACATTTATACTAGTTTACCATGTGCTAAGTATTCTGCTAGAACTTTTATATAAATTACTTTATACAAACAAAAGATAATAGAGTCAAATTACTATATGTATGTGCAAAAGGAGTGTTGAATAATATAAATGTGTAGGGTCTGATGGTGTTAACCAGAAAAGGTTTCCTTGAAGGAAATAAGACTAATGGAGTTGGGAGGAGACAGAGAACACTGATATAAAGGTGTGGAAAGAGTGATGTGGGCCCAGGAAACAGACTAGTCTCCCTGAAGCAGGGTGGCAGGTACAGTGATAAGATCTATAATTAGTGAGATGAAGCTGAATTGAAGAAAGAAATCATGAATCCCAAGCTGGGGAGCTTGGGCTAGAAAGGAAAGACATTGTGGGTTTCTAACAACGAAAATTCTGCCTTAGTATGAGATCTTAGGCACCTGATTTTTAACTCCTGTCCTCTGTTCAATATGTTCTCATAGCCATGCCTGTCAGTCCTTAGTTGAGAATCAGCATAGGACTGAGGGTAACGCAAGCGTGGATCCTCTAGTGGCAACTGAGGAGAGTTCAGGCCAATCTGGGGTCCTTACCAAACCAAATACCTTAACAACACTCACCATATGTTTGGCACTACAGAAGTCACAAAATGCTTTCACACGAATCATTCTGATTGCACATCTCCTTAGTGGCTGAGCTGGGGCTCATACAATGATCGTCTCATTTAAAGTCCAATATTCTCTATAATAATATGCTACTAGGATGGTTTCTAGATAGATAGCTCTCTAGGCCTGGAGTTTGGTCTGCTACGTGGGAATGGTGTATGACTGATTAATCAGGATCCATCAAATATATGCTAATCTCCTCAAATCATGACCTAATTTCCTAAGGGACCTCTCAGAACTGACTCCCCTTCTTCCCTCTCTCTAGAAGGCTGCACTGAAGAACTCTAAAACTGGTAGAGATGACCTAACCTAAGGGTCTTTGCAAGATAAGTATCATCCAATATGCTGCATTCAGTGAATTGGTGGGTACCGATGAGAGACAAAATGACTTTTAATGTGAAGGTCCTTGTCTTTCCATCAATAGCACTACCCTTTCTCCTAGTTGACCAGTCTCAAAAACTCGGGAACCAAATTTGATTCAGCCCTAACGTATCTTGTTGATTCTCCTTCCAAAATGTTTTTTGAATCCTGCCTCTCCTGTTTGTCTCCACCATAACCACTCTGATTCAAATACTCATTATCTTTTGCAGAGATTGCTACAAAAACTCCTTCCTTCCTCACCCCAAGCTCTCTTTCAATCTACATATCAATATCACAATTCTCTCTTTAAACACTATTTTTATTACCATGTAATACATAAACCTTCACTGACTCCCTTCCGCCTACCACATAAAGTTTAAATACCTTTATCCCCATCCCACCCCCACCTGTCAACCTAATTTCTCTCTGCTCGTCAAAGACCGACACAATCTTACACTGTGAGACCTCATCACGCTTGGTTCTACCCCAGAACCTTTGCTTATGTTGTGGTTTTTCCCCCTTTGTCTGAAATGACTTCCTCTCTTTTTTCCACTTAAATAATTTCTAACTACCCTCCCACTGGCTATTCTCATTAGCATCAACCCTCCTAAATGTACCTTTTTGGTGTACATAAACTCTTCCCTAAAAGTACCTTTTATGTACATAAAGATTCAGCAATTATGCTGAATTTTGAATTATCTTTTTATTGTTTTGTGTTTCATTTATAACATTTCCCAACAAGAATGTAAGTTCCACATTCTTGAATATTATCTACCAGAACACCAAGAACTGAGCTGAGCAAGGAGCCATTTGATAAATATTTGCAATCCAACCAATTGGCTGCCAAGTGCCAAAGATCATAGGTCACTTGGAAGGCTGCTAGATTGGTTCTCCAGGTGATTTGAGAACAGGCCATGACTGGTGACTACAGATCCCATCACACCATTTCGTAGTAGCTGCTCCCAAATACTGAGGAGAAAGGAGCAAGGGCTGGAATTCAAGATTCTGAAATTACTTCACTCTAGCTTTTCAAAGACATATTCATGTCTTAGTTCACTGTTCTTTAGAATGAGGGGGGAAATCTTAAATAAGTCAACAAAAATGATAGAGGGAAACTAGTGACTTTAGGGCATATACAGAAATCAGAATTAAAAGACAATAAAATGGTTTTAAATTATAGCAAAGGAAAGTTTGGTATCCAAGAGAATTTATAATAGTTGAACTTATGAAACCACTTTCCACAGAGATCACTGAAAATGGGAGAAACCCTTGACCTACGTTTAGTAGCTCAAGAGACACTCTATTTGGAGTCAAAAGGAAAGGCAAGGTGATCCCTTAAGGTCCTACAATACTTCTGTGATTTTTCCCTCAAATATGTCCAACTGCTTTAAGGGTGTCCTTCCAGATCTTAAAAAAACTTCTTCAAAATCCTACTCCAAGTCTATTAAAGACCACATATTTCCCAGTTCCTCCCCAAGTTTCCACATCCCTATACTTCCATTTTCCTCTCCCATTTCATCAGGCAGTTCCGTTCTGTTCTCTTGTGGAACTTTCATTTTCACTGGTTTTCAGGAAGGTGGGATAATGATTCTTGAAAAAAAGTCCTGGCTCACTGAAGAAAGAACCCAAAGCATTCTGTTTCTAGAGACCCAAAGAAGGTAATAACTAGAAGGAATCCAATCTTAGGGTTTGGCTAGCCTAATTTGCTCATTTTTCCAGATAAGAAAACTGAAGTCTAGAGTAGGTAAGCACTGTTCCAATGTCACTCACCTAGTTGGTTGCAAAGCTGGCCCCGTTAACTCAGATGCCTGTGCTCTTCCCTCAGAACTCCAAGCCTCCTTTCACAGGAGTGAAAGTCCTTAACGAAGTCATGATTTTTTTTTTTTTTTTTTTTTTTGAGACCACAGAATCAGCAACTTCTTTAGTCTTGCTTACAACATGGGCAAAAGAGTGACCTTGGATGCTACTAGCAGGTCTATGCTTGGGTCTTTTCTCAATATGGTAAAGATGTGAAGCAGATTCAGTCAATGTAGATTAAAATAACTCTTATATTTGAGACCACAGAATCAGCAACTTCTTTAGTCTTGCTTACAACATGGGCAAAAGAGTGACCCTGGATGCTACTAGCAGGTCTATGCTTGGGTCTTTTCTCAATATGGTAATGATGTGAAGCAGATTCAGTCAATGTAGATTAAAATAACTCTTATGTTTTATAGAACTTTATGATTAACAAAGCCTTTTCACATATATCAGAATCCCAGACCTTTAAAGCAGTAAGGAACACTATCCAAACTCTAGAGTTTCTAAATTCTATTCTATAGAAGTTGTGAGCTTCTAGAATTCCTTTGTCTTTATACTAATTTGGGGACTAGCTACATGTCCTTCAAAAATCGTTATTTTTGATGAACTCACATTATCATTTTTCATATTTTTTGTTTCGTCTCCTAAATGGGAGGACAGAGGCTCTGACAGTACCTTGACTATGAAAAAAGCTAAATAAATTTATTAACCAAAGAGTGCTCTTTTGGAAATGTTTTTGAGTATGTGAAGTTAAGCTTAGCCTGCTCCTGCTTATAATGGCGACTAATTGCCAAATGGTTACTCTGCAAATCCACTGCCATCTCTCATTTCTCATCCCTAGATGGGAATGAGGGTACATTCTGGAAAAGACTCGGCATTTCAGGGAACTTTACGATTTGTAGCTCTGGATCCCTGTCACCATTTTGGGAGGCCAGCCTTCTAAACTAGGTAGAAGCTCAGCTAAATGCCTGCGGATTTCTTGGTCCGAGGGCACCATAACGACCAGGAGTCAGAGATCCCTGATAGGGAACAGTTGCTGGGTCTGGATTTACTTTGAATTAGGAAAGTCATATGCTTCTAAGACAAGGAACAGCCAGAGATCACAAAACGAATCCTTTCTATCCCCATCAATGAAAGACATCTAAGTGAGCCAAGGTAGATGAAGTCTCTCTCATTCATCAAAATTCCTCAGAAGGAGATTCAATAACCTTCTTCTCACATATCATCACTCAACCCTGGCCATTGGAAAAGTATTCCTTCTTCCTACTTCATGCACTTATGCAACAACAAAGCCTTTCACTCTTGTTTGAATTCTTCAAAACAATGGAAAGATCTTTCAGTCACCCTTAATTTGTTTTAGGCTACTTAGCTCACAAAGTAGTATATGAACTAAATCAAATCCATGAGTTTACCATCTAAAAATTTATATAGAGTTTTACAGTTTAGGAAGCAATTTGCAATATATTATCTCGTTTGATTTGCTCCTTTCAACAGCCCTGTGAGAGAGAGGCAATAAACATTATAATCCTCAAATGGCACACTATGTAAAAATGCTTGTGAACTGGAAAGTACTTTACATAAACATGCTACTACTGCTTTACACATGAGGAAGCTAAAGGAGGTGTGTGACTTGCCGAAGGTCACATAGTTAAGGGGAAAGCGAGGGCTCAAACCAAGGACTATCGGCTTAAATGTAGTACTTCCTTGTCTGGTTTGGTCCTCATCTGACTGAACTTTGTACAGAGAAAATCTGTTTCATGGATGCAAACTCCTAACCCATCTGGCCACCTCAAAGACATTTGTTATGAGGAACTAGGCAAATGAATGCAGATGGTTTAGCAAAACTCATTATCACGCCTATAAAAATAATTCCATATCATTATCTCTGTTTGCAATATTAAACACATTTTTTAGAAACTCTTGAATATAATATATATTAATGGGCAATAAGTTGTCAATGGAGAAAAACTGAAAAGGACACGAACAGCCACACTTTAGCCTGTCTTTCAGTAACAAGCGATTAACACTAATAGATAAAGATTAGTTGCAAATACTTTATGCTTTCTCTTGACCCAGGAGTCACTCCCCAACAGGGAGGTAAAGGGAGTAAAAGAATGCCAAATAAACATACCAAAGTCTTCTTACTTTAAGCCACAATCTCTCTCTAAATGCATGGTCCTCCATCATGTTGCTTATCTTCTAGAAAACACACATCACCTAGAAACCTTCTCTAATTGATTTTATTTTGATTACATTTTAAATTAACACATGGATGTTGAAACAACCTGAAGTGGAAGTATTTATACTTGCTGATACATTCCTTTCAACATTCATTTGTCAAATAGTTCTTCAGCACTTAACCACATGCAAAGCAGTAAGCTAGAAATGCAGGACACAACACAAGCAAACCAAACACAGTCTCTGCTTTCATGGAGATTACAGTCTAGCGTTGCTTTTATATGGTCTTTTGTAGTCTTATATGTTTCCTAGTTCCCCGATTAGACTGCATGCTCTTTGTGAGCAAAAACTGTATACTTTACTTTTCTAGAATATTCTTATAACACCTTACACTACACTCTCTACATAGCAAACTGATAAACTAAGAGAGAATCCATGACCCCATAATCTGCAGCATTTCCTTCCACTCAATCCCTCCAGTATGGACATCAAAAGATCCAACAGAATGAGCCTACAGCTAAGGGGCAAATTCCAGTGCAGCTAACTGCAGGTATCTAGAAGGGGACCTGGGTCCTAGAACTGACCCTCTTAATGGGGAAGAGAATCAGGCAGGGGTGGAGGCAAGGAATGCCCTCACCCTGCAAAGCTGCATTATCCCACAGGAGAAAATGGTACTTTAACTATAGAAATTATAGGTATGAACCCCACGATTGTTAAACAGAAAAGTACAAGGGAACTTGTACTTGACTGCTGAAGAACATCTTATCCTACTGCCAAAGACATAAAATAAAATGGTGTCCCAAACATTCTACAGGACTGATACACAAACCCAAAAAAGCCACAGATTCAGACTCAGAATACCTGTGTTTAGTCCAGATTCTGCCACTAGTCAAGCCAGGTATCCTCTCTGAGGCTCAGTTTCCCTTCTGTAAAATGGTTATAATAACCTCTGATTTGTCTACCTCACAGAAACCTTGTGAAGTTCAAATGAGATGTGTTTTACAAAAGTATTTAGGAAACTGTAACATGCTATACAAATCCTATGATTTATGTTTGTGAGGATTTCCATACTCCCAGAGGAGCATCTCACATCAATCCACAAATCCTCATTGCATCCTCCTTCTTGCACCCTCCAAGACCTGTGTTTCCATCTTCCTACATACCTGAATTCACATCCTCTTAAAAAGGCAAGTGCACTAATTCCCACACTCCAAGAGGATGAAAAGCGAAGAAGGGCAAACATGTCAACCATTTCAACCCCTTGCCTTGACATGCCTCAGTTCTTCCTTTCCAATGGTCAAAATACAGAGAGGCCAACACAAAGAGGAAGGGAGATTCAATCCAACCATACAGGCTTTGCGGTTGTTTGCCTCCTCTTCTCCACTGCCAAGTCAGTTCCCTGTCTGGGGACTGCTGAACTAATCTAAACGAGACTCTGAGGCAATACAGAGATTAGTGTTTGGGAGAGAGAGATTATATGCATTTTAGGCCACATTCCACAGCCAAAAGCAAATTATTATTAGCATGGATAACTGAAGGTTAAATGGACACAGAGAGGGCAATTGCTCCCTTGCAAATATTCTTCCCTATATCTCCAATATTTTTTCCAGGCCCAGACCTTTCATTTGCTTGTTCAGCCCTTCAACCATCCATCTATCTAGTTAGGACGTGTGCAGCACCCAGAAAACATAACCCCCTCAAGATTCTCAAGGTGGGAAGGGTTGAGGAGGGGCAGAGGAGGGAGGGAAAAGGCAAACACCTTATAAAGTTGTACCAAGCCTTTGGAGGGAAGAATTACAGCCACAATGTAATGTTACCAGTGATAGGGAAGGCTGGGCAGACTCTTGGGGGGAGGGGCATCATGTGCTCAGACTGAGAGTTAGTGCCTTGGCCCACCGGGCCAAGGAGCCCAAAACAAGTCCTTCCGGCTCTAGGGGAGAGGAAAGGCCCATTTTGCAGAGTCAAGCTTATTGAGAACAGCTTGGAAGATTAAACTTAGCGCATCAGCTGGTTGGCAAGTCTCAATTTAAACTCTAAGTTTGGAGAGGAGTAAATTCTAAATGTAACCTATGCATTTTGGGGCAGTATCAGCCACTGGTAAAAATCCAGACCTATATGGGTGCAAAGGGTGCTTCTGTCCCATCATTCAGGCCAAGAACATCCCCCTCATTCTAGAAATGGGATCCATTGTATCACTAAGCCCCACCATTCCATAACAACCAGCCTGGTGAAGGCCCACACCCCTACCAGGCCCCTTCCCCCAGCAGGTCCAACACCTAAAGCTAGTCCCAATACACCTCTCACATGACCAGGCTTGAGCCTCCCTTCCAAGGCTGGCAAGTTGGGGACCTCAATTCAGCCTCTAGCCTGGCAAAAGTCAAAAGCCATTGGAAGCATTTCCCCTTCCTTGCCCTGCTTGCCTCACTGTTTATTGCTTATATTAAAAAGACACTGAATCAGGAGGTATATTTTGAACACGGACACACACACAGAGAACATAAACACATATGCCCACAGTCCCCAGAGACCAATGCTCCTACCCCAATTTCCACATACCCTTTTTTTGCAACCTTTTATCAAAATGTAACCCTTTCCTCCTCCTAATAATTGAAAAGCCAAATTATTAGCAAACCTACCTGTCTATACTCTGGGGTAACCTTACACTCATGGTTTCTTGGTATCTCCACGGTTCCAGAATCCTGTAGCTTTGGTGTCTTGATCAGGATTGAATCACTTGCAGTTTTTAAGAAGGGTTAACAGGAGGGCCTAGCAACTTGAAGATTGAATCCTTTTTCCTCCAGCTCTCAGGACCCTGGTAACTGAAGCTCCATTCTACTTCTACCAGTAAACATGGTCTTCTTTCTTAGTCCCTTTTCCCCTCCCCACTCTTAAAAAAAAAAAAAAAAAAGAAAGAAAGGAAGAGAGGAAAAACTATGACCTTCTGAGAAACCAAAACCCAACCACAAATCTCTTCAAGGTTAGCGCTATGAGCTAAAAAATGAATCACAGAAAGAATGTGCTTTCAAAATATCAGTCTTAACTGCAAAATACAGATAAAACCCATCCTTTAAATACAGTTTTCCCAGCTGTCCTTCTGTTAGCAAGACAGCCTCTACCTCCAAAGGGGGGGAAAATAATTTTCTGGTCTCCAATGCTTAAAATGACAACAGCAGATATATTTGAGAGAAGAAAAAAAAAAAAAAAAAAAAAAGGGATGAATAAATCCGAAATGGCACTTGGAAAAAATCTTCCAGCTGATTTGCACAATAAAATAAATAAAATCATACAATATGTATGGACACAACAGCACTCCCAAGCCCAGTGCAATGCTGGGAACCAAAATGGGTTTCCTTAAAAAGAAAAAAAAGGAAAGAAAAAGCTTTTACATTAAAGATTTTGGAAACTCTTAAATGAGCCAATGGCACAAAAAAAAAAAAAAAAGAAAAAAAGAAAAAAATTCAAAGAACACCTGAAATGCAATGCTTTTTTTTACCCCTAAAATGGTAGCAATAACCATAAACCTGAGAGAATCTCTGAAAAATATTCTCTCCTTTTCTTTTTCCTTTAAACTTGCAGGTTCCTCCGCCTACCCCAGCCTGTTTCTCAGACCCAGCCTGCGTTCGGCCTTTTTCTGAAAGACAATTTCCTGAGTTAGTTCTCCTGTTTTGCTCCTCCACATCCAGGCTCCGAAAACCTCTCTTGCCTCAGCCTCCATGAAACGGAGATTTCGCTTCCTCCCGTTCCCCTTCTCTCTCTCTCGCCCGGCCAGAAAAAACTGCTCCTTATTATTATTCCTTTGGCTTATTATTGTGGATCTGAGTTCGGGGTGGGTTTTTCCTCCACACCAGCCTCCTCGAAAATCCGATCGCCTCGCTCCTCTCGGCCTCTCTTTTTCTTCCCTTTCCGCCCCTGCCTAAGCTCACAGGCAGGAGCCCACCGTGCCTCGCGCAGGACGCCGGCCGGGCCTCCGGCTCCCGTCCGGGCTCGCCCCGCTCGCCCC
>NW_007726144.1:146538-160484 GCF_000696425.1 Galeopterus variegatus | reverse complement strand
CCATTTCTCATCTCAGAACGCTGAAATAAAAATGTGTATCTCCTCTACACCCAATATCTCATTTTAGGCTTTGCCCAGGAGATTGCCATTCTGCAGAGGACTCCGCAACCCCCTTGCCGCCTTCTCGCCGCGTTCCCTCGGGTGCTTTCCCCCTTTTGACTGACTTCTGCTCAGGACCCGACCTTTGTTTCTTACCCCTTCCCACCCTGCCGTGGTGCCAGCGCTGTGACCCTCCCCATGGGTACCGGTTACCTCTTTGCGTTCACCGGCATCACCTCTGCTCTCACTGCCACTGCTCACCCTCTCTCCTCTTTTCTAATCTTATTTTTCAGAAATTTGTCGCGGCCTCCTTCCTGGGTGTCCTTAACTCTTTCCTTTGGTTTCTGTGGCCCTCTCCACTTTTAACACTCACCAGCTTTGGGGAAAGAGCCTTGGTTATTACCCCTGGGGTTGGTTTGGACATCTTAATACCGGGCTGTTTAAAGGGTATTTGAACTTGATGGAAAAGCCTTTTCAGGACAATTCTATTTTCATAACCCCCTCTCATAGAATCAGTTTCTAAATCTTTATAAATAACATGATATTAGACAGAAGGTCCCAAGCGGTATGATTATAAATAAAGATAAAAAGGAAACTCATTTGGATTGGGGAGTGAACTTTGTTTTCTTACCTAGGTAAATGCTATTGTAAAATAGCCGCAGGCAGTGGTGTGCTTTGTGTATGTTCTCTGCCTTCAACACTACCTGGGGTTTTCTGGGGGGGTGGGGGTGGGAGGTGGGGGATATATGAGAATATTTCAAAACGTTTGTGGAAAAATAGAATTAAAAGATAATACAAATCTTTCCATGAACTTTTTGAAGTACCTTTCTATGTATAACGTAAATTTACCCACATACATTTTTAAGCTCTGAGTCACCCCACCAGGGTTAGAAATTGTGGATATACAAATAGCAAAAGTAAAAAGAAACAAGGATCAATTGATGACCTGCTATGAATCAGGAGCTTTCCCTAAATTGTATCAGGTACAGGTCAGCAAATAAAAGAAGGACTTTATGCCTTCAACCCACCTCCATCAACCCCTAGGCCAGAACTCCCAAAGACAAGTGGTCTGCCTGACATCTAAAGCACCACAGTTGAATTGTTATTGACTTTATTGTGTCTTTCCTTCCCATACTACCTGCAAAAATGATGCTCCCGAATGTGGATGCTGCCACAGAGAAAGCTCTGTTGTGATAGATCAGTGGTTACCAAACATTTTTACATAATGTTTTCTTAATATATTGTAATATTTCTTAGCAATTATTTCCATGTATTTTATTACATACCTTACAAAACATGCCCTTGTGTAGAAATATTAAAAGGTTGAAATAAAGATGAAGTACATTTTAAAATATTTATTTGTACATGTTTGTGGGGTACCATGTGTTGTTTCAATACATGCATATACTACATATTGATTCACTTAGAGTAGAAAGCATAGCTTTGTACCTGTTAATCCAAAAGTACATTTTTAAAATCATACTTTTTGCTGAAAGTTAATGGCTGTCATAACTGTAAGAGATACTTGTCAAAGATAGATTCTAACGAGAGAAGTACATCCTTGATTCCATTTATAAAATTGTTATACTCATTTTCCAATCCCATTCACCAATGATGAAAAGGCTTTTAACTGAAGTTGAACTAGCAAATTTACATCTTAAGTCAATCAGTCCTTCTTAAATGATTGGAAGGTGTTGCCTTTTTATATTTTTAAGAAATGGGTTCAAACCCACTAAGAAGCTTCATTTAGATTTTAAAAACAAGTTTAAAAATTCTGTTTCCTAGATTTTTAAGTGTGCAGACAAAAGTTTTTCTAGGTGAAACACATTGTTTTTGGTAACAAGAATATCATAATATTGGAATCATTTCCAGTCATCCATTCCAAAATCCTTTCTCCATAAAGCATGTGCTTCTTTAGAAAAGCAGTGACTTTCTTACTCATTAATAGTTTGTCATCTTTGCTTTGAAGGTTGTGGGGTTTGTTATCATTCTTTGTTTTTTTTTTTTTGAAAATAAGTGCCAGGTAGCATACTCTTTACAGCCATTTCTCATCACAGAACACTGAAATAAAAATGTGTATCTCCTCTACACCCAATATCTCATTTTAGGCTTTGCCCAGGAGATTGCCATTCTGCAGAGGAAAGGTTTTCACGGTCGTTCTCCCTGTCACTACAAAGAATTGTAAAGTTTGTAGCAATTAACAGGCTTGTTTTTGTCTAGTGCATGGCATACATTATGAAGAAAATGAATGACAACTGTGGTGTTACCTCTGGTTCCTGGAAACTCCTCACGTACTGCATGTGACAGATGATTTCTGACAGTGACTGAGTGAGAGTGCTAGATCATTAATATTAGGAAAGCTTAAATAATTATTTTTGCCATAATTAAATGCTGTTACGACTGCATTCTGAAATGTTTTCCTTATGCATACCAGTGCATCTCTTTGTACACTCCATTTTGAAGGTGAGTATGGCTTTAGCAGGATAGAGTTCCTTGAAGTTAGCTGGCCATTTAAGTGAACTGCAAGTGTCAATTTAGAAAACAAAATAGATTAGATTGTGTCCAAGACAGACTAGGTTGTAGGAATCTGGAGGTAACTGTTGAGTAATGGATAGAGCACTAGACTAGAAGTCCAAAAAACTGGGTTTGTTCTGGGCTGTATTCCTTTTTAGTTTTGCAACCTGCCACCTTCAGGATGTGAGAATTTAATAAGATTGAGCATGGACTCTGAAAACTATAGTGTGCCAGGCAGGAAAATCAGGATGAATGTTAGGAAGTGATACCTTGAATCAACATAGTCCTTTTAACTTTTTCCCACAGAACTCTACGAATCCTTTCCTCTGCCCAATATCTTATGGGATGGGTAGGGCACTAGTTGCTATATGCATTTACAGTTAAGGAAACTATCATACAGAGAGGTTTTAGGTTATTTGCAGGAAATCCCATTAATTGATAGATTGAGGCTAGAATTCATACCTGATCATCTTGAAGTGGTAAGAGGCAAAGAAAAAGGCCAGTATGGTCAGCTTTTATTTGCTGGGTGGGATTCTAGAAACTTAATAGCTGATCAAATAGCCAAGGGACAGCAGCCATGCAAAATCTTGAATGGTTCACACTGTGAATTCTAGAGAAGCAGCTTCTCATTCAAGGGCATTCCCAGACCAAGCTGGGTGTTCTTTTAGAGCGATGGACTCCAGGTTGCAGTCATTCTCCTTCTAGGGTGCTGTTAACAGACAGGTCTGGCAAAATAAAATCTTCACTGGAGAGAGATAGTGCCCCTGTTTATCAGAGATCTTTTACTCCTCTTAAACCTTTATCAATTGGGAAGATGACAAGAGTCTTAATTAAGGTATTGTTTAGTCCTAAGGTTGAGAAAATTTTGTATTTTTTTTAAAGCTGATTTAGATTTCACTAGAATGCTTCTGGGTAGCCAGAATAACCAATCTTAAAACCTCTGTTATAGATATCATTTCATTGTCCCTCAGAATGTCATGTTCATTCAACCTCTTGAGTTCCCAATAAAATTTTAACATGAAGTAATAGTAATACTCAAAACGTGTGTAGTGCTTACTATGTAAATACTATTCCAGGTACATTATAAGTATTAACCACTTGATCATCTCAGTAGCCTTTTGAGGTAGGTATTATTATCACCCCCATTTTCAGATGGGGAAACAGAAGCCCAGAGAGGTAAAATAACTTGCCTAGGGTCAAAGAGCTGGGAACGCAGGCAGTCTGGCCCCAGGGTCTGTGCTGGACGTATTTCTCTATTTTACAGGCACTATGCCAGGGCCTGGGGAAAAAAGATAAAACTGAAGAACAATACATAGGCAGAACCTTTTCAGAAAGACAGAAGGGGTGCAGGGCTTACTGAGGAGAACCTGGGGAGGATGGCGCTAGAAACAGAGTCCAGCGGTTTAACCCCCTCAGTCCCCCCAGACAGTTCTTTTCCGCATGATGCAGTGACCACAAAATTTTTTCTTGTTGTTTTCAGTTCTTTGTCTCCCCTCTTAGTGTCCCTTGAAATTCCCTGCTCCTCCCCTCCCCTGATATTTGCCCCCTCATCCCTCTTAAGAATCTCAAGACATTTAGTGGAGAAGGGGCTTCTCACCTTAACTCCCACTGAGTGTCTGTGGGGTAACCTCCCAGGTATGCACTTCAGCCTCCCAAGCTTGGTACCTTCCTGTCTGTGGTTACCTTAGAAACCAGCTCTCTCCCATCACACCCTAGTAGCTGAGGAATAACAGGGAAGGTGCCAAGATAAATTGTAAAGGAAATGTGTGAAAGAACACCAGTTTTAGATTGAAGGTTAATATTTTAGGAAGGTGTGAGCGTGTGTGTGTGTTTTCCTCCCAACAAGAAAAAGTTCCCCAGATCAAATGTGAGAAATACAAAAGGTGAAATGGCAAGAAGAAGATTTAAAAAGTGCCTGAAACCTGCATTAAAAATGGAAAAACATCCTTAAAAATTAAAAAAAAATTATTGACATACAATAAACTACATATATTTAAAATGTACAATTTGATATACTTTGACAGTTAAGCACACATGAAATTGTCAGTACAATCAAGACAATGAACATATTTATTACCTTGTAACGTTTACTTTTGCTCTTTTCTAATTCTTCCCTCCCAATCCTTGAGTATATTTATTGCTGAATGATATTTTAAAAATTTCAGTTTCTGATTACTTACTACTAGTACAGTTCATCCTTGAACAACATGGTTTTGAACTGTATGGGTCTATTTATATGCAGATTTTTTCCCACCAACTGCAGATAAAAAATACAGTATTTGTGGGATGTGGAAACTGCTTGTACCAAGGGCCAATTTCTCATATATGCAGGTTCCACAGGGTCACTTGAGGGACTTGAGTATCCTTGGATTTTGGTATATGTGGGAGTCCTGGAGCCAGTCTCCCTTGGATACTGAGGGATGACCATATGTAGAAATACATTTATTTTTGTATATTTATCTTGCATCTTGCAATCTTATAAACCCAATTATTAGTTCTAGTGGGTATTTTGTAGATTCTATCAGATTTCCTATGTAGGTGATCATGTTGTCTGAGAATAAAGACGATTTTATTTCTTCCTTTCTAATCTGCATTCCTTTTCTTTTTCTTATCTTATTGCGCTAACTAGAACCTCCAGTGCAATGTTGCTAGAGCTAGCAAGAGCAGATATTCCTGTCTTGTTTCTGACCTCAGGGGAAAGCATTTGTTTTTCACCATTAAAGATGATATCTGTAGGTTTTTCATAGATGCTCTTCTATCAGATTGTGAAAATTCACTTCTATTCCTAGTGTGCTGGGAGTTTTATTAAGAATAGATGTATTTTATTATATAACGTGTGGACTATAGTTAAACTGTAGCAGAGATTTTTATTAAATAAATATATTTTAGATGCCCTTATCACACACAGAAAGTAACTATATGAGATGATGGATATGTTAATTTGCCTCCCTATGGTAACCATTTTGCTACCTATATGTATTTTATAACATCATGTTGTAAACCTCAAATATACACAAACATTTATTTTTTAAAAAAGAATAGTTGCATTTTAGCAAATTCTTTTCCTGCATCAGCTGAGATGATTATATAATTTTTCTTCTCTAGTCTGTTGATGTGGTAAATTTTCACTGTTGAAGTGGGCTTAAATTTCTGAGATAAATTCTGCCTGGTCATGACGTGTTAACATTATCGTATATATTGGATTTGATTTGCTAGAATTTTGTAAAGAATTTTTAGATCTATATTTATGGTAGACATTAGTCTGTAGTTTTTCTTTTCTTGTAATGTTTTTGCCTGATTTTGAGTAATGCTGGCCTCATAGAATGTCTTTGTTTGGTTTCAGAGTAGTACTCGTAGAACAAGTTTGGAAGAATTTCCTACTTTTTAATCTTCTGGAAGAGTTTGTGTGGAATTGGCATTTATTTATTCTATAAATGTTTCAGAGAATACCCCTAGAAGCTATTTAGGGTTGGAGTTTTCTTTGTGGGAAAGTCCTAACTACAAATTTAATCTTTCTAATAGATATAATTCTATTTGGGTTATCTATTTTTTCTTAGGTGAGTTTTGATAGATTCAATCTTGCAAGGAATTTGTCCATTTCATCTAAGTTGCTGACTATATCAACATAGAGTTGTTTATAATATTCCCTTATTATCATTTTAATATGTAGAAAATCTGATATCTCCTCTTTCATTCCTGATATTTGTAATTTTTCCCCAGTCTGACTACAGGTTTATAAATTTTATTGGTTTTAAATAACCAACTTTTTGGTTTCATTATTTTTTTCTATTGCTTTTCCATTTCATTGATTTCTTCACAGTTTGTTATTGTTTCCTTTCTTTTGCTTTGGATTTTCATTTGCTTTTTTTTTTTTTTTTAAGTTTCTTTTTTTGGGGGGGAGGACTGGCATGTACAGGGATTGACCTTGGTGTTATCAGCACCACTCTCTAACCAAGTGAGCTAACCAGACAGTCTTTCTTTTTTAGTTCTTTAAGGTTGAAGCTGAAGTTATTGGTTTGAGATCTTTATTCCTTTGTGATAAAGGCATTTTCACATTATAAATTTCTCTCTAATTACTACTTTACCTACATCCCACAAATTTTGATATGTTGTGTTTTCATTTTCATTCAGTTCAAACCCATAGGTTATTTAGAAGTGACTTATTTAATTTCCAAATATTTGGGAAATTTCCAGATATCTTTCTGTTATTAATTGTTAAGTTACTTATATTGTGGTTAGAGAACATACTTTGTATGACTTAAATCCTTTAAAATTTTTCAATACTTGTTTTAGGGCACTGAATGTGTTCTATCTTGTTAAGTGTCCCATGTATTCTTCTGCTGTTGGGTGGAGTGCTCTAATAAATGCCAATTACATCAGTTTGGTTAGTAGTGTTGCTTCTGCCTTTTATAGCCTTACTGACCTCTCTCTACTTGTACTATCAATTGAGAAGAGAGAGAGAGAGATATCGATTGAACTGTTTAATTTTAATTACAGATTTGCCGATTCCTTCTTTCAGTTCTATCCATTTTTGCTTCATGTATTTTTAAGCTCTGTTATTAGGTGCCTAGATAGTTAGGATTATTGTGTCCTTTTGATGAATTGACCCCTATATTATTATAAAATGACTCCCTTTGGTGTTTATAATATCCTTTGCTCTGAATGTATTTTATCTGATATGAACACAGCCACTGCAACTTTCCTGAGTTAGCATATTTTTTCCATCCTTTTACTTTTAACTAATTTGCATCTTTACATTTAAAGTGGGTTTCTAATAGGCAGCATATACTGTCTTGTGTCTTGCTCCCCCCATCTGACAATCTCTGCCTTTTAATTGGGTCATTTAATACATTTACAATTAATATGATTATTGATATGGTTTGGTTTTAAATCTATCATTTTGCTATTTGTTTTCTCTTTGTCCCATCTTTTCTTTCTTCCCCCTTTCCTTCTTTTCTGCCTTTTTTTGGGACCGAGTATTTTTTTATTGTGGTAGAATATACATAACACACATAACAAAAATTTTACAATTTTAGCCATTTTTAAGTGCACAATTCAGTGGCATTAAGTACAATCATGATGTAGTGTAACCATTACCACTATCTATTTTCAGAACTTTTTTCATTACCCAAACAGAAAGTCTATACCCATTAAACATTAACTCCCCATTTCCTCCTTCCCCCAGTCCCTTAGTATCTCTAGCCTGCTTTCTATCTCTATAAATTTGCCTATCCTAGACATCTCATTAAGTAGAATCGTACAATATTTGTCCTTTAGTGTCTGGCTTATTTCACTTAGCATAATATTTTCAAGTTTCATCCATGTTGTAGCATGCATCCAAATCTCATTCCTTTTTATGGTTGAATAATACTTCATTGTGTATATATACCACATTTTGTTTATTCCTTCATTTGTTGATGGACACTTGGGTTGTTTCCACATTTTGGCTACTGTGAATAATACTACTATTAACATTGGTGTAAAAGTGTGTGTTTGTATCCCTGTTTTCAATTCTTTTGGTTATATATTTAGGAGGAGAATTGCTGGATTATATGGTAGTTCTATGTTTAACTTTTTGAGGAACCACCAAACTATTTTCCACAGTGGCTGCACCAATTACATTCTCATCATCAATGAGCAGAGGTTCCAATTTCTCCACATCCTTGCCAGCACTTATTTTCTATTGTCTTGGTAATTGCCATTCTAGTGGGTGTGAAGTCATAGTTCATTGGGGTTTTGATTTGCATTCCTCTGATGACTAATGATGTTGATCATCTCTTCATGGGCTTATATATCTGGCCACTTGTATATCTTCTTTGGAGAAAGGCCTACTCAAGTTCTTTGTCTACTTTTGAATTGGATTGTTTGGGTTTTTTGGTGAGTTATAGGAATCGTTTATATAATCTGGATATAATTCCCCTGTCAGATACATGATTTGCCATTACTGTCTTCCATTCTGCATGTTGTATGTTATCCTTTCACTTTTGTGAGTGTCATTTGATGCACAAAAATATTTAATTTTTTTTCAGTTTTTATTTTTTTCAATTTTATTTTTGTAGGGTGCATTGTGTTGTTTCAATACATGCATACCCTGCACAATGATTCACGTAGGGCAGATAGCATAGTTTTTTCCCTATTCTTTCCCCCCACCTCAACTCCTCCCAGTCTCTGGTAATCATTATTCTACTCTCTATTAAAAAAAAAACTACATACCAAAAATTAACATCCTTATTACAAAAGTAACTCTTAAAAATGAATTAGAAAAATCTAAGCAGAAATTTGGTGAAGGACATGAGCAGATAAGTTACACACCCCAAAGAAACACACGTGGTTAATAAGCACATTCTAGGATCTGGTTGCTGGCAGGTGCAGGGCTAGCTCCATTGCTGGCCTGGATGTGCTGTGGCAGGGGCGGGGCTGAGGCCCACAGCCCTGTCTCTCAGGACCCCCAGGTGGGTGTTGGGCTGGCCCTGTTGCTGGCCATCCAAAGGTGTTTAATTTTTGATTATGTTCAATTATCTTTTTGTTTCTTTTGTTGCCTGTGCTTTCAGTGTCATACTTAAGAAACCACTGCCAAATCCAAAGTTATGAAGATTTCCTTGTTTCTTAGAGTTTTATAGTTTCAGCTCTGAAATATAGTTTTCAATTCATTTTGAGTTTTTGTATACAGTACAAGGGTCCAGCTTTGTTATTGGCATGTGGATATCTAGTTTTCCCAGCACTATTTGTTGAAAAGATTGTCCTTTCTGCATTGAATGGTCTTGACACCCTTGCTGAACATCAATCGACAATATATGTGAGGATTTAATTTATATGTGAGCTCTCCTATTCTGTTGGTCTCTGTGTCTATCCTTATGCCAGTACCACACTATTTCGATTACTGTTGCTTTGTAGTAAGTTTTGAGATTGGGAAGTGAGTCCTCCAACATTGTTCTTTTTTCAAGATTGCTTTGAGTGCTATGGCCATTTTGACAATATTGATTCTTCCAATTCATAAACATGAACTTCCTGTGGGAACCAGTACTTGAATGTGTGGTTGTTTAAATTGCTGCTTTGTTGCTTTTTCCCTAGGGAAGTCTTTTTGTGCAGCTCAGAGTTTAATGGATGATCTTATAGGTACTTCTGGCTCTCCAGAGACCCGGTGGATCTGTGTTCTGTAGAATCTCTGATCTGGGCCTGAGCTTTTAAATCAAACTGCACTCCATGCAATTCTGAATTCCTGACCAGTCTCCTCTGAGTGGTCCTCTGCAGATTGGGGGGTAGATCAGCTGTCTTTGCTGTGTCCCAGTGTTCCCCTGATGGGCATGTCTCCCCCACCTCCCATGCTGCAAACATTTCCCATGGGATGGGCCCTGTGCTGGTCCCTTGCTATGACTCACCAGCCTCTGAATGGTTCCCTTTTTTCAGTTGTTCTGGCTCCTCGCTCCTGTGTGGGTCCATGGGAACCCTATAAGTGGTCTTGCAGTCCTGAGGGCTGCCAAGGCCCTCTTCTCTCTTGCTACCTCTAAGTAACAACATCCTGAAGGGCACAGCTGCAGCTTCTGCCGGCTCCTGCTCTGTGTGCTCATCAGCTCGAGCCTTAAAGCAGCTGAGGCTTTAATGCTCAGAGCAGCTTTTTCTTTCTCTTGAAGTTTCTCCTGCCTTCATGAACTCCAGAGGTCTCTCCTCCTCTTCCCCTGAGCTCCAGCGGCCCCAGCTTGGCTGATGTTACATTTTTATAGTTGTAAATTTGGTTGATTTGTGGAAGAGAGTGACACTGTGGACCATCTATTCTGCCATCTTGATTGGATCTGCTCTTCTTTCAGAACTTTAAATATATCATACCATTCTTCCTTGGCCTCGGGGTTTCTACTGAGAAGTCTATAGTTAGTCTAATGAGGATTCCCTTGCAAATGACTTGATGCTTTTCTCTTACTGTTTCTAGAATTCTCTCTTTGTCTTTAACTTTTGACAGTTTGGCTACAATGTGTCTTGGAGAGGAACTTTTTGGGTTAAATTTATTTGGGAAACTTTGAGCTTCCTGGATTTGGATGTTCATATCTTTCCCAAGATTAGGGAAGTTTTCAGCTATTATTTCATTAAATAGATTTTAATAACTTTTTGTTTTGTTCTCCTTCTGAAATGCCAATAATTCAAATATTTGTTCACTTAGTAGTATCCTATAAATCTTGTAGGCTTTGTTCATTCTCTTTTATTCTTTTTGTGTTTCTGAATTATTTCAAAACAGCTTTCTTCAAGATCATAAGTTCTTCATTTTGCTTTATCTAGTCTGTGGTTGAGACTCTTGGTTGTATTTTTTATTTCATTCAATGAATTCTTCAATTTCAAGATTTCTGTTAGAGTTTTTAATGATATTTATCTCTTTGTTAAATTTCTCATTCAGATCATGAATCGTTTTTCTGATTTCATTGAATTATTTGGCTGTATTCTCTTGTATCTCAGTAAATTTCCTTAAGATTATTAATTTGAATTTATTTTCTGGCCAGTTGGCAAGCTCCAATTCTTTGGGATCAGTTACTAGAGCATTATTGTGTTTCTTTGGTTGTGTCATGTTTCCTTGTTTTTCCATGTTTCTTATTTCCCTGTGTTGATATCTGTGCATCTTGTGGAACAGCCTTCTTTGAATTTTGTAGAGTGGCTTACATGGGGGAAGACTTTCACCTGCAATGTCTTCTAGGGTGTTGATTGGGTAGAGTATAATGGCTTTGTTCTGGATGGGTGCAGTAGAATAGACTCTGTGTAGTTTCTTCAGCTGTAATCCACTTTTGCTAGGTCTGCAAATGCTTCAGAGGCCTATGCTTGGGAGATTTGTGGTGGTGATGGGATAGCTTTGCTAGGGGCTCACTGGGTTGGTTGTTAGGCTGGAGTGTGCACATGCACACTCTGGGTCAGTTGTCTCAGGAGCTGGCTCACTGGGGATAGGGTTGCTTGATTGATTCTCAGGCTGGGGTGTTAGTGTATGGCATGTCAGGGTATCTAGGACTGGTTTACCAGTAGCAGAGTCACTATGCTCATTCTCTGACCAGGGTTGGGCCTGCCAGTGGCAGGTCAGCCAAGCTGTTTTTCACTCAGATGCATGTGCATGCAATTGCTCAAAGACTTAGGGTTTGGTTTGCCAGGGGTGTGACAGCTGAGCTGTTCCTCTGAGCTGGGGGCATGAGCAGACTTTGGCTCTGCTAGCTGGGTGAAGGTCTGCTGGGGGCTTGTCTGCTGCACAATCTCTCGGGGCCAGGTGTGAGATTGTGCTTCTGTCAGCAGTTTGGGAGTGGGGTCTGCCAAGGGTGGGGATGCTAAGCTGTTCCTGGGTGGTGGGTGAGGCAGCAAAGTGGGTCTACAGAGTGGTGGCCTTGTCAGCCATTTCTCAGACTGTGGGTGAGGCTTTGAAATGGGCTGCAGAGAGGGGGTCCAGTCAGCTGTTTCTCAGGTGGTGGGCATGGCCTTAAGGCAGGGCTGCAGAGAGGTGGTCTGGCCAGCAACTTCTCATGTGGTAAGCAAGGTTGGGAATTGGGCTTGCTGAGAGAGGGTCTGGCCAGCTGCTTCTCTGGTGATGGGCAAGGCTGCTAGGTGGGACTGTTAAGGGTGAAACCACCTGGCTGTTTCTCTGGGAGGACACTGATAAGCTTTATTTCCACTGGCCAAGGGATGTATTTGTTGGGTTAGGGACATGTGAGCTGTGTTCTTTGGGTTGGGGATTCAGGCTCACAGAACTCAGCTGACTGGTGATCTGCCAGAAGTGGGTCTGCCTGTCTGATCTCCGGCAGAGGACGTGGGGGTGTGTCAGTTCAGCAGGCCTGGGTTTTACTTCCCAGATGTGCGGGACTAGAGTCACAGCTGCTCCTGGGCCTAGGCTTCAAGCCACTGGTATCAGGGCATTGTAGCCTCTCCTGTGAGTGTGCTGGGATGAGCACTGTGGCTACTGACCAAAGGGCATGATGTGCTCAGCAGTGGCTCTGGTTTTAAGATGGTGCTATACTGCATTGGCTTGGCTCATGTCTGTGGGGTGTGGGGAGTGAACAATATGTGTTCTTGTTCTGGAGCAATGAAGTACATGTATTCTAGGCAGCTCCCCACACTTGGCTCTGGGCTTGCAAGGGCTGTGGAATCCTCCTGCAGTAGGAATTACAGGCCTATGGTGAGGGTGGCGGTTGGTGTGGGCCCTCTACCTCCCTTTTTCCTGCAAAGGAAAGTGCCTCCTTTACCACTCCCCGTGGCAGAGAGTGGGCAGCTGAGGCTGTGTGCCTCTTTCTCCTCTCTATGCCAACATCCTGGGCTTTTGTGCTCCACAGGGATCTTGCCAGTCTCCTGTTGCACTCCTGCGCTCTCCGACAGACACTCCCATCAATATTTAGCTGTTTGTTAGCTGCTCTTGTCCTTTTCTGTGGGAGGGACATGTCCCAGACACCTCTAGTCAGCCATCTTGACCTGTTTCTAGTGATTAGCAGATGATTATTAAATGTTAGCCATTCATATGTACGAACAGCGCAAACATCGTGCAATCTGATGTGGTTGGCTAGTGTGGGATACAGATTGGTGGGAAGTCATGAGAAATGAGGTTGATAAGGTGGATGAGCACAGGGAAATAAGGCTGTGAAGACTAGGCTAATGAGTTTAGGGTAGGATGGACTAATAAGCAGATGGAAAAAGGTACAACCTCTCTAATAAGGGGTACAAATTAAAATAAGATGTTGTTTATCTATCAATATCAAATTGGCAAAGCACTAGAAAAATGAAACTATTAAGTATGGGCAAGAAGAATTTCATGAAACAGAAACTCTCATTGAATAAATGAAGTAAAAATTGATTTTTTTCTTTTTGAGGGACAATTTGGAGGTATGAATAAAGAGCCTCATAGTGGGCATATATTTTGACTCAATATTTCCTCAAGGATGTTCATTGCAGCATCTTTACTTGTACTAATGAAAAATTGGAAAAATTCCTGACTATATGAAATAATTAATTGAATCACAGCCCAACTATATCCTGGAATATTATCAGAAATATCAATTTTGTAAAGCAAAACAAAACAAGAAACAAAAATATTCTTACACACACACACACACATACGATTATTAGGAAACACACCAAAATGATAACCGCATTATTTCTGGGTGAAGGAATGACAGGAGATTTATATCTTCTTTATAGTTGTTTTTTCCCCCATTTTCTGCAATAACTTGTATTAATTTAACAATATGAAACATCTAATTTTTTAATTATTTTAATTTTAAGATAGGACAGCAGGAAGCCAGCAGGATTATCTGGTGGGAAAGGATAAACACTATATTTAATTCTAGCAGCAACATATAAAGTGGGATGGATAAGGGCCCGGATAGTCTGATTACCACTTCTTCATACAGTTGAGTAAATGTCACTGGAGGCCTGAAGGGAGTCCT
>NW_007726144.1:144923-146232 GCF_000696425.1 Galeopterus variegatus | reverse complement strand
GTCTGATTACCACTTCTTCATACAGTTGAGTAAATGTCACTGGAGGCCTGAAGGGAGTCCTGCACAAGGGCTTGCACTCATAATGACCTTTCTCACTGCATTTTTAGAGGGAAGGTGCAAGGAACCACTGCAGCCTGCAGCTCTTTGCTGACAGGCTGGGCTCCCTGCTTGGTGGTTTCTGAGAAGCGTGGCAGCTGCAGGGAGAACCCAGCAAGGCCGTCAGACTATTCTGATGCCTCAGTAATCCTCACAGCTAGCAAGCACACAGCAGTCAGTCTGGAGAGATTCTCAACCAGGATCGTAATACTCCAAAAGGGGGAGACACCTACCTTTTCTGAAAAGTGGGCCAGCACTACGGATAGAGGTGGGAGGTTGAAGGGGTATGTTATGAGACAGGTTGAAGGGTGAGGCTGTAATTGCAAGTCCTAA
This sequence comes from Galeopterus variegatus, assembly GCF_000696425.1. Taxonomy (NCBI): domain Eukaryota; kingdom Metazoa; phylum Chordata; class Mammalia; order Dermoptera; family Cynocephalidae; genus Galeopterus; species Galeopterus variegatus. The sequence continues at coordinate 145,803 of NW_007726144.1, read as the reverse complement.
AATGAATGTGTGGGTTTGGGTAATGAAGATAGGGGAGCAAAACTTAAATAGAGTGGAATAGAGAAAAAAGAGCACTGGATAAAAGGGACGCTCTGAACAATCTAGAGGCAGTCCTGGGTTTCATGGACAGGAGAGGGACAGGTGCTTGACAGCATAGGGTTTTCCTTATCAGTGTTAACTACAAGTCTTCATGGTGGTTGATAAGGATTGAATTGTGCCTAGTGAATGGACTGATCCATTCACTGAGTAATAGGTTGATAGTTTAATGGTGGTCACGGGCATGGTTCTTATGGCTTTAGAAGGAGCCATCTGAGAAGGTTAGCTCTCTCTCTGCTTTTGCCATCTTGCATGTGATACCCTGTGTCACCGAAGCCACCACCAAAGAAGAACCTCACCAGATGTGTTCCCTGGACTTTGGACTTCCCAGTCTTAAAAACTGTAAGCAATAAATTTCATTTTCTTATAAATTACCCAGTTCCAGGGATTTTGTTATAAGCAACAGAAATGAATTAATACAGTGGTGTTAGTGGTAGGAAACAAAAGGGTTCTGCCAGGAACCAGGTATCTCAACAGAGCTGAGTGAATGATGAATATTGAGGCAGTGGGTAAATAGATGGATAGTTGATAAAAAGACCACCTATTTGCTAAGTAGACAGACCAAGTTAGGTCAGCCAGGTTAGCACAGATATCAAGGAGTATATAGATTAGAGTCCATAAGGTTTAGAGGGTAGAGCCCAGGCCCTGAGCCAGGGAAACACAGGGGCATGGCTAAGAAGTGCAGAAAATCTGAGCATCCATATGTGGGAATCCTAGCAGAGTGTGGGCAGCAAATGGAGGGAGTACCATACTAGGAGGTTGGGAGCAACCTCTAGGCTGTCAT
>NW_007726144.1:142119-144188 GCF_000696425.1 Galeopterus variegatus | reverse complement strand
GTGGGCAGCAAATGGAGGGAGTACCATACTAGGAGGTTGGGAGCAACCTCTAGGCTGTCATTGTCTAAACAAGAGTTTGTAGACTTTTAGAGCTGTGAGACTTCTCAGAGATGACTTAATTTAATCCCCCTTTTTTTCCAGAAGAGGAAATGGAAGCCCAAAGAGGTGATCATAACTCTTTCATCCTCTTTGAGACTCTTACCATCTAGTTACATGACCATCTACTCCTATTTGTCATATAGGGAATTGACATATAGGGAATAGGTCACATCTAAGATTCTGGTACCACCTGGCTCACAGTATTCCTATATTTTGTGGATCCTGATATCACCTTGGACAGCTTCAGGATCAATGTCAATGATGGTTCGATGTTCAAGCTTTTTTTCTTCTTTGGCTGTCTATGTCCAATTCCTTTTCCTTTTACTGTATGTCATTCATTTACTCTTGTGGCCATACCATGGACTTTGTTATCATCTTATTCTTCACTTTAATTCCAATGTCCCTGACTACACCTTCCTCCCCTACCAGCTCTTACACCTTACTGTGCCCGTTCTCTCTGTCACTAAAAACAACATTCTGTTCACTTTTCCAATTTCTTAAGTTTATAAGCCTAGATTTTTAAGCCATCACTTCAATAACTCTCTTGTCAATATCCTGAAGTCCATTGCTCCCTTATATACTTAAACCCTAGAGCAGTACTCTATTCTCCTTTTCTGACCCTATATCTGTGTTGCTGAGGACTGCTGGAAAGTCACCCAACCACGGAATTTAATACCAGTACAAATTCATGGGCTCTTCCCTCTGTTTCATTTCCTGTGATCTTGTGTATTTTTGGGAGGTATTAACTCCTTCCCTTTCCCCCATAGCAGCTAATGTAAACTTTTATTGCTTGCCTCAAGTGTCCCCTTCCATGTTCCTTCTCACTCTTGTTCTATGAAAATAAAAAAAGATGAAGTTATAACTCATGATCAATGCTCACCCCCACCCCTTATCTTTTAGAAACGCATGTTGAAATAATTACAGAGGGAATTTTTAAAAAAGTGATTTGAGAAAAAAAGACAAATTACTTTTGAAGGGGCAATAGTTATACTGACAACTTTCTTCTCAATATTAACAATGGAAACCAGAAGACAGTGGAATGATGTCTTCAATGTGGTAATTTTGAAACAATGAAAATATTTGCCAACCAGTGAAAAATCTATATTAATTAGAATAATGTTATCTATTGTAACAAAACAAATCCCCAAATATCAGTGGCTTAACTGACATAAATGTGTTCCTTACTCACCTAATAGCACAGAGTGGGTGAACAGGTAGCATGTAGCTCCCCTCTGCTTATTCATTCAGGTGCCCAGGTAGGTGAAGTCTCTCCATTTTCAGCACATTTCTTCAAAAGTTTCCCTAAGGAAAACCAGACAGCAAAAGTGCAAAATCAGGGACTTCTGGTCAAGATGGCAGCATAGATGGCCCCCGGCATCACTCTCTCTCACAAATCAACTAATTTACAACTATTAAAAAGCAACGATAGCCAAGCTGGGGCTGCTAGAGCTCAGGGGAAGAGGAGGAGAGACCTGTGGAGTGCATGAAGGCAGGAGAAGCCATGATAAGAGAAAGAAAAAACCTCTCTGACCATTTCGAGCCCCAGCTGCTTCCAGGCTGAAGCTGCTGAGCACACAGAGCGAGAGCTGACAAAAGCTGCAACTGTGCCCTTCAGATGAAGTTGCATGGAGGTGGCAGGGGAGAAAAGGGCCTTGGTGGCCCCAGGCCAGCAAGACCAATAATAGGGTTCCCATGGACCCACATAGGAGCAAGGAGCCACAATAACTGAAAAGAAGGAGACACTCAGAGGCCAGTGAGTAATTGCAAGGGACCAGCATACAGTCTGTCCCATGGGAAGTGTTTGCAGCACAGGCAGTGAGGGAGATGGGCCCACCAAGGGAACACTGGGACACAGCAAGGACAGCTGATCTACCCCCCAATCAGCATAGGACCACTCAGAAGAGACTGCTCAGGAATATAGAATTGCATGGGGTACAGTTTGATGAAAAGACTCAGGCCCAGACCAGTGT
>NW_007726144.1:138799-141304 GCF_000696425.1 Galeopterus variegatus | reverse complement strand
AAAGAACACCTATAACACCTAGAAGGACCAGAAGTACCCTGGGCTACCAAGCCAGAAAGTGGGGACAACCAGGCACACCACCAGCACCACAGGGCCCACCCCAGGTCCTGAGGTAAGAAGTCGGGAACCAGACCTTCCTCCCACAACCAGGCACACTGCCAGTGCCACCACCAACTAGGTAAGGAGCATGACAAAAACATTACCTCCATGTGGATGGCCCATCACAGACACCACAATAACCCCGGCTGCCGTGAAAGTGGCTAGATGTCACAACCACCATGCAGATGGTCTGCCAGTCACTGGAGTGCATTGACACAAGGAGAGTCACCAGCAGATACCAAAGAATAGAAGAGGATATCTCTCCACAAAGCTCATTCCAGAGTGACAGAAGAAGCATCTGCTCTACGATAATATTGGGGGAACTGAACACACCTCTCAGCCTTGGACAGATCATCTAAGCAACAAATCAACACAGTAACTGTTACTCTTTCAGGGGGAGAGAAGAAATCTAGGATAATTAGAAGGGGGAGGGGGGAGGAAAAGGGGGATGGGGAATTATTGGACAAGGGGCATAAAGAATAAGTATGATTTGTAACAATGTATTTGCTGGTACTATTGATTTGATCAACATATGTCAACATTAACCCCCCAAAATATGTATAATCAATTATGATTCAATAAAAATTTTTTTTAAAAAAAGGGGAAAATCATGAGTGAGGTTTGGCCAGAAGGTGGGGGAGGGGGGAACAAAGGGGTGTAATTGAAATATTTAGGGTTCTTATACTGCCTGGGAGGGGGCAATAAAGATACTTAACATTAGACAATAACATTGAACAAGCTAAGAATGCAGATTGTAATTTTGGGGTTAGCCATTATAAGATAGAGACAGTGTATGTAATCTCCAAACTAGTAGAGGGTGAACAATGAAATGAAACAATTTTTAAAAATCCAAAAGAAAGAAAAAAAAAAGGAAAAAAAAAAACCACCCAAAACCCAAAAAAACCAAGAAACCAAGATGGTATGTTTAAACTCAAATATATCAGAAAGTGATTTCTGAATTTATGAGCATGTAGGAATTGAAGGATATATAGAATCCTTTCTTTGGTTTTGCCACTGCCTTTGAAGTTGAGTTGTTCTTTTCACCCTCAAAGACACTCTTACAGCCTGATTTCACTTGCGTGTGCCCAGTCTGAGCCAGCCAAAGGTATCCCTTGACCAGTCCTATTCCTCTTACGTCAGGGGAAGAGCCCACTGAAAGGTAAAAAGCAGAGGTCACAAGTGAGTGGTCTGCAGGCTTGATTTGGTCTTCACAGTGTTTTAAATTGGAATTAGGGCCAAAATATATAAATGGGGAGATTTCACACAAAAATGTTTATGTCTAGCTTCTCTCGAATAATTGGAGGACTTGAAAACATGGGGCTTATGTTACACATGGCCACAATCTGCCAGACCTTGTAATAACTGCTGCCTTTGGAACGTGGCATGTTCTTTGTTTGCCTTAGTCTCTGCCATGCTCTATCGTGTATGACAGGCCTGACTCTGTAGGCCTTTGACTTTGAGACCCTTGAGCAGCCTTGTACTGAGAAAACTTTCTAGGGTTCCCAGATGTTCATTTCTAGTCCTCTCCTTCTCAGAATAATGGGCAGTACATATAATATAATAATAATAGCTCCAGTATTAGGCAGGTACTAAAAGCACTGTAAAAGCATCTCATATATTAGTTATGATAATCCTGTGAGAAGATTGTTTCAGGTATTATATCTATATCACAGATGAGGAAGCTGAGGCTTGGAGAAGCTAAAAGAACTTTCCCGTAATCTCACACCTACTAGGTGGTGGAACTGAGATTTAAACCTGGGTCTCTCTGCTGCAATTAAATTTCAAGCTCCTGTCCACAGTTAATGAGACACTGCCATGATCTGGCTCTACCCTTTCTCTTCAGCCTAGTTTCATATCTCTCTTCCTTGTATTCCCTGGTTCTGCACAACGTTATCTATCTCCTTGTCATCTTTCATGTTCCTGCTTAAATTCCATCTCCCAGAGAGAACTGTGAAAATTCTAAATTTGGTCTCTCCTCTTTGTCTTCCTCCTCCTGTCCAAGTGGTATGCTGGAGCTGGCTTATACTGGCTCACATTGGCTCATGAGATCCATTTGGTAAACTTTCAAGAATTTTGCAAACCCACTGAAGTCACACTGGTAGCTTGAAACTGGCTGTGGTGGGAGTATTTACACCATGAAAATTGGCAAACAATTTAAATCAGTGCTCCCTCCACCCTGTTTGCTTCATAGCACTTATCACATTTGAGATTATGTACCTAGTTTTTTGCTGTCAGATGATAATTCTTACCTTATAGGGGTTTTGTGATGATTAAATGGTTTATAACCATATAGTCCTTAGAATATTATCTGGCATATAATATTAAGCACTCAATAAATGTTATTTATAATTATTCTATAAGAGCATGAGTGTGGAGTCTATGTGTATTTTGTTCACTGTCCATTGG
>NW_007726144.1:111035-138405 GCF_000696425.1 Galeopterus variegatus | reverse complement strand
ATAATTATTCTATAAGAGCATGAGTGTGGAGTCTATGTGTATTTTGTTCACTGTCCATTGGCGTGCTGGAGCCAATTGTGCACATCTCTTCCTAATTCCACATTCACTGATTTCATGTCACTTGATATTGACTATAGAGGGAGGATTTACACCATGGTAATTGGAAAATGCTTTAAACCAGGACTTTAAAGTTTTTCTTTTTGGAGAGCAGGGTCCAACATGCCATTGTCTAGCACAGTGCCTGGCACTTACTAGGCACTCAGTAAATATTTGTTGAATGAATAAATATGTGACAACAAAGACCATGTGTTTAACCATTTTAATACATTCTTTTTAGCTATGATTTGAACTGAACAGGACTCATTGCAGAATTCCTCATCATAGGAATTCTGTGGACATTACTGGAGTATTATTTGCATGTTATATGGATGCTCTCCAAAAGCAAACCTTGGCTTTCTTCTTCTCTGTTCTGGTTTCTTGGAACCATTTGACAAAGGGAAAGAGGGATGAGAAACAAGAAGGCCATCATAGGTGACTCATCCTGATGACTGAGGCTGTTTCAACTTCTCAGGGGTCAGATTCCAGTATTTGTGTGTGGAGCTTTCTGTTAAGCTGCTATTTGGATTTTGTAGCCTGGAGGTTTCTGTGAGAATGTCAGGGTGGGTGAGGGAAGATCATCAGACCCAGTGTGCATGCTAGACTAATGAGAAAATTATGTGTGGAATGGATGGTGGATGTTTGAAACCATCTGTGAAATAGCCCCTGGCTGGATGAGGGTCCATGAAAAGGTAGGGGGTGGGACTGGGACTGGGTGTGCAGAGGGAGGACAGGAAGGAGACTGGCTCTTGCTGAAGAGGGTGATATTACAAGGCTCTTTGGGGAGAGGATTCAGATGTGGGACCCTCTGTATTTTGCAATGAGATCATTTGTCAATCTGGTTGTCACTTCCCTTCTTTCAGTCTCCTTTCTTCTATAAAATGACAGCAAAGCTTGATCCTCCCCTAGTGGGAGGGATGTGTTGGAGGGAGGTGGGGATGGAGAAAGGAAGGTATATGACATATTTATCATCAGTTATTAGCAGTGCTGCAGGATAACGTTTCACGACAGAAATGCCGTTACTGCTTAAACCTTACAACAGCAGTACATGCTTTTACAATGTTTATTTGATTTTCCTACTTGATCCTGTGATGTGGTTATGATAGGTAATATTATCATTTACTGTAAGATTTATTTTATTTTTATGTTATACAATCTTATAATTTAAAAATCATAAGTATAAAACATATGCAGTGAAAAATCTACTTCTCACATTTGTGCTCTATCCACCCATTTCCTTCTCCCAAGTAGGCAACCTCTATTGTTAGTTCTTTTTTTTATCTTTACAAGCATTTTAACACATAACCAAATCAATATGAATATATTTGTGTATTTTCACCCTTTTTAGACAAATGGTAACATCTCACACACACTATTCCACACCTACTTTTTCTCTTAAAACAAATCCTAGAGGTAATTCTACATCCATTCATAAAGAGCTCCCTCTTTTTTTCTGGCAGTGCATAGTGTTCCATTGTATGGATGTAACATAACTTGTTTAACCAGGACGCTACAGGTGAACATTTAGGTTGCTTCCAATGTTTTGCTTTTAAAACCATGCTGTGTTGAGTTTCCTTCTAATTTTGTGCCTGTACCAGTAGACCTGCATTGTCTCTGTTTCATAGATGGGGTAGCTGAAGCTCAAGGTGATGAAATGAATATCTAGGGTCACAAACGATCATCAAAGCAAATTCCGCAGCCCAGCCCCGGTGAGAATTTCTCTGTACTACAACAAAGAGCCTGAATTTTTTTTTATTGAATCACAATTGATTATACATATTTTGGGGATTCAATGTTGACATATGTTGATCAAATCAATATTACTAGCACATATATTATTACAAATTGTACTTATTCTTTATGCCCCTTGTCCAATCTCTCCACATCCCCTTCTCCCTCCCCCCTCCCCCCTTTGATAACCCTAGATTTCTTGTCTCCTTCTGAAAGAGTAATGGTTACTGTGTTGATTTGAAAGAATAATGGTTACTGTGTTGAGTTGTTGCCTAGATGATCTGTCCAATGCTGAGAGGTGTGTTCAGGTCCCCCAATATTCTCATAGAGCAGATGCTTCTTCTGTCACGCTGAAATAGGCTTTGTGGAGAGAGACATCCTCTTCTTTTCTTTGGTCTCTACTGGTGACTCTCCTTGTGTCAATGCACTCCAGTGGCTGGTGGACCATCTGGCATGGTGGTTGTGATGTCTAGCCACAGTTGCAGAAGCTGTGATTACTGTGGTGGCTGTGATGGGCCACCCACATGGAGGTGATGTTTTTGGCATGCTCCTTGGTGCTGGTGGTGTGCCTGGTTGTGGGCGGGTGGGGGGTCTGGTCCCTGTAGAGCCTAAATTTTTGTTCAGCAGCCATTGTTTGCATGCTGCCCTACACCAGCCCTGCCTAGGTGTTTGGTGCTGTAGAGATTGAGAGGGCCCGGTCCTGCCCTGGGGCAGCTTACATTCCAGGATAATTTCCACATGATGAAGTCAGTGCTATGTCAAAGCTAGACACAGAGGAAAAGCAGTTGGTCCTTCCTACGGGGTCAAGATAAGCTTCTTCTTCTTTTTTTTTTTTTAAAGATGACTGGTAAGGGGATCTTAACCCTTGACTTTGTGTTGTCAGCACCACGCTCAGCCAGTGAGCTAACTGGCCATCCCTATATGGGATCCGAACCCATGGCCTTGGTGTTATCAGCACCTCACTCTCCCGAGTGAGCCACGGGCCAGCCCAATGATGAGCTTCTGAGCAAAATCTTAAAGGATTGGGAGGAGTTAGCCTAAGAAGAGGGTGGGGCAGGGCTTGGCCAGTCAGGGGATGAGCAGGTACCCAAAGTACAGGAGCACAAGCAATTTGGTACCACTAGGATCAAGAAGTGTCTCTGTGAGGTGGAGTGGTGAACCCCTGGGTCCCATGCTATGTGGACCTTGGATACGGTTCTTTAGGTCTTACCTGAAGTCCATGGGATTTCTGGGGAAAGATTTACTTTGTGCCTTACTTTTAATAATATTATAAAAACACATGAGCTAGATAATTGTGGTTGTGTCATCTGGGTGGTACATTATAATCGATAGTACCACATGATTTCGGTGTCTGCATTTGCCTTGGTGTTTGAGTTGGCACCAAGCAGTGCTGCTTGAATTGTCTCAGCTAATGAGAAAAGAACAGAGGAGGACTTAATATGTAAATGATGCGTTTGCGCCTAGAGGAGGCCAAATGTCTTCCCAGCAGGCTGAATGAACAAAGGGTTAGCAGACGTTCTAATAGGGAAAAGTGGGAGAAGTGAGTCATCACACAGCGTGCCAAACGCCAAGACCCTGTGTTGGCGCAATCAGTTCCGTGATCACATTTTGTGCAGCTATTAGTTTCAGTAAACATCATCTGTCACTATAAATTAATGTTTTTATTTTAAAATGTATTCATTTTATAGTTTTGTTTCCGTTTAATTGGTAAATTGCCATTGCTTTTATAGTTTTATATGCCATAGATATATATTTATGCCTAGTTTTATGTCCATATCTATTTAAATGACATAATAGTACAAATAAATGATCATCACTGGGGTACAGAGATTTTATTTTCCTTTCAGGGGATCCTCTGAAGAGTTTTAAGTTACATAATCAGATTGGCATTTTCAACAGAGCATCCTGGCAGAATGGAATACGGATTGGAAAAGAACAAGATTAGACTATCTAAGAGGCTGATGAGGGCCTAAGCCAGGTCTGTGTAGAGTTGTCCAGGAGAGGACGGATTTGAGAAATGTTTAAGAGGTGGAGCTGATAGGATTTGGTAACTGACTGGGTGTAGGAGATGAGGGAGAAGAAAGCATGGGCCAACACCCTGGTTTCTGCTTGGGTGTAATTGTATATATTGTGGTGGTGTTAACTAAAGCAAGAAACAGAAAGAAAAGGGGAGTGAAAGGCAGCAGATGTTGAGGCAAAGAATTCCATTTTGGACATGCTACATTTGAGAAGCCCGGGTGACGTCTAGGCAGAAATGCTCAGCGGGCAGTTGGACCTATGACCTTGAAGTTTGAGCCAGAGGTTGGGGCTGGCGGTGAAGTTCTGGAAACAGTCAGCATTTAGGTGGTGGTTAAGGCAAGGAGAGAAGCCAAAACTGAAACCTAGGACGTATGTGTAGGACACACAAGCAGTGGACCAGTGTTTGGAGAACACTAAAAGTGGGTTTGCAGAGGGAGGCCCAGAAATGAGTTTGAAAAGGAACAGTCTTAAGGAATGGGAGAGCTAGAAAGGGATGGATCTCAGCAGCCGATGGAACAAAGGGTTGTCAATGATGTCGCATGCAGAGGAGAGGTTCAATAAGACAAGGACCAAAATGTAGTCACTGGATTTAGTAATATGGAAGTCATGGAAAAAACATGGCACCACTCCTCTTCCTAAGCCCCCAGCACAACTTTAGAATTCTTCTCAACTATCTGCTTCCTAGCTGTGGCTCCAGTGAATTAATTGGAGTTTGCACAGGAGCTGACACCTGCCTGACCTTCCTTGTTTGGTACAGGTGGGAGGGGTTACATCATTGGGCAGGGAACAATACATTCTTGGGACTGAAAGAAAGGACTGGAGCAGGGGAAGGTCCCTAGTAGGAACCGTTGTAGCTTGCCAAAAGGAAGGGAGCAGAATATGGGTAGGAGAGAAGATTTAGAATAGATGCTGAGAGTTGAGCCAGGACTAGCAAAAGCCTTGTGGGGACCCAGATGATGTTGGGGGGTGTTTTATGATAATAACAAGTCCTGCAGTTGTGGGATTTTCTTCAACAGTCCACAGCAAGTTGGGGGTAGGAAAAGTGAGTGTGATTGACACAGAGTTGATACACAGGTTTTGCCATTCTTGGTGACCCAGACCAACCTACTGTCCTCAGGGACCTTTGAGTGTGCAATTGAAAAATAAATGGGTTGGATGGCATGATATATCTGGCTCCATTTCTTAAGTTCCCGGCCATAGTCCATGGTGACGGTGCTGTGTGGGTCTCATGACATTAGGATGCCTAAAGACCAATCTCACCCATTGCGTGCTTTCCTCTGGCTGCATGCCCCCTGGCAATTATTGCTGTGCTCACTCTGTTGTCCCCTGGTGGTTGCCCTGCCTGGTCTGAGCCTCTATAATGTTTAGGACAAAACAATGAAAGAATCACCAACAGTGATTAATTAGCTATAGTATTAACATTCCAAACGAAATGACAGCTGTCAGCTCGTGACCAGAGGGGAGTCCTATAAAAGTCATTCATCCCTGAGTGATGCCTATCCTGATGCCTGGAATGTTCTCTTCCCCCCTTTCCTCAAAACCTTCTAAAGAGCTCTCTACTCTTCTTGCTTCCTTTTTCTTTACCTATTTCAATTTCCTCCCTCCATTCTCACCTGGCCATCTTATGAATTTAAAGTATCTTTTCAATATTGTATTAGTGAGGTAGTCCTTGTTCCTAATTTTAAAACAGGAAAGTCCAAATAACAAATAGCAAATGAGCATTTATTTAAAATGAGCATCTATGTAAAGATGTACCAGAGAAGACAGTAGTGACCTACCGGTTTACTCTTACTAATAAAAATAGCTAAAGATGGGGAAGGCTCACAGCTGCTAAGGCTCCAGGAGGACCTGTTCTTTGCAGTTGGCATTGTAGGCCAGCACTTGAGCAGAGACTATGGAGCCCTAACTCTGCCACTTGCCAGGCATGTGATCTTGAGCAGGTTATTTTATCTCTCTATGCCTTAACATCCTCATCTGTAAAATGGGATGACCATAGTGCCTACCTCCTAAAGCTGTTGTATTAGTTGAGCTGATGTACACGAAACACTTAGGACATGTCTGGCTCATAGTGAGTAGTGTGCAAAAGTGACTTTTAAAAAATATTATAATCCTTTTGGAGGACAGTTGGGCAATATGTATCTAAAGCCCTTAAAATACCATAATTTTTGACCCAGTAATTCCACTCCTGAGAATTTTTATCAAGGAATTAATACAAAGAAAAAAAGAAATATTATAACTACAAACAAAGGTTTTGAAACAATTTTATTTATAAAGCAAACAGCAAGAAACACCCTAAAAGATCACCAAAAACGTAATTGTTAAATATACGCTGAATCAACATGACAGAATATTTGCCATGGTTAAGATGATCAGCTGTAGCTGTGAATACATGGTGAAGTGTTTATGAAGTAAGATTCGATGGATAAAAGTGACCGCAGAATTGTATATGCGTTATGGTAACTTTATAAATAATTGGCACATATTGCCTGGCTTTCTGAGTTTCAGGATTAGAGGTGACTTCTCAAGATTTACTTTTAGGTATTTTAAAGTAAGTTGGTTGCTAAACAAAACTTATGTTTAAATTAGATGTTGAAGAATTATGAAGAAACCTGGCATCTCAAGTGCTGTGTACTCAGCCCCCTGCAGGATAGCCAGGCCCCTGCACAGCCCAACCAGCCATCTGCAGGGCGGCCTCTCCCGGCCACTCCTCCACTGCCCCGTCTCACCTGTGACTTCCCTCAGGCTGTCTGTGACACTTCACAGATGAAAGCGTCATAAGGGCAGGGTACTCTGCTCCTCAGCACCTGGCAGCACAGTATTTGGCACATGTTAGGCATTTAATAAATGTTTGCTGAATTATATATGTGTGTGTGTCTACGCACATACATACATACATATATATATATATAAAACGTGTATGGTGCTTGAATTTTTTCTCCCCTCTCCGGGTCAGGGTCTCATTAGGGAATAAAAGGGAGAAGGTGGGGATTATTCTCACTGCCACCAACAATTCGGGGCAGCAAATACTATGCTTTTGTTTTTGTTTTTAAATCTCTAAGGCCTCTTCCACATGGTAATCAGTGGTCTAGTGACCAAACACCTTCCCATCTAACAAGCATTAGATACTGCACTACCTTGAGTACACCAGCTTTATGGGGACACAATATCAATGCACATGTACAATGAGAGGACAGCACCGGACAATATGTAATCAAGCGCCAAAATGCACATGAAAAGGAAAATGCTTACTACTATGGTCATATTAAAAATCACACAAGAATAACTTTAAAAATTTTCCTCTCAACATATACCCTTATTTCTAAGGAATTTTAAATACCTCTTAAACTCTAGCTGAATGATTATAGTGATATGAACATGAACTGATAATTAGAAAATTTATATTCTAAATTCGGCTCTTCCATATGTATGATTTTGAACAAGTCCCTTCCTCTCTCTAGGCTGTAAAATTAGGGGGATTGAACATGATGATTTCAAAGGTGCCTTCTGGCTCTTAACAGTGTAAGATTCACGTTCCTGGGAGTCTGATTCCTTAAAGTTCTCGAAGCCTATGAGTGGGTCTATTTTGTGTCTCTGGTACGATAGAGCTGAGGCCCGAGGAGCAGGGGTGTTGGTGAGTTGGTGGCTGACTTTGCTGCATCTTGTCCTGGTTTCCACTGCTCCTGAAAGAAGGCTGAGTATCCATACCATGCTATTCCCAGGTGAGGCTGACAGTCACAGATAGCCAGATGGTGTGATGTCTGAAGGTGATGGCTGAACCGGATTGTACCAGAAACTGACAACCTGCAGTCCTTTGGTGGACGTCCATGATTTGCTAAGGGGGGGTTCTCATAAATGTTTTCAACCTGTGACTCCCTTCCTCCTCTAAGAGGCTCCCAGGTTGCTCATCACCTCATTCTCACAAACAGCCCTCTCCCCACCCAGCCTAAAGAGCTCCGGACCCTTCTGACTGCTGGTACTGACTCTGGCCACCAGAGGGCACTCTTCCAATGTGGAGACCAACAGTTCCCTGCGTTGGAGGAGCCAGGGTCCCATCTTTGCCAGAACTTCTGGATTCGCTGAAGCCATTCTCTACTTAAGTGGTTCTCAACTGGGGGCGATTTCCCCCCTCTGCCCATGAGATACCTTAATAAAGTCTGAAGACATTTTTGGTTGTCACAGCTGGATGGGGGAAGGTGCTACTGGTATTTACTATGTAGAGTCCCTGGGTGCTGCTAAACATCAGGGAATGCACAGAACAACTCCTCACAACAAGGAATTATGCAGCCAAAACTGTCAATAGTGCCCAGGTTGAGAAGGTTGGCTCAACTTGAATCTGTTGCCTAGGATGCAGAGTGTACCACCAGGAAGTTTAAGTCCTCTGGAGATGAGCTTTTAGTCTCTTGCGTTCATCTACTCCAAAGGGAAATTTTAGAATAGTGACCTCAAAGTATTTTTCATTGCCTGAAATGTGGGGGTCATAGTCACCAAAAACCACTGAAGAGGAGGTGGGGTTAGGCGGAGAGCACAGGAGAGTTTCCATTACAGAGAAAAACCCCGTCCCTGTGGCTGGCCTCTGAACAGGGCCCAAGCCCCATGGCAGCACCATCCAGTTCCTTGTGCTAGAGCAAACAACACTAGTTCTTTGTCTCCCCAAACTGGGCAGGGTGATGGGAAAGCCCCTAGGGGTACGTCCTTCCTGCAGGGCTGGGGATAGGCCTGAAGCTTTGGGGGCAAAGTGAGAAGCATTTTCATTGTAGCCCTGGGAACTCTTGGGAGAAAGACTCTGGGGTCCTCAATTTTTTTTGCATCTGGGCTGAGGGAGGGAGACTGAGATAAAAAACTCTCATTGGTCCTTTCTCCTGGCCTAAGTCTGGCTTGGAAACCCAGGGGCTGGGTTCCTTGCCCATCTCAACCTTTCTGTGGAGGGAGGTGCATCTGGGCTGAGGGAGGGAGACTGAGATAAAAAACTCTCATTGGTCCTTTCTCCTGGCCTAGGTCTGGCTTGGAAACCCAGGGGCTGGGTTCCTTGCCCATCTCAACCTTTCTGTGGAGGGAGGGCCTACCCTTGCCTTGCCTGGGTCTCTCCTTCCCCATTCCAGTCGTGTGGTAATACTTCTGCCACAAAGAAGGATTAAGAGGCTGCAGAACACCAGTGCTCAGGAGCCTCCTAGAGGGGCACGCATACCTAGTCTTTGGATTGAGGGACAGAGACAAGCCATGGGCAAACGGGTCTTCTGAGCTCCTTACTTCATGCTCCATGTCATAGAAAGGAAGTAGAGACCAATCCTAAGTGTGTAACTGGAGGCCTGGAGATAGGAGAGCAGTTGCCTTGGTTGTGGGAGTAAACCTCTCTATTGGCATGTCCTTGGCTGAGCAAAAGACTCTCTCTCTCACCTGTCCGTCCATTCCCCCAGACACCTGATGCTTCAAGTCTGCTCTGCTTGTCATTCTTAGGGCCTGCGGAGCAGAGGAAGAAGGATATCTGCCAATGCCCTCCTTTCTTATCCAACCCCTTAGAATTCTGCTCAAAGGTCCTCCACAAGAATCTGAGGTTACCCTGTAAAGACCCCTACTCTGTTCTGAAGTTCTTTCCTTGAGTCTTGTTTCCTACCATGATATCTGCCAATGCCCTCCTTTCTTATCCAACCCCTTAGAATTCTGCTCAAAGGTCCTCCACAAGAATCTGAGATTACCCTGTAAAGACCCCTACTCTGTTCTGAAGTTCTTTCCTTGAGTCTTGTTTCCTACCATTTCTTTCAGCTTTTCTCTTTTGGAGGTGATGGCAGGAGGAAGGAGACTGGCTGGTCTGATTTCCAGTTCTACTCCAGGCCTCAGGCCCTCCCCCAACACCCCCGTGCCCTTTTCTTGTCGGGTCTCTTGGGTGGGATTTACAGCCACACCAGATCAGAACGCAGAAGTGCAGCAGGGGCCTGGGGCCCACCAGAGGGAAGTGATTGCCCAAGAGGGCAGTTTGCCAAATGCATTTTATTCATGGGCAGTGGAGTATTACAGAGCTGAGGAGGCCAGGCCCTTCCTACCCCACCTGCCTGGGTCTTAGGGAAATGGAGATAGAAGGAAGTGCCTGCATGGGACTGGAGTTTCCAGGGTCTCAGAAATAAGAGGGATGGGAGAGAAATGCACAAAGGGGCAGGAGAGGGACTGGAGACTCTAGCCTGGATTAGGGAGATGGGCCCCAGGGAAGAAAGGGAACAAAACAACCTGAGACTCTGTGGATGAAACAACCCCTGCCTCCTCCCCAGCAAACCCCTTTATTTTCCCCTCATGTGGGCAGATATGGGGGTGCTTCAAATGATGCAAAGCTTAGCCTCATTTACCTAAAAAAATGTTGAGATTAAGAATGTAATCTTAGTTGGATTAGTAATTTGGTGGGAGAGGAGGGAGTACACTGCCTCAGTTTTCCCCGTTTCCACATTTGTTTCTTCCCTGCAATGCCCACCCCCACCCCCTACCCCTGCACCTTGGGTTTAACCCCACCCCTTCAAATCCTTCTGCAATTTCAGCCCATGTCCAGCCAGGGGAAGGTACAAAACCAGAGGGAGGTGGGCAAGAGAAGACAGGGAGTTTGGAGGACCCCTCCCTGCTTTACATCTTTCTCTCCAACTAAGGAGGGTCCAAGGGCCACATTGCTTTGAGAGTCCCCAGATTGGGGGACACAGGGCTTTCCTCCCCAGTGTTGAGTCCATGGGCCTGTGAGAAGCCACCCATGGGATCCAGGCACCCCTTTGCCCTCATCAAGGGATCAGGCTTTACCTCCAGCCCCTTGGGCTTAAGGGACAAGAGCTCAAGCCTCTCAGTCCCACCCTGTCCCAGCCTAGCCAGTTGGGGAAGCCCTGGAAAATGCAGGGTCCCCAGGGGGCACACAGGTCCTGGGAGCAGGGTGTCTGGCTTGGAGGACCCTGGGAGCTGCTGCTCTGAGGGGAGAGGAGGCAAGAAGGGTCCTGGGAGGTGGGTCCAGTCAGAGGGAAGAGAGGGTGGGAGGGGAGGGGTGAAGGAGGCAAAACTGGGCAGCTCGCCTCGAAGGCTCCCAAAACGGCAGCAGGGGCCGGGCTGGCAGGGGCCTGGAGCAGAGCCAAGTCCTGGAGAAAGAGGAAGAGAAAGAGAAAGAGAGAAAAGGTCAACAGAAGTATTCTATAACACCAACAATGACAAAACATGTACAGCATGTTCTGTTATATTTTAATATATCTTTATATTAAAAGTACAGCTGTAATATTTCAAGATGTATATTAATATGTGAACTTATAGAGATTTTCTGTTTTTATCAAGCTATGATCCATGACATAAAATATATTGCAATAAACAGAAAAAAAAGGTCAAGAGTGAGCCCCCATCTCTCCAAGCTGCCCCTTGCTCCTCCCATTAATCATTCCTTTTTACCTCTTTCTTGAACATTTCTCTTCCTTTCACCACCTCCCTTCCTTTTTTGCTTTTCTTCAGGTCTCATCATAAATGTCATCTCTTTGGGGAAGCCTCCCAATACTCCCAGCCTAGGTGAGAACCACTCTCCACCTGCCTGTCCTCGCTCCAGGGCACGTAGCTCAATTAGAGTCATGTACTCATTTATGTGCTGATTTCATATCTGTGTCCTGGCCTCTGTGGGGGCAGTAACTGTATCTGTTTTATTCTCCCCTGAGTCCAGCCCAGCCTGGCACATATTAAGTGCTCAATAAAAACACGTTGAATGAATAAATGAAGTGTATTCTTTGCCATACTGAATGGATCCATTCTCCACTCTCCCTGCCCCTGCAGCCAAGGCCTCTAGTTCTAGCTGGGCAAAGAATTTGTTGTGTGGCCTTGGGCTTGTTGTTTAAATTTGCAGGCCTCTGTTTCTTCACCCATAAAATCCCCTCTCCTAGCTGAGATCAAGTGTCATCATTGGTAAGAAGGGACCTGCGGAATTCATGGCTTTGAGGCCCAGGGCAGATATAGGGTGAGCCGCAGGCTTCCTCTCTGTCTGGCTCTGGCCCATAACTCTCCTCCTCCAAGAAAACTTCCCTCTTCCCATTCTTTCCACATCCACCCTCTTTCCCTCTCCTACACTGCCAGGATCCTACAATAGGGACTCCCAGCCTAAGGTCCTTGGAGATGATTATATAGAACTTCACACCATTTTATATATCTCAAAAAGCCTAAAGTCCATAAAACCTGGAAAAACAAACTAATTACTACTTGATACATCCAGTTTATTTGATAGGAGCACTATTTCTGAAGTCGGATCTAGGAAGGGAGAGAACAGTAACAATGATCTTCCGTGAGGAAAAGCGTGGAGACTCTGCCAGAGCGCACCCTTTTTCTGGGTCGTTGTCCTTTTCCTTGGGTCCTTGATGAGGTGAAGACCGATGTTTTCCCCTGGCAGTGCTGTGTCCCTGGAGCTCCTGAGGTCAGGGCTGTGTCTCCCTTCACAGCACGGTGGGCATGAGGAGGAGATGTTTCTAAGCGTCCTCCTATCGCTCTCCCACCCCCTTTCTGACACCAGCCCTGCGGCTGCCTGACTCTGGCTCCTTAGTCCCAGCACTCCTGTGCCTGGAAGCAGCTTCCTCTCTTCCTCGGAGTGAGGTTGCAGGTGACGGGCTGGCACAGCCTTTAGAATCCCAATCCAGAAGTGGGACATGTGGTTGCTACTAACCTTCTGGTGGCCTAAACCTACTTAACATGTAGGGCCCAAGAATAGGCAGGGCATGTGTGTGCACCTGCGGTGGGCGAGGGAGGTGCAAAATGGCCCACTTCAAGCTGGGGGTTGGGAGGGAACGCTTCCCCCCCACCCCCCATAGTTTCCCAAAGAGAGACGCTCTGTGCCCAAGGCATTCCCAGAGCTGGGAGGAGGTGGGTGGGGGTGGAGGAACAGGGAGGGCTGTTCAGGTGCTGTTTAGCTCCAGGCTGCCAGACCGGTGGCCCAGCGAGTCCCAGCAGGCCCTGGGCTGCCCCACACCCACGGCCTCAGCTGCATTCATCGGGGTACAGAGTCTGGGTCCCCAGCTGCACCAGGGTGGAGTGAAGGCCAAGGGTCCCTTACTCCACGAAATTGTCTGGAGTGCAAGGGTAGTTCCTGGACCTTTGCACAAGAGCCTCAGGTTGGTCAGGTGTCTCTTTGATCTTCTTCACAGAAAATCTAATTTTGTCACTTCCCACCTTATGGCACATGTAAGAGCTGACGTCTGCCTACATTTTCATCCTCTTTTCCAATGCCAGCATGTATGACACCACACTGGCCTCCTCTCAGTTCCTCTTCCCTGTCTCAGGGCCTTTGCACACACTGTTCTCTCTGCTTGCCAGGCTCTCCCTCTGAGCTGACACCCATGTACACTTTGGGTCCCAGCTCCAATGTCACTTTGTCGAGGAAGTCTTCCCTGATGCCCTCAGTGCCCTAAACTTCTCCTCTGTTGCAGTTCATGCAGTTATAGTTACATGTCTATTATTAATTGAATGTCCACATCTCCCCAGTTGCCTTCAAGCCCTGTGAAGGCAGTCTTGCTCATACTGGCACCCCCAGCCCCTAGGACAGTACCTGGCACATTAAACAGGAGGTCATTAAACATCTGATGAAAGAAGAAATGAATGAGTGAGCGAACTTTATCTTCCCAATCTCCAGCTGAGCCTCCTTCTTTGCACTGTGGCCCTTGTTGTGGTTCTGGCCCCGTCATCTGCCTACATTATCTTCAAAAGTCTTACGTCTCCTCCAACCCGAACTCCATACACAACCTGAGTAACCTTTATAAAATGAAAATCTGAATATGTCTCTTCCTCCTGGTCCCCTCCTGACCACAGGATAAAGTCCAACCCCCTTAGAATGGCTCCGAGGCTTTCCGTAACCAGACACCAGTTTGCCTCGCCACCCCATCTCTCACCCTGCCTGCTGGTTCCCATCCCTTCACATCCTCTCTGACCTCTGACCAAGGCAAGTGACCAGCAGTTCTCCAGATCTGCTACACTTGCTCACAGCTTTTTGCTTTACAAATGCTATTCCCTCTGCCTAGGTGTCTTTCTCTACCTTCTTCACCTGCTCAGGTGTGGCTCCCTCTGGCAAGCCCCAGCTTCTTCTCTGTGCCTGTAGCACCTTGTACTTACTTGAGTCTCAGCATGGTCACTGGCAGTCCCCCCCATCTCTGCTCTCCACTAGGCTCTGAGCCTGTTGAGGGCCACTTTTCATCTCTGTACCCCCACACCTACTAAATAGCTGGTGCTCAATAAATGTTGAATGAATGAATGACTGGTATATTATCCCTTGTCTCATGCCCCCTCAGCCATGCATTCAGCCAGGAGGGCCCTCCCCTCCTCCGGCTGAGACCCTTGGACCCTCCCCAGTCCTGAACACTCACGGTGGCTGCTGCCGCTGCTCCCTTTCTTCTCCGCAGAGGTCCCTGGTGGCCCTTGGGGGGCCCGCTGCCCGGCCAGCTGCTCCACCATGGCCTGATGGGTAAACAGCATGCTGTGCAGGAGCTGAGGAGGGAGGAGAAGTAGGTGTGGGGGTGGGATGGGCTCTCCCTGGCATATATTCCTCCAGCACATACTGGTACCACCACCCAGTTGTTAAAACAAGGAAATACTCTCATACTCGTTCATCAATAACCACTACCACATGCTGCCTGCAGTCTCAGACGACCCGAACCTTCTCGTAAGACCCCCACACCCTTTTCCATGATCCACCACTAAAGAAATGGTGCCAAGCACAGAAGTCACCCTTTCTCATAGGTGGGTGCTGTACCATATGGACTGTTAAATACTCTTGCTCCTGGGCCACTCTGGGACTAGGATGCAGGGGGAGAAGAATATTGAAGGCTGATGGGTCCCTGAGGCAGAGAGGAGGGCTGAGGGCCTCCTGGGAAGAGGGGCAGGGCCTGGTGAGGCCCTGGGGACAGCGGCTGCCTTCATGCCTACCTCACTCTGCATACCCAAGGGCACCAGGGCTGGACGACACAGGGCTGGGGCCCCCAGCAGCAAGTGGGGGGACAGTGGTGCCCGCACTTCCCACAGAGGATAGTTGATTATGATGAGCTTGCTGAAGTTGAACTTGTAAGTGAACCTTTTGCCTTTGGTCTTGTGCAGGATCCTCTTATTGTAGTAATACCTAGAGAATCCGAGGTTGAAAATAGAGCTGACCCAGTGGGCAGAGAATGAAGTCGGTGACCCAGCCACACCCCCCTCCCCAGCAAGGACAAGCCCAAGCTGTTCCTGGAGAACCACTAGGCATCTTGCCACATGCAAGGACATTTCCCAAGCCTTGAAGTGGTGGGAATTGGACAGAGGTGCCAGAAGTCACAGCCCCTTCTTGAACTCTACCCTTGCTGGCCACGTTGGCAGCCTCCTCTCACCTGAGGGCCCGGCTCAGCTTGTCATAGTTCATCTGTGGTTTGCATTTCCTGCGGCCCCAGAGGCGGGCCACCTCATCTGGATCCTTGATGACAAACTCTCCGTACTCTCCCTGCTGCCAGGCGATGACATGGCGGAACTCTTCCTTCTGCAGCAACTCCAGGATGAAGTGCCACAGCTGGATCTGCCGGGAGCCTGGGGATGACTCAGCTTTGTAGGCCCAGTCAGGGAAGGCCAGGCCTGGTGTGGGGAGGGGAGTGTGAGGGCTACCCCACTGCTCTGGAGGCCCTCCCCGAGGCCCCACAGGAGCATGGGGAGACCTGGTAAAGATGCTCCTACCTCAGTTTAGGAAAATGGGCTGGGGAATGGTGGGTGAGGTGTGCAGAGGTAAGAGATTCCAAGGGAAGACTGTTCCCTGGAGGAAGCTGATAGAATCCCTATGGCTTGTCCTGGTGCCTGCCGAATCCAATGGTGTTTCCTGGTCTTAAGGATCTGAGACCTCAGAGCAGATTTAGGATCTGGCAAGAAGAGAATGATAAAACCCTTCACTTATCAGACACACAGTGTGCCTTGTGCCGAGCTAAGGGATTGAAATTGACATACACTGAAACCTCACAGGGGTAGCAGAGGAGGTGGAGGAGGAGTTGTGCAACTTCCCTAAGGTTGTACAGCTCTTAAGGGAAAGAATGGAAAGCAAGGCCTTGAATCAAGATTTATAATATTCAGCCACCTAGGTAGTTTCCCAACATTCTCTCCCCTACCTGCAAAGAGAAGAAAACCCCAAAATACAAAACCCAAGTGGTATCAATAGGTGAGGTCAAGTTTCCAGAATGCCAGCAGCCTCCTCCCCAGCCTCTCTGAGTCTGTGACAGTCCCTCGTGGATCCTCCATTCTCTGAGGAGCTTGCCCGTTCTGGGTGTGGAAACCCTCGCTGCTGACAAGTCCTGCCAAATGTCTCCTCTCAAGTTCTTCCTTTTCTGCCTGAGCCCCTGAGCTGACTGGGGAATTCAGAGAGGAGCAGATTTCAATTTTCTACTTTCAAGTCCAAGAACTGTTCTTGGTGCTTAACCTTAATTCCTCATGCTTCACTTTAATCCATACTCTGATGGTGATGGTCCCAAGGCTGGGGGAGGTAGTCCCCTCTGTTCCCCCTCCCTGTCCTCCAGGCCCCCTGTCCTTCCCCTTTGTGCTGTGGGCTAAACACAAAGCTTGGGGAAGCTCTAACCATGGCTCTGCAGAGCTCCTACAGCCCCTGTAGCCCCCACTGCAGGACCAGGGCAGTGGCCCTAGAGGAGGATGAGTATGGAGAACCATAAATAAAAAGAATCATAACCCAATCTTGAATGATGAGCAGCTTCCCTTAAGCACTTGGTATTCCTTGAAGGGTTATAGCAGCAATCCATTATTATTGTCATCATCACCACCATTCTGATTACTAATAATATGATCAATCCCCCTGGCAATATAAGTGTTTATTACAACTCATGTAGGTTCTAGGTCATTATTTAATAAAAGCAATATAGATAACAATGATAACAATAGGAATAAGCCTTAAGCGAGGGCTTGGATCCAAAGGAAATGTCTGAAGCAAATTTTACCTTCTGCAGATTTTAGTTAATAAGAATTAGTCCCTGTCACACACCCAGCACTGGGCTTGACATTTTTTTCCATATGTTACTTCACTGACTCTTCTTCACAAGAACCCTTCGAGGTAGGTCTTATCTCCATTTTGCAAGCCGAGGAAATTGAGGCTCAAAAAGATTATGAAACTTGCGTAAGATCCTGGCCAAGTGGTGGAGCTGGATGGGAACAGGTCTGTCTGACTGCAGGTTGTGAGCTGTAATCAGTCAATCAGGGCAGAAAAGTTTAGGACGAAACTTCGGAGCAGAGGCAAGGCTGGCAGGAGGTGCTGGGCCCTGAAGGCAGCACTGCAGTCTAAACCTGTGATGGGGACTCTTTGCCAGAAAAACTATCAGTGGAGGCCCCAGGAAGACAGAGGACAGCCAGCCAGACGGGCCGAGAGCAATACAGAAAGGGTGAGAAAGACAGGACATATACAATATGGGAAAAAAGTCAGAGAGTTCAAGACCAATGTTGAAAATATGCAAAGTCACTTTGTTGTTGGGGCCTTCTAAGTGGCTGAAGGGGATTGACTGCATAATCTGATTGGACGAAACCAAGGTTTTCAGTGACTGCTTGATGGATTCAGTGGGGAAATAGGACTGTTTATAAACTAGCAGGCAGCAGGAAGATACAGACCATGAGAGTCAGAGAGAGAGAGAGAGAGAGAGTGAATCAGAGAGGGAAACAGCGCTGCAGAAGTCAGGTGCCGTGGACTCAGCTGAAGTCTGGAAGACGGCCCAGGGGACTGAAAGATCAGAGTGGAGAAGCCAGCCCAGAGGAGAGAAAGAGCTGGGAGAGAACCCCCTCTCTGCTGCTTGTTAGCCTTGAACAAACTGCGCATCCGCTACCCCTCCGCCAGATCCCCAATCTGATTAGAAGTCTCTGGTCTCTCCTCTTGTTCTCAGCCCCAAGTGGATGCTGCTTGTTAGCCTTGAACAAACTGCGCATCCGCTACCCCTCTGCCAGATCCCCAATCTGATTAGAAGTCTCTGGTCTCTCCTCTTGTTCTCAGCCCCAAGTGGAAAGTGGCTAATCCTGAGACCTCCCTTAACACTATGAGTTAAAGCTGCTTAGGGAGCAGCAAGAGCAAGAGGGGCTGGGAACCTGGGAAGCGCAAAGCCAGCTACCTTTTCCTTGGGGAATTTGGGGGAAGGGCCCTTTCTTCCCCTCCCCTCAGCCTCCCCTCCATCTCCAATGACCAAAGGACATGGTAGCAGAGGCCCCAAAGGCGTCTTGATGCTGGGTGCTGGCTGAGCCCCGTCTCTCCTGCAGCCTCAGCTCTTCCTCCCCAGTCAGGCCCCACACTTGAGAAATGCTTCCCCAATGGGTCCCCAGCAGCCCTGCTTCTCCTTCTCCCTCCCCAGGATCCCTCTTGACTGCTCCCACTGCCCAGTCCCCTCACCCAGTCTCAGACCTCTGCCCAGTCCCTCCTCCCAGCCCTCACCCCTTGCAGACGCCTCTGACTGTTGTCTCTGTGGTCCCCGGGGACCGTGGGATTTAAAAGGTTTGTGTAACTCTGTGCAGCAGAAATCCAAACCCAGACACCCCCAGGCCCCACCCCCAGACCTGTCACAAAGGGCAGTTGAAGGTCAGGGGGAAAGTCACACCTCACACAGACCCTCAGGGACCCAGGGGCTGGGGGATGGGGTGGGGTGTCAGGAGGCCGGCTTCCAGCTCCGCACCCATCCCTCTGTGTGTCCGGCCCCTGTAGGTCACTGGTTCACTCTGTTTGACCTTTTTATCTTTCTTTAGCTGATTTGCCCTTCATTACTCTTTGTTCCTCTTCCCTCTCACTGATTCTCTTTCCACTTCCATCCACCAACCTTGCCCACTGCCGTGCATTCTGCCCATGTTTTCCCACTCTTTTCTCTCTTCTCCATTGTCCACCTTTTTCTGTCTCAGTTTCTCTTGGTCTCTCCATTTCTGTCTTTCCTTCCTGTGTCTGCAGATCGCATGTCCTCTCTCTGTTGCTGTCCCTGTCTGGTCTCCCTGGGGATGCCTGTTTCCCTCCTCTAGAGTGTTGTCTCTGTCTCACCACTTTTCACCCAGCCCAGACCTCTGTTTCGCTACCTCTGTTACTGTCTCTCATTGTCACTTTCTCTTTTCTTGCCTCTCTTTTTCTTTCCTCTCCTGCTCCTGTCTCCCACCCGTTCTTCAGAGTTGGAAGCTGAACACGGGCCTCCTAGCTTAGCCTCACCTTCACTTCCCTACTTCCTCCCTGAATCCCTCCAGTACCCCTTGCCTTTCCCCCAGTGGCAACCTCAGGTTGTTTCCTTTCACCCCATTCCCATCAGCTGTGACCCAGGGGAGCCTCCTGACTGGACACCCCCATCCTTCCCTTTGTCCCTCGAACCAGGGACAAGAAATCCCCTCCCAGAAGGTGCTGAGGTGGCCAAGGAGCCAGGCCAGAGGGAGAGGAAGTGAAAGCTGCTAGCAATCAGCTGAGCTGGGTGAGTTGGCAGGGCTGGTGTGGCGCTGAGTACAGGGAGCAGGAATGCAGTGGGTAGCCTCAGCAGCAGGCATCTGAGGTGGCTCTCACTAGCCAGGGGCCTCTGACACCTTCTGACTCAATCCCCAGCCCTCAATCCCCATGTCTACTCTCAGCCTCAACCTCGACCCCAATTTTAGCGTGAACCCTTCAACTTCCACACAGTCCCAAGCTCAACAGAGGGCTCAAACCATGTGTCCTGGTCCCTATGCCCAGTGGGGCCCACTGCCCTTGGGCAGGGCCAGAAAGGGGCTTGGAGTGGAGTGGTGGCGACACCACACTCTTCCCAGCCCTTCTCCTCTAGTCTCCATTGGGAAGGGGCTGGGAGAGGAGTAGTTCTTCTCTTTGCCATGGGAGCATCGTCTCCCTGCGCCTCTCCAGCCTGCAAGCCTGCATCTGCCCTCACCATCACAAGGTCTCTCGTGGTCAGGGGACCAGGCTCTCAGACTTGGGACTTCTTGGTCCTAATTCTTTGAGAAAGACCTCAAGAGTCTGAGGAAGAAAGCAAGGCAGGTGGATAGGACAGAATCCCTTCACCCTATCAGAGGTTTCAATTCACTTCACCCCAACCTAGCTCAGCGGGGAGCACAACCCTAGCTCTCCCCGTCCTGGTACCCCTTTGCTGCTCCTGCTCCTTCCCATCCCCATACAGGATGCCCACACTGTCCCCCACCACCCCCTGCCTGCAGCTGATGGTCAACCCTCACCCACTGCTCTTCAACCTCAGCCACACAGATGCAGCAGTGAGCTTGCTGGGATGCAGAACGCCCTCTGTGCACAGACCACAGGACAGGGAGATGGCTGAGAACATCATTCATTCAGCCCCCAGAATCCAACTGCACCCATTAGTCCCAGGAGTCGTATCTGCCCCCAAGAGCAAACATCTGGCCCCAGCTGTGCCCATCTGGGGAGAAGAGCCTACAGCCATGCTGGACCTGCTGTCTTTCTGATGTCCTCCCGCAGGTGCCAAGGCTCTCTCTGCCCAAGTGCCTAACACCTGGCTCTGTGGCTGTCCCCCAGCTGGAAGAGCGCTGCTACCTCTCAGGTTGCTCAGTGCAGCCCTTGAGCTCCCATCTCCACCTGGTGCTGGGGTCTTCTACTTTTCCCCTTCCCAACCCAATTGCCCCACAACTGGCTCCACAGTTGGGGTGGGGGTAGGGGCAGAGAAGACCAGCCCCAGCAGCAAACCTGCCACTGGAGTACCTTACCTTGGTGCAGCAGCCAGGTCCCTGTGCTCCGTCTGGCTCCTCTGGCTCACTCCTCCTTGCCCAGTGACGACCCCTCACTCATCACACGCGTTAGGGTTACTTAAAATGAGAGCGGGATCTCCAAGCTCCCAGGGGAGCCGAGGTGGTTTTCAGACAATAGCATTAACCCTTTGGGGGCCGGCAGCACCATGGACCTGCGCCCCCTCCCATGCGCCTCCACCCCTGTGGGGGGTGGGGAGGGAGGGCGTGTCTCTTACTGGGTCCTTTGCATCCAGAGCCTGCCTCTGGAGCAGATGGTTCCTAAAATATCTGACCACAGGGAGACTGGTGGGAGGGCTACCCCTTCTTCAACTCCAGGAAAAGGGATGTTAACCTATGTGGAAGTCCTTCCAGCTGTCTAGCCTTCCCACTGTGTCAGCCCGTCTCTCATGAAGCTTTCAGCAGAGATAGAGTCCAGGCCTGGAAAAGAATCCCTCTTCACAACCTCTGACTCTTAACGCCACCCCGCTCCTCGTTTTCTGAACCCCAGACCTCTGCTCTGCTCATACAGTAGTGCTGGATCTTCACAATTTGTGACTTTTTTTAGTGTCAAATAAAATGACACTTCTAGTTTACCTAATCTCCTTTTCTCTAAGGATTTTTAAGAGCCTATTATGTTTCTTTCCTTTTAGAGTTCTGAAAAATGATTTTTCCTTTTCCTTATTAATATGACTTGAAGTTAGACAGCAGGAAGAACTTCCAAGAGATAAGCCAGCCAGGAGAAAGTGACTACAGGGGCATCAGATAGTCTGCAAAGGAAATAGTAAGAACAAGATAAGGGGCAGGATTCCAGAAGCTCCTGGGGAGGGTATGGAGGACTTAGGTAACTGACCTTCTGGAGAGGCTTTTCAGGGGAAACTGGAGGAGGGTGGATGCAAAGACCAGAGTCTCTGTCTTTAAAGTCCTGGGGACCAAGAAACCCTGGAGCCTATCGGAGCCTGTGTCCAATCTCCCCAATCCCTAACAGGGAGGAGAAGATTGATGGATGTCATTGGGGGAATCAATATGATTTTCTCTTTTTTTCCCCTGACTCTGAGAGGCCAAGTTTCCCTCTATTCCCCCCCACTCCCCCCTTATTACACAGCCCCTCCCAAACATGAGCTGATCGAGATAGGAATGGAGGGCCATGGAATTAAATTCTGGGGGTTGTTTTCTGGTTAAATCAACCGAAGCTAACATGATGGAAAGGTTGAGAGAGAGAGGCTGATTGATGGAAGAGACAGGAGCTGGGGGCCACAATGAGAGGGTCCTCGTGGGGGAAGGTAGGGAGGACAGAGAACTGGCCCACGGAGGGGAAAGAGGAAAGGGCTGCAGAGGGAGGGATGGTGCAGAACACTGTTCCAGGGAGTTGGACTCAGGCAGAGCGGGAGGAATATTAGCAAGCACAGGGCAGACTTGATATCCATAGAGGACAGAGATATACAGCAAGAAAGACCAAGGTCAGAACCAAGATATGGAATCCTGGGCACTTCTCTTAGGTGGCACTGGTGTTTCCTCATCTGGAGAGCGTGTCCTGCCCCTTACTCACCTTCACCCCATCCCATCTCCTTCACTTAAGAGTTTCAGGATCCTTTGAGCTAGAAGCAGGGAGATGCAGGCCAAGGAGAGCTCCTTTAGCGAGAGCTTCTGTCCCCCTCCTCTTCCTGAAGGCCCTGTTCAATGAAGGGATCAGAGCAGAATCTGAAGTGGGAGAAGAGGGCTCTAGTCCCAGGCCCCGTATTCCTGGGGTCATTCAGGCCACCTCCTGCCTGCACAAGCTGTCATGGTAGGGAACCATCTGAAAGGCCTCCAGACAATGAGGCTCAAGGCCCTTCTGTTCTCCCACTTCCTGCCTTTCAATGAAGGGATCAGAGCAGAATCTGAAGTGGGAGAAGAGGGCTCTAGTCCCAGGCCCCGGATTCCTGGGGTCATTCAGGCCACCTCCTGCCTGCACAAGCTGTCATGGTAGGCAACCATCTGAAAGGCCTCCAGACAATGAGGCTCAAGGCCCTTCTGTTCTCCCACTTCCTGCCACCATCCACTCCTGGCAAAGTCCCTCATGTGGCTAACTTCAAGTCCTTTTGAAAACTGGAGGGCTGCTTCTGAGCTGGGTTTCCCCCTCTCTTCTCTGCTGCTCCATACACGGTCCCTACCCACTTCCTCTGATCTTCTGGGAAACCCGTAAAAGCATCCTTCCCACCCGCCCCCACTTTCTGTCCAAGTCACACTGGAGTTGCTGGCCCTTGTAGACGAGTTTGGCCGTGGCATTAGGAAATCAGGACCTGGTTCAGACACTGCCTTCTGGGATGGCAAGCTGAGACTCCTCTGTTTCTTCCAGAAGATATAAATGAATGGCCAAGTGCCCTTTGGGCAGTGGGGGCTTGGGAGGGGATCTCCAGACCAAATCAAGCCCCTTCTAGATCCTGAGAATCTCTGTGTGCATCCCAGTGCCAAGCACAGTGCCTGGACTGGGGGCTGCTCTATCAGTAATTACTAAGTGAATAAACCTAAAGGTACCTCCTGCTCCAGCCAGCTCCCCACACTCTAGTCAGTCCAACTACCCTAACTCACAACAGACACCTCAACGCATTTTAAAATGTTTTCAGAACTCCCCACTTCATTTCCATTAACTTTCTCTGGCCCGATCTAGCCTCCTAAACTTCGCTGATACAGTGACATGGTGACACGATAGTGGGGTCTGGGCCAAGTGGGGTGGGGATGGAGGCTGCTCCTCCATCTGGAGACGGGAGCTGGCAGGAGGCAGCCTTCCTACTCTGGGGCTTAGGGCTGGCTCTGGGTGTCTCCCAGCATCCACTTGGGCTGGGAGGGGCAGGAGGGACTAGGAACAGCTCCCCACCTCAGCTCCCCTCCCAGCCCCTAGGGCTTAATGGCAGGGACTCAGGCATGTAGAGTGTGCTTCTCACAGGAGTAAACCAAGGATGTGCTATTTGAGTCTCAAGTAGAATTTTCCTGTTCTAGTTAGTGACTTTTTTCATACTTGAGTAACCAGCATAAGAGGCTAACTTCAGAGCCTATCCTCAAATGAAAAAAAAAGAAACATTCAGAGCCTATCGACCTCATCAAGACCTCACCACCCTGAATGGGTCCTCTCAGGCCTCACCTGACACTGTAACCACCTGACATTAAAATGGGAGGGCCTGGGGGCAGAAACAGGCCTGGGGGAGGGCTTCTCAAGGGGCCACACAGGGTGTGGGGCTTGCCAGGCAGGTGGAGAGGAGATGGTGTCATCTTCCCTGAGGAGTAGGAAGAAGCCAAGAAAACAGGCTCTTCTGTCTTCCACTCTCTCCTTGCTCTTCTGCCTAGGGTCTGACCTGGGCTCACAGCAGCCAGTGGAGTGAAGTTTGGGGCGCCTGGTTGGTTGCAGGAGGGTCCGTCTGGCCAGTCCGATTGTGATGGAAGAAGAACAGTCGTTAATCAGCAGTCCTTGCCAGCTGCTGCAGAAAGATGGGCTATTCCCGGGGGGTCATTCCTTTGCATCCTGCATCGGCTCCGCAAGACAGGATGGGGGCCCAATGCACCCCCATCAGAGGGACAGGGATGGAGAGGTGGTGGTGGTGGAGACTGGACTCAGAGGAGGGGAGAGAAAGGAGCACTCCTGAGTAGAGGGATAGGCCCCCAGGTGGTGGGCAAGGGGGAAAAGAATGGAGTGCCAGGTAAAGGTTGGGAAGGAGGAGGAAGTCTGATCTAAGGAGCCAAAGGAAAAGAATTGGAGAGGAAGAGGAGAAGCCGTAGAGCAGTGTGGACAGAGTAGGATGCCGGCCCAGCAGTGGCCAGTCAGGCGGCCCCAGAATGCCACGTCCTCATTTGGAAGTGGGGGTGGGAGGGCAGGGAGGGGAGGCTCTGTGTGTGTGTGTGTGTGTAGCCCGTGGCTGTGGTGTCGGTGGAGACTCTTCATGTCCCATTAGCGGCAATGGAAGGTGACATGTGGGGATCGATACCAATCGAGGCAACAGACTCCCAGTAATAAACCCATTTCACTCACACTTCTCCACCCCCGCCATCCCCACCCCACGAGAGGGAGTGAGGGCTTCCCACCCCTGACCCGCTCTCCAGAGAGGCTGCTCTCAGAGCTGTCCCCAGTCCTGGCAGCAGGCAGGGTGGGGCTGGTGAGGCCTGGGCCCAGGGTCTACTGCCTGTGGTCTGAAATCCCCTGCCTGGCCCACCTTCTTCCCCCTGTCTGGGGGTGAGGAAGAGCTGGGATCCCCTCCCAAACCCTATGGGTACTTCCAAGGCAGAACAGGGAAAAGGTCTGGAATGTGTTGATCAGCTCACCCCATGTGGACAGATGAAGACGTCTTTGTACTCCTGGGTCTACAGGAGATCATCTGTCCGTTGTGCCTCTGCGTGGGTGTTTGATTGTGTCAGTCTGTCTCTGTTAGTGGGTGTGTGTCTGTGTTTCTCTGAGGATTTATGAAGTGAGTGTTATGTTTCTCTGTCTCTGCCACTGTGTATTTTCGTGCGTAGGTGTTTGTGTCAATTTTTGTGTTTCCAGTGTATGGTGTTGGTGTGCTGTGTGTGCCCATTTATGTCCACATATGCCTGTCTCTGGGAATGTGGGTTTGTGAACCTGGGCCTCTGTGTGTGTAAATCTAAGTGGATGGGTCCATGTTTCTGTTGGTGTCTGCTCTGGGTGTGTGAGCTGTGCTGTTTTGGAGACTGTGTGTGTGTGTGTGTGTGTGTGTGTGTGTGTGTGTGGCTGTCTTTGTCTCCTGTAGGAAAATGCTGCTGACCTCTCAAGTACTTGGACCAAAATCCTGCCCCAATCTGGTCCCTTGATCTGTACCTCAGGCAGTGTCTTGCCTTCCAGAGAGGGTGCTCAAATGTCCTGCTTTGCCTGGGACTGAGAGCTTCCCCAGATGCAGGACTTTCAGTTCTGAAACTGGGACAGTTGCAGAAAAATGACAGTTGGTCACACTACTTCCAGGCCCGGACACAAGGAGGCCAAAACAAATGGCAGTGCAGGTGTCAGGGAAGGAAGGATGGGAGAAAGATGGGGTAGGGAGAGTTGAAGGGGAAGATGGAAAGGTCGAGGCATTTGAATGGAGAAGGAATTAGGAAAAAAAAAACCCAAAACCCTGCGGGAGCAGTAGGAAGAATGCTGGCTAGACTAAAAGAGGAACTTGCCCAGGCCACAGACTGGGATTTTAGAAACTAAGGAGGGAAAAGGGATGGGTTGTACCCCACTCTGGAAAACTCCAGAGAGTCATGCTGGGCTCCATGAGGGCCAATGGCTGAGAGAGAGTGTTGGTGCTTGCCTGCTCCTGACTGGGGTGCATCCAGATAGAGGACCCTATGAGGCTCCCACCCTCCTGCACACCCCGTGCTGCTCTCTCCACCTCCTCATTGGGTGGGGATGAGAGCATGGCTCAGAGGTGGGACTCCCTTAATGCAGAGTGTGAGGATGCCTGGCTTTGAGTTCTTCTCTCTCTCTGCCCAATGGTCTCTCCTCCTCAAAGGGGATAGAGCAGGGCCTGGATGGCCCTGGATGGCCCTGGATGGTGGGCATGGGTGGCGGAGGAGGCCAGGAGGCTTCAGGTGGGGAGCTGGTTTATATTCTCTAGATTCCATGAGGAGGGTCTGAGCATTACCTATTGTGTTTGCCATGAGATTCCCAACCCTTACTTCAGTGCCTGCCACACGATAGTCCCTCAGGAAATGTTTATTGACTAAATTTCTAGCTTTGCCCCCAGCTCCTGGGCACTTTGCTGTCCTCCTCTCCACTGTCTTTTTCTGTTTTGTCTCAATGCAGTGTTTTTCAAATTGCCCCAACACTGACCCTTTGGAGCTTCCATGAGTTTGAAGGGTTGGCACAACCATATATATTTAAACTGCCATTGGAGGAGGTCACATAAGGCTTTTATCTGTTTTATAAACTGAGTTCTCAGTAGAAGTTTTGAAAATAGAACTCCAGTGCTAAAAATCTTTGCACCCTGGCCCACTCCTGACATTTGCAGGTACAAATGGATAATTGCTCCCTGCTGCCCTGTTCATGAGGATGTGCCCGGGCTCCTGGATGCAGCTCCCACCATTTGGCCAGGGAATTCCAGGGTGAAGGGACCCAGAGTGTGGGCTAGAGGGAGGGACATGGCTCTAGGTGGGCACGTCCCCTGGCCCTGCCCTCACCCAGCTGGGGCCCTGGTTGCCCTGGTTTCAAGGTGGTACTCCTTGAGAATTATAGTTTCAGTATCTGCTCCCTGCCCCTCTGTGCTGCTGGCCTGTGAGCTGCTCCAGGGCTGAGCTCTGTAGGATGGTGAGAGAACTGAGCCTGGTCCAGGATCTCATGCTTTTGTCTTTTGTGTAGCATTCTTGCCTGGTCCTCAGGTAAGTCTTGTCTCTTCCCTCAGACTGGGGACTTGCGGGAGCCAGGAGTTGTTGCTTTTCAGATTAGGAGCTCCCTGGAGAAACTGTATCTCCTTCCTCAGACTGGGGGGTCCTCTGGGAGAGGCTCTTTCCCTAGTTCCCCTTCCTCCAGCTGGAGGCCAGGTGTGCTACTCAGCACTGGGGGGTGGAGAGTGGTAAGTAAGGCGGGCAGGAAGGACACACACAGGGCCACAGGAGGCAGGGGTCAAGTGGCATCACACGTGGTTTAAGAGTGCCCGAAGGAGCAGCAGGGGGATGGAGGTGAGCCTCTGAATGCTGAGTGATGTGCAGAAGCCTGGCACAGGAGCTGGGGGACACAAGGGCTCACAGGAAGCAGGATGGGTGAAATGGGGAGAAGAGGCAGATTGAGGCTGAGTTCTAGGCCTCTGGAGTTTGGGGTCCCCCATGGGTTCTACTTCCCCTTCTCTTTTCTGGGCCTCTGAGAACCTGGGGTGGGCAGACATTTCCACTGTCTGGA